>NC_092858.1:131021016-131126973 GCF_032062135.1 Pyxicephalus adspersus
GAAACCTACCTTAACTTACAAAGCCCCCAATCACCTTACACTTGACCTCAATTTAGTCCCGCTCAATTCTGCATTCTTTCTTCGAACCGCTGCCATCTTCTTCTTATGTCTTCTTTCTTCTTCTACTTATGTCACCCGCACTGCGCAGGAGTGTAAATTAAGAAAAAACTGTGCTGATCTGACTGTACCGTGCCATTGCCCTGAGATTGAGCATATGCAGAAAAAGCAAGCCAAAGCCTCCTGGAATATGTGTCGTAGGTATTACCGGGAGGCTCTGCGCTCCCATACAATCTTTATCATCGCAGCGGTAATAACAAAAGGAGAGAGTCTCCCCCCCCCTTTTTTTTTTTTTTTTTTTTAAAAAAAAGAGATTTCGAAGAAAAAAATAATTTCCTTCATATTAAATAGTTATCTACCCTATTATAAAAAGAAAAAATTGGGCGATAGATCCACATAAATTTTAAAGTCAATCTGAGGCCAAAAAAATAAAAAAATGTAAACATGATGCCTATCTTGTGCTGCAAGTATTTTAATTCTGACATTGAGTGTAGTTCCCTGGATCCCTTAATACCAGACCTACTGATGGGAGGAGTAACAAAGCTGGCCAGAACCAACGATCAGCAGAAAAATTTACTGTTGTTTCGGGAACCTACAATTCTGGACAGAGGCAAATAACTGGCATGCAGGTTTGCTTTATGAGTTAGGTTAAATATTACATTTACTAATAATTAGAATAAGATTTATTCTGGACATTTTGTCACATGTGTAATAATGAACAGTCAGACGGACTCAGCTGAGACCAAATCAAGTCACATAGTGCACCTGTGAGTGTATGAGTGACAACAGCAAGCTGTCAGCCAGGGGCCACCTGGAGTGCATCCTGTGGACAGCAATAAATTAAGTACAGCAGTGTACAGTTGCACACAAGTATGTACTATGTTGCAGGCCAAGTATGCTCAACAAACACACCATACTTAAACACACGGATAAAGAAAAAACACAGTTAAATGGTGGTCCACAACTATTTAGTTTCAGCCCAGTCATTTTTTTCTAATTGTTCTAATTTTAAACCCAGACAATATGAACTATTTGATTGTTGCTTTAGGAAATTAGCATATGCTATAAATGATGGTCACAAGGGGAACTACCTTCTATACGTCTTGGGTACTTTCATTTTGGTGACCCCAGGATAAAAAGAATTAAAGCGACCTATCAATAAAGACCTGGGCCTGTACTTTGACCTTTAAATGGCCAGGCCCAGTCATTCTGACTTTATAAGTTTGCCCGTAATAGTGTAGTATTTGCTTATGGCTAGGATGTGTGTTTGTTCCTGATTTACCATTACCAACTTGATATTGATTGAGCATTTTCTGTTGCCGCCTGGACTGACCTCTGGTTTGTTCTCTCCCAACCAATTCTTTTGGATCATTCCTCTGGCTTGTTTTCTTCCAACTTTAAATATACTTTTGTGGATTTACTACCATGATGTCTGACCTCCCATGTTTTCACCTCCAGCCTTGTCCACATTTGGGTCATTTGCATGGCTATCTTGCCCTCCACATCCTCAGGGGCCTACTGTTGTGTTCTTGGGGGCAACCTAATGCTGGGATGACATACCTTGCCACCTAAAGCTGGTCAGGGGCTTGTCCATAGGTGAAGAATACATAGATAGATTGGGGGATTGGAGCCTGTGGAAGCATTGGCACCTGACCAGGGACCTTGCACATGCCCACTGCTTAATGAATTGAAAACACTGTCAATGTTTTTCTGAATTTCCCTCTCTGTGAGCTGTAGTGTCACAAATAATGGAAGAGTTGACTTAGTCAGCGAAGGTAATGGACGTTTTTAGATTACTTTATCAGGTTTATGCATCAAATAACTGGTATGGGTACATGCAGGTATCACAAGCAAATCACAGAACTTTTAAGGCACAGAATTTAAAATAAAACAAAAATATAACTTTTATTTTAGAAAGTTTAAAACACAGGTAAAAGGTTCAAAACAGTGAGTACTCAATGATATAAAAACAAATACATTTTCCACATCTTGGTAAGGTCTCATATGAGTCAGATGGGGTCTTTGACTTTTCTATGTGTTTCGCAGGTTTAAACCCGCTTCATCAGGAAATGATTGAGACCAATTCTTGGAAAATACAAACAAAAAGAGCACTGACTTTATACTAGGCAGCAGAGTGGTATAGGCTAGAAAACAAGGATTATCTCAAATGTCTTCTTAACATGTCACCAGAGAGAACAATTATGTTTTCAGGTGATGTTACAAGTAATCCTCACACAAATAACGTTTGACATGCATCCTCCTCATGTTGCAGCCAAGGAAAATTTATTAAGATATCTTGTTGGGATGTGGCACATATCTGAGAAATCTTCATACCCTGACTTCTACTCTTAAACATGTGCCTCTAATTAATTGATGACTTTGGAAGGAGATTGTGCATGCAGAAGACTTGTGCTGGCCAATTATTGTTTTGTAGGTATAGTCTAGGACAGGGGGCCCACACTTTTTTGGCTTGCGAGCTACTTTTAAAATAAAAAAGTCAAAATGATCTACCAACAATAAAAATGCTAAACATATATTAATTTATACATATAACGAGTATACTACACAGAAGTGACTGAAGCTACCGGCATTCAATGGCATACAATGTACTGGCATTCAATGAGACAGTGAACGCCAGTACATTGCATTACATTGCATAGACATTGCACTACAAGACTATAATGACAGGAAAGCTACAGTTCACCTGTCATAGGAAAGAATGACGTGCTGCACAAGAAAAAGAGCTGCTAATCTGTACAAAGGTATCTCAGTAATTGAACCCTGACCCCAAGCCTGAACTGACTTGGCTGCCAGCACTGCTCACCTCAGACTGCCCTCCTGCCCTATCTGTCTCCCTCCCCACTGCCCACTGTTACACAAGCCTTCTCAGGCACTGAAAGACATCCCCAACATTCCTATAGATGTACAGCAGGGAGGGGTAAGGCAAGTCTCCTCAATCGACTCGGTTGCCTTTGTGATCGACTTGTAGATCGCGATTGACGTGTTGGGCACCCTTGGTCTAGGTGATAAAGAGGTTTGAGTTTTGCAGTAGTTCATATATCTAAACCTCAGGCTGCATGTCATAGAAGACTCCTGGATTGTAAGCTCTTCAGGGCAGGGTCCTGTCCTCCTCCTGTGTCACTGTCCCTATCTGTCTGTCATTTGCTACCCCTATTTATTGTACAGAACTGTGTAATATGCTGAAGCTATATAACTCCTGTTTATTACTTTGCTTGTATTACTTTTGCTGTTATTACTATTGCTTTTAGGTTACACATATGAAAATGATATTGGCATAGTTGGCATATTTAAAATGGGTTGGCCTTTAACTAGATTCAATAGGAACCTGCCTTTGATTTTATGATTATTACTGACAATGTTGTATACAGGAGCTTAGGATTCTTCTTTCTTCTTCTAAGACAATTCAATAAAAAACAAAAATGTTTATTTTCCTTGACACTTCCTGTAAGTTACTCACACAGATTTGTTTGAAGTTCAAAAAGAGCCAATGGGTAGCATTAGGTCTTGGGTGTAGTCTGTTAGTAGTCTGACAGTATATAATCAATGAGGACATGCAATTGATAGAATGTGAATTATACACTGATGACAGATAAAGGAAGTAATTTGCTAATTTGTTTGTTTATGCATCATAATTCCTTGATCATTGTAAGCCCTCATCATACACTTGTTTTCCTTGGAAATTATGGAATTATGTTACAATGTTGTTCCAGAATGTAATACAGGTAGGTGTTTTATTTTTTTGGGCTTATATGAACCTTTTCCAGACTGCTTATAGAGTAATGCCAAAATGCTGGGGTTGGAAAATTGAATTTTTGAGGTAAACTTCCATAAGAATGAAAATGAAGAAAATGACAGCCCCACTAACTGCAAAAAAAGCAGTGCAATAAAAGCAGTGGGCTATATAATGTGCAGACCGCCAGTAGCAGTGCTGCTCTGTGCTTTCTGCATTTGCATATAATCTAGTACGATGAGCCACAGTTAAGGCAATAATGATGATGACTGCTTTACACAACACAGCTTTTCATAGTAACACAAAATCTGCTGGATATAGACTCTGTCTTCAGCAGTAGAAATCATCAGCTTGTGGCCCCCTAAACCATCATATCTCGTTCTAAGCAGCAGAATTTAACTTGGACTCAAATCCAAACAGCAGAACTAATATATCTTCTGTAGGAGAGTTACTACACATTTGTTATTATGCTGTGAACCAATGTCAGCATGCCATAATAGTAACACACATTCTGCAGTGGGAGAGAGATAAAAATGTATTTGAGTTTTCAACATTGAGGATGATTTACTAAAGGCATATTAGCTGTCCACTAAGCAAAATTAATTATCCCGACAAAAGATACTTAACTTAGAGAATGAGCGGAATCTCCACAATGTGAATTTTACATTTAAAAGTATAGCTTTCTTGTCACCTTTCTGTTCAATAGAGTCAAAACCTGTAGGGTGTTCAGATGCTTGAAACTTCCTTATGCTATCAGAGGAGGTAGGCTCTTTCCCCAATTAATATTTTCCCTTGTGACATATTCCCTTCATGAGAAAAAAAAAACCCCAAACCATTTGTATAATATTCATCTCACTAAGAAATGCACATCTCATTACAAGGTACAGATGTCTTTTAACACCATCATGCTTACTCTATGATTTATTTAAAAAAAAATATCTGGAATGTAGAAACGAGGGGATGCAAGATGCTGTTTTTGATTAGTATTTCATGACCTGTAGTTTAGGGACACCTGAATATTACTGCTTTAGTAACAGCTTGAAGATGAATTATTGCCTTTTATTTGTTTTATGCAGATCATTGGCCAGATCCCAAGACATGAAGCAACTTTTCTCACTTTCAACAAAAATGGAAATGTTAATAATTATTGTTATTATCTTTTTGCTAAAAAGAATTCCATTGGGTTACATGTTTCACAACCATCTTCGATCCAAGTCCATATCTATTAGAAAGTACTTTTATGATGCCTTTAGATTTGGGGCTACCCTAGCAAGTGATAACAACTGATTTCTATTTTGAAAACTCTTATTTTCCTGTATAGATAATTTCAAACTTAGAAAACCTCCAAGCAATGCACTGATTTATGGATTTATCAAGAAAAATAAAAGATAGAAAATGTTACAAATGTGCTCCAGAACCTGCTGCACTGTTTGGGGTGACCAGATGTTTAACTGCCCCTCATTCCTAGGCACACATGCATCTGTGTGTGTGGTCATAGATATCAATTCTAATACTAGGTAGCTTAAAGGAATTCTGTGCTGGTGAAAACACTACAGCACTATTGAAAAAAAAAACATACAATCCTGGTATCTTAAAGGTAGAAGTATATACAAATTATGGGTAGTAACTAAGTATAAATCAGCAAACTAATTGGATATTTAGGGTACTAACATGCTTACAATGACTACTAATATTGTATGTCCAAGTAAAAAATTACATCTCTTTCAGTCTTTGTGAGAAATCTAGTTTTCGTTTCTCTCTAGTGACATATCATCTTTTATAAATAAAAGACCCTCCAAGACCTGTTTTCCTGGGTTATCAGGGCTACTATAAAAAAAATGACCAATGCCATCTCCCAAAAATGAAGAATATATCCAGTCTCACTCTTTATAGAGAATTGGCACTTCTCCAAGATGGCAGCCTTTTGTGTCGGAATCCTTAAGCATTGGCTGATCCAGCCTAACAATATTTTTATATAACTCTTAGGTCATAAGCTTTTTGGGGCAGGGTCCTCTCCTCCTCCTGTGTCATTGCTTTTATCTGTCTATCATTTGCAACCCGTTTTTAATATACAGCACTGTATAATATGTTATTGCTATAAAAATGGTTTATTGATAATAATAATAATAACTTTCTTCAAAAGTTCAAGTTGTGCATTCCCACAAAAAGGGAATGTGAAGGGATATGGCACTAATCAATTTGGTTTGTAATTCACAGATGTAAAGAAAATGTTATTAGCTTAATACTATAGGACAGTGATAGCCAACCATTTTGCGCCGGCGGACCACTAAATTTACTGGCTACAGTCCGTGCATGTGGGGGGAGCCTGGTGTCACTCAAAGGGAAAAAACTTTCCCTTTAGTGAAGTCATGTTGCCAGAACCCACCCACGGATCCCAGGCTCAGGTAAGTGGGTGGGTTGTGTCCAGGGGACATGGTCCGCAGCTCTAACCGGTGCGCCCCCCCCTCAGTGGGGTCCTTCTCCTGACCCTGCTCGGGGGTGCACCAGCCAGACCTGCGGACCACCAAAATGTTTGCTACTTGGCGACTGCTGCTATGGGCGGTCTTATAGCTTTATTTATATACCCTGACATATTTACTTTCCACTTCATTTTGCAATTGATAAAATAATTACATATTATTACCAGCTTTGAACATGTTTTGAAAATGAATATACACACTGTACAGTTATGTGCCACTGATTCAACTGACAAAAGGCTAAAGGAATGTTCAGTAGATGTGCTTCCCATAAATATTTGGCTTCTTTATGCATTTTTGCCATTGAAGAGCTACATACTTTTTCTGGTCAATTCTCTTGCCAATACATTACACAAATAATTACAAATGTTTAATGGCAAGAAATGTAAAACTGGGTTTTGCAGGCTATTTTAGAATTGGTTACATATGGAGTATAATTTCTCTTGTCGTTTTCACTGCCATAAAAACAAACCCCTCTCTTCTATAATTACGTTTGAAAGACTGTCAAAAGGAAAAAATGTTAATAAAAGTTGCCATACTGACCCAATAGGCTATAAATGTAAATTAACGAAAACCCAACAATGTGTATATATGCAACCTGACAGCTCTTTTTTTAATTTACTTAATACATATTGAATGGTAAGCTACTGCTTAAGGAAATAGCTAAAAAAATTCTTAATGTGTTAATAGGTTAAACAGTTCACTTAGAGGAGAAAATACTAATAAAGAAGTAAAATACTGGGTCTCCATTAGGGCCCTCATGGGCTGTTTGCCATTATGTACATATATGCACAGTGCACTCCATGAAAAAAATCCCTTGACAGGCTGCTACAATTACCTTTGACAGAAGAGAGTTTAATTAAAAGCCAGGCTGTCAGAGTTTGTCAGCATTTAGGGGATAAGGCAGGGGATGCAGGTATCCCTTACACCCATGAATGTTGAATGCTGAAGGTTCTGCCTCCAAATATTGAAGGAACAAGCAATGTGACAGGTAAATATTACAATTCCTTTAGACTGTTGGGTCTTGAAAAAGATAATTTGTCAGTAAGAGAATGTCAGCAGGCTGTTTATACTATAAGTGCAACAACCATACTTATATATTAATTTCCAATTATGATTATGTATACAGGAACCCTAAGTGGGAAACAACAAAATACAATACAATACAATTGTTTGCAGATCACAGTACCATACATTCCCAAACAAAATGGTTTGGCAACTGCACTTTAAAAAAAAAAGTAGAAGCATTCTACAAAATGGGAACCTTGTTACACAAGAGAAACATTCATCAGCCACAAAACGTTTCAAAAGGGATTTCAGAATTCTCCATCCAGACACCATTAAGGTAACACTCAGCTCAAGTTTAATAATTATGGAATACAGCTAGTCCCTGGGTAACATATGAGATAGGGACAGTAGGTTTGTTCTTGAACAAAAATTGAATTTGTATGTTAGTGGGAACAGGTACATTATTTTAATAAATGCAATTAGGACAGATGTTTGTCTCAATGTAATATTAGGCAGTGTGGTGTCAATTATTATATAAAATCCTCACTGTTAGTTAATCAAAAATGAAGCAACAAAAAAAAACTTTATGACGTCTAGACATTCATTACCTTTTGGAGCAAGCTGTGCTTTGATATGCAAAAAGAAACAACTGCAAAGTTTGTCTTGGTCATTAAAGATTTACAAGAGGTTAAGAACAGTAAAGGACTTCTTCTAAAAGTCATGCATACTGCCCCCTCCCCCCGTCAAGCCTCTGTCCTGCACACGAATGAGAAGGGAAGCCCCTTTTGTATCTTGGAGTTGTCCGTATGTCGGATGTCCTAACTTGGGGACTAGCTGTACCTATGTATCAAAAGCCTCATGAATTGGGGTGTGGCTTTGGCATCGTGCAAATGTGAGTGTGTGTTTGTAAATGGCTCCCACCATCTACCCACCAAACATTTTTTCTGGAGCTGGCCCCAGTAGATTTGGAATATGTCAATATAGCATAAAAATGCATGTGCCGGTGGCACAAAGACTGACTTATGGGGGCTGGGACAAGTCCGTTGAAATTTGATGGTACCACTGCATCAAGTGCACCATCCTGGTAGGCTTCATGGTGCCACACAGCCCATGTACAAACAATGAGAATCTCACTTTGCTGCAACAGCTCATTTGGCCCCATGCTCCCATAGCGGAGGATGACATCTCTGGGTATTTTGCCTCAGCTCTATCGTTCGACCCTCTGATCATGTTCTTTCAGAATACACTGACAATGATGCCTGAATACAGGCCCTGCCCATTTGCTACAAACTAGAAGGTTTTCTCGCCAGGCTAGAGGCCTTCTATGCATCAAACTTCAATGATGCAAGGCAGATGACATAGCTGCAACCCTCTCTTACCTTGCATCATGGATTTAGGGACTTCAAACAACCAACAGCTGCATTCTTCCATAATTACAAGTTTAAGGAGATCTGTGCAGCCACTTCCTCTGTCCTCTGGGGAGAGTTGATCTAATTATTTTTACTTTTGGTGCTAGCCAAGTCATTGGATTTTGTGTAAAAACTTTTCTTTACATCTACCTGTTCTCTATAACCCTACCTCTTCCTGTTTTACAAATAAGGAATGTTATGAAAAAAGGCCTCATGAAAGGACAGTCAGCACCATTTGAACAACAACCTGAACAAGAAACTCCACGAGTACTGCCGGAAAAAAAATATAACATCATTAAATTGAAATAAGTTTTAGTGATTTATTCTTGGAAAAAGTAGAAACTGAACCACCTTGAACCTTGAATCACAATAACATCCAATACAGGCATCCCAGCTAGATGTTTATTAAATATGAGTAATACACGACCGCAGCCAGAGTCAACATCATGGAAAGAAATGCAAAAGCTACCTGTTCATGAAAAGCAAATGTGGATTAAAGGTTTAGAAGGAGAGATGACAAGTCTGAACCAGCTTGAAGCTTCATAATGAAATACCTCGAGGCAAACATGCAAATGGATGTAAGAGGTCAAAGTATAAAGAATTAAAAACAAACATGGAACTTTTATGAGAAATAATTGTTAAGTGGTAGTATTTCACATACTGTTTATACATATATATTGTACTGTGATTAGTATTTCTGCACTAGGTAGTAGTTATGCACTGGGTAGAAGTTTTAAGTTCTTTATGCTTATATAATGTTCTATCTAGTGCAGTGGTCGCCAACCTTTCAGACCTCACAGAGGACTAAATACATCATTTTAAATCCCACGGACCATTATTATGAATTTTTTTAAATAGATAAATACATTTGTAAAATAATGATCTTCCTAATGGTGCTTGACAATGACTGTTGAGGCTCTGATTCATTGATCAGCACACGGTTAAGTGAAGTACTACTGGTGTTACTATTATCATTAGTTACATTATATTTGGTAATACTAAAGAAATGCAAAATATTAGTTTGCTTTTTCTCACTCATTATGAGTTTAATAAATTTGAATCTAAGACCAAACAAGAAATGATAGTTATCAAAGTCAAACTATTTGGAGCTATTAAATATAACAGTTAAAGAGAATACACAGTTACAGTCATACTTAGCTAAAAGAACATCTGAGAAATAAATGAATAAAATAAAACAATCAGATGAGAATCGGTGTTTGCGGAGCGGGGTGACTGTTGTAATGGTGGAAACAATACTGGAGCGTATGGCTCGGCCTCATACAACTTAATACTACACTGACGTCACGCTGCGCCTCCCTTGTTTTTCTGTCTCTAGTACAGTTCGTTAATTTACTGCAGTATAAAGGCAAAAACTGTCATTTAGAATATAAAAAATGTATTAAAATATTACATGGCTATGATGCAATTTTCTGTGTATGTGTCCCTTTTATTTTTGATACAATAAGAAAGGTTTAGCTATGTATCCAGATACCATCTTGATGGTAAAAGGCATATCTCCAACAACTTTGCCATTCCGAATGTCCAAAATACTTATTTCCCCTGTTTTTGAACTAGCCATGGTGCCTGTAGCTCTTGACTTGAACAAAAATTGTATGCATCACTTGCTGCATAAGCAGATATTCAGCCTTTTCTTTTATAGCACAACTCTCTTTGACTTCTTTCAGTAACGGTTGTTGATTTAATAATAGAGTACTTTACTTAATTTAAACTGATTTAATATATTATCTTACCGCATAAGTTTTATTGATAAATATTCCAACTTCTTACGAGTATCACAATGTTTGGTTTATTTTGTTACCACTGCAAAAGAAGTAATGCTGTAGGTACAACCCAGTGCATGAGGTCACTCTCTCATACAAAAGAGAATTTAATCTTAGATAGATGTATTATTCATATGTATTTTAGGCAAGGCAAGAACCATCCAATAAGCATAAATTTACATTTATGGACGCTGGCTATTTCTTTTTTATATCTTAAATTCATCTAGTGACTAGCTACTGCCTAATGTAAGGAAAACCATTCCATAAATGTATATTCATTTATTTAGCAGTGAATACAGAGTATTAATAAGACCCAAATAATTTTTCTGTAGATTTTTTAATAGAGTATTTTAGATAAGTGCCATACTTGATTCACACTCTGATTCCTGATTATGCATTCCATTTAAATGTATTTTTTATTATTATTTTCACAATATAAATATTGCATTACAATAAATCTTGCAAGCTTTCTATTTTCTATTTGGCAAAAGAATGACACTAATGTATAAAAGTGTTTTGTGCTTGGTAAAGCAAGGAAATGTAAGAAGCAATATATAACATATTTCTTTCTATCTTTTTAAGTATTTTTAGCAGTTTTACCATTTTCTTGCTATGCTTATGAATTTTAAGGGTGCACATCAGTCAGGAATAAAAAACTAATAAACACACATGCAGAAAAAAACACCTCCTGTTTTCAACACTACATTATGCCAAAATTTAATTTGACTTATTGTAAAAAAAATGACAATTACACCCCATGTCAATAGGGGACCCATATGGCATCTGTCACCCAAGTAGCATATAGCTTTGAAGAACCTTTGCTGGTGCAAAATAAGAAATTCATACAGCTTTCAGTGTGACATGGAACAACACAAATCTTTTAAATGACAGGTTTTGGAACACTTTTGTCCTATATTTAGTGTTGCGGTACCATGACTGCTTTCACTGACACAATAAAAATAACTTGGTAGCACATATTTAGCTTTGGAATCTTACATTTTGGTAAATATTGTCATCAATAGTAAGCACTCTCACCTTTCCACTAGGTCACAGGTTTGATTCCTATGCAGGACACTGTCTGCATGAAGTTTGTATGTTGTCCCTGGGTGGGTTTCCTCCGGTAACTCCAGGTTCCTCCCACAACCCAAAAAACATGCAGTATGGTTAATCCGCTTTCCCCCCAAAAAATAAAAATTGTCCATATAGACTGTTGATGACATATGACGATAATAGGGATGTCATTCTGTGGCCTTCCAAAGTGTCAAAAGAGACAACTGACTTTAATTTAATTAGATATTTATAATAAAATATTCCTATGACATGCAAATTTAAGTTCTATGTGAATTTAAATCTAAATATTAGGAATTGTTAAATAAAAATGCTAAAGAAAGTTACACAACTTGGAAACAAAGGCTTGTTTTGAGGTGAGGTGCTCTCTAAATTCTGCATACACTGGATTATGGCAAACTCTGATTAGGTTAAACTGAGGGAAATTTCTAACTTCATACACATTCACAGTGATTCTTAGACTTCAGCAGCCGGCTAAATTTCCTTGTTGTCTTGAATGGCTCTTTAATGGTACGTGCCAGTCAGACACAAACACTTGTAATTTAAATGAGCTCTGCAGTCCACTTAGTAAATTGTTCTGATTATTTTTCTGAAATCCTGGTTTGCTTCTGCAGCCTGCTGTGTTGTTTAATAATTTTGCATGTTTGCTTATCTTTCGTCTTTCCTTATTTTCTATATGTACTAATAAACTTTAAAAATAATTCTAAGAGAGGAAGGCGACAGAAAATCATGTGATAAAAACTGCATATCTACCTCGAAAAACTGTTGGACACTTGTGGAATCTGTTACTGTATTGTATAGCTTTTATTATCAAGTTGTATAGACTCCTATAGGTCCTGATTTAGTAAACCTCTTTAACGCTGGAGATGATACACTTTCATCAGTGAAACTGGGTGATCCAGCAAACTTAGAATGGATCACGTCCAGGTTTCAAAAAATTTGCTATTAGATAGCAATGACTGAAGAAATCCATTCCAGGTTTGCTGGATTGCCCAGCTTCACTGATAAAAGTGTATCCTCTCCAGCCTTGGAGATCATCAATAAATTAAGCCCTCTAACTTTGAAACAATGTTATCATTTATTGGGTAGCTCAAGTACTGTACTGTTTTGTTTTACAGACTGAGTTGATTAAAGTTGTATAAACCCTTTAAGTCATCAGTTTAAACTGAAGTTCAAAAGTGTTAATAAAACATATTGTAACTCTGAAATAATGCCATCCTTGAAACAGTGAAATAAATGTTAAATTATAAACAAGACATATACTGTATATTGCTATTATTATGTTTCCACTGCTTCTAGTATTACAAATATTAATTTAGAATGCCGAGACAGTATTATGTTTGGGGGTTGCTTCATGTAGTTAGGTTTAGATTCAGCAATGTATGTGCCAAAAAATGCATTCAGCTGACTACCTAACTGTACCGAATGACTTTTGTTTGATGGCACAGGTATATTGCAAAATGATAATTCCTGGATTCATTGGGTTCAAATTGTGAAAGAGTGGTTCAAGGAGCATGAGACATTTTCACCCATGGCCAGGGCCTAACCTCATAAGGAATCTTTGGGATGTATTGGAGAAGAGGCAGTCTGACCTTCCCATCATTTTTACAAGATCTTCATGGAAAAAGAATGGAGCCCTGGATGGAAAAAAAACATAAGCCTATTGAAAAGATACCATGACAGATGCATGCCGTAATCAAAGTTAAAGATGGTCCAACAAAATAATAGAGTGTGAGGCTTATTTTTGGGCAGGCAATGTTAATGATGGAGCCAATCACCTTAGTCCCAGTTCTCCTGTCATCTAAAACAGTGGTCCCCAACCTTTTGCAGCTCGCGGACCACTAATCGCATGGACTCTGGACTGCGCATGCGTGTCACTCAAAGTGGAAGAAACTTCCTCCAGAGTCACGTCATGAACCCACCCACTCTGGTCTGAGCCTGCGATGGGGGAGTGGGCGAGCTGTGTCCAGAGACAAATCCCACCCACCGCCCTAAGCCTGGGATGCGTACAGGAGACATGGTCCGTGGCTCTGGCCAGTGCGCCCTAAGCTGTCAGACGGCCATGGTCCAGGCCGGGGTTGGGGACACCTGATCTATCATCATATACAATTACCATAAAGTATGATGATTTTCCTTGCTATATGAACAGCTTTTTCTTTACATTTTGGGTATTAACCCTGTGAACTATTCGATTCTGACTTAAGAGATAACTTGACATTTTTTATTTACCTTGATCTCCTTTTTGGCATCACATGGGCATCCCACGTACATTTGATTCTATGCAATAATTACTTCTTTGTTTTGCGATGTGGTGAACCAAGCAACTTCAGAAAATTCAAACTAAACAAGAAAAATTATGAGTTGAAAATAACTGAGTTTTTATATGATTCATTGGGGATGTTGTAATTTATATTTACACATAGCAAAACGAAATATTGAACAGCTACCATTACAGAAGTGTAAATGCTATAAAATACCATAAAATATAGGTCATTAAATTACAGCTTCAATCAAACAGGAATATTTTGTTTTAGAAACCTTAAAACTATTTTGCCTGAAGTTAAAAACTGTAGATTTTACTATTGCTGCCAACTCTGTTTCGCTTCAAGCTATGCAGAAAATAAATAAATTAAACATTCAGCTAATACTTTATTTTCATGAAAGTGATATGCAAGATTTAACCAACAGAGACATGATATTTACAGAGTTCTATAAAGTGGTTGGTTGTATATGTATCTTTAGCCAGACTGTGTACTTGGAACACTTAACTTCTAAAACATACTGATGTTTCATAAATTCTTTGTGTATCAGTTGCCAATCATTTCTGACTTTTTGTTATCATTTTTTGCCTTATAGCAAGTTAATAACAAAAAAGAGTCATTTGTACACTAATTACATTTTATGAGTAGATTATGGAATACGGTGTAGTAATTGTTGGTACTGAAACACATTTATTAACATTAACATTATTTATTTCTTCTACATTTTTTATGACTATTCAATTCAGAGGCCATCACTTTTTTCTGTTTTCTGTTCAAGAAAACATGCTGATATTCAATGTGGATGGGAAATTGTTCCTATTTAGATATTCCTTGTCATTATAACCTATTAGTGTCTCTTAGTAGTCCCACTTCAAAATATTATTACAGATCCACGCTCCTTAATATTTCTGTTTAGATGTAACTGGGTGACTCATCGTGTACAGAAGCCGGCCGGAGGAAGAAGGAAGAGGACAGACATTGCGGCGATGAATGACGCGGGATGCTGGCGGATTAGGTAAGCGCTGTATTTACTAACCTTCTATAGGTTTACCTACCCCGAGTGTGACTCAGGGTTACCGCTTTCAGCAACTTTTTTCCACCCCGAGTCACACTCAGGGTTACCTCTAGGGAGGTTAAATAGGGGTTGTAAATGACAGACGAACACTGACAGTGACACAGGAGGAGAGGACCCTGCCCCAAAGAGCTTAAAATCTAGTAAGTATCAATCTAGTAGTACATTGTTCAATTTTAGGTTCATCTGGGCTTTAAGAATCCAATACTGAAATGCATCTTGCTTCAACATCCTAACATTGTAGTTTTGGATAAAATATTTTTTTAATTTTTTTTACCTCTTCTCTCATTAACACTGTCATAGTAAGTAAATACAATTTAGCCCATGAAGATCCAGAAAGCAGTAATATGTCCAAATTGTTCTCTCCCTGTTAAAAACATAAAATAATTATCAATGGAATTTTTTCTTTAGCACATCTCTGGCATAGCAATTTTGATCCAACCTGACTTCAGGCTACAGCTCCACCCCACTTGTCAGTCTGTGGTCTTTATCAATGTCAAACCTTTTATTAGACCTGATCCCTTTAAGGTTCACACTTTTGGTATCACTGCAATCATAATTCAAAGGGTAGCTTCATGCTTATCCCTTCTACAATAATGACAGCCCGTTCACAATCTTGTATTATATATGTAAAGTTCTAATTTAAGCATATTAGAAAAATAATCAAGTAAAATTTGTGCCATGTTTTCTTTCATTAAAAATATTAGTCTTTACTTCCTCTTCTAGTCCTAAATGGTACATACCAGATATTCCCAAAGAGCCATCTACTGTGCCTGTCTAATATTGGGAAGTAACATGCTGAAGGAAGACTGTGTATATCATATGTGATTTCTTTTATTCTCTGATACAGAAATTTACATGTCAGCTAAAATAGCATGCAATGTACAAGTGATCATTAATATAAGCTGCGGAGTAACAAATCAAACATACAATTCATGTGAATTAAATGCCATGGCAGAAATGACCACATGGAGAATGACACAGAGCTACTTGTGGCATTTCAAACACAATTCAAATTTGTTAAACATTTTCCAGAGACAATTTTCTGATGTAATTACATTTGCTGTGTAATCTATCTTTTCAAATGATAATATCCACCTCTGTCAGCAGCGTAGCTGCATTGGATAAATAAAGAGTACACATCTATTTTAAGGATGGCTCGACCATATCCCCTCCCCCCTCCCATCCACCCCTCTTTGTCCCCAGTTCTTGACCCTCTTGACCTATCTTTACCCTTATTAAAAAGACGTTTTTTTTTTCTGCCCAAACACGGGCAGAACTCCACTGACTGTATGTTCATCTTGTATACAAGATTTCCATAGCATTGATTGTTAGTGGAAAAACTATTAAATACCTGATTTTTATGTTTTAAACTGTTAACTGTTTATGAATATTAAATATTATAATGTTTTGATTTTTGTTATTTTATTTTGTGCTAATTTAGTTCGATATAAAAAAGAATTACATTGGTTTGTGGCTGCTTAATTATTATGAATGGGCTTTTACCGTTTAGTTTACTTTAAGTCCACTCTAAAAACAGATAAATATCATCATGATAATTATTAAATAGTAGACAGACAAAACACATACAAGAAAATCTGTTATAGAAACTGACAATGTATGACAGATTTATTTGGGTCCGTGACTGGGCATACATAGGTCTAATGTACGAAGTATTGCATTTCCTATAAAGCCCTAGATTATAGCATTGGATATTAAAATAAATAGAACGTGAGCAGCAGATCTGTTCATGACAAGAATGCAATGAAAGATATTTGACCTGCAGGTACCAGGCAAAATTAGTCTGACAGGGTTAACCTATGACCTTTCAGACACTAGGTACACTTCTTCACATTGATTGCATGTTGATTGCTGTGATGTTTAAACGCCAGTGTCGGGTATATCCAGATATTCGGATACTTTCCAAAGTCAGCTTTCCAGGATGATGATGATGAAGTTAAAAATAAAATAAAGAGAATATCACATCTTGCTGAGATTCCTGATGCTTCAATCATGACTTGTGCATTATGGTGTCTAGGATTAAAAAAATGCATTGATTCTTACTGGAAAATCAATACGCTTGTGAAATGTCATTTCTCATGTAGGTGAAAAGAGCTTACAGAATACACTGAGCATAAATAGAAAAAAACAGATTAGAGTAAAAAAAAAATGTGCGTTGTGAAAAATGAGAGAAACTGTACTAAAAGCAGGAATTTCTTTTTTTTTTTACCTTTTGGGAACAATTTTATGGCAAGAAAATAGCTTTTGCAAGCAGTTATTGTAACTACTTGTAATAGCTGAATTCCAGTCATATATAAAGAATGAAATAATTACAGTCATACATATAAAAAATACAATTCAATCTACTTATTACTTGTATTCTTTAACAAAATGACATTTATGACATGTATGACATTTATCTATTTGATCCT
This sequence comes from Pyxicephalus adspersus, assembly GCF_032062135.1. Lineage (NCBI taxonomy): Eukaryota > Metazoa > Chordata > Amphibia > Anura > Pyxicephalidae > Pyxicephalus > Pyxicephalus adspersus. Next base: position 131,038,333 of record NC_092858.1, read on the forward strand.
CTACCAAGTTTAAAGACACTCAAAGGTTCATTTGCTAAAAGAATTTGAGCTGTTCACTCACCAAGGTAAATTATCTCATTGCAAAAAATAATTCACATAGTTAGTGAATGTGATAAAATTTCACTTTGCAATAAATGTCCAGTTAAATGCAAGGAAATGCAAAAAATAGAAGTATTTCTAGCACATGATTGGATGCTTCATCTCATTTACTAAGCTAAGTAAATGATCCCTTGCAAAAGAATAAATCAGTTTACCATGTAAACAGCCTATGTGCCTTTAGTAAACCAAGACCCATTATGTCTTACAACTGATATCCAGTAAGCCCAGGCTCACGGATGCTGGGGATGCATATTAATTCCGATATTTAGTTCATAAATGCCCAGAATAAGGCTTGGTACACATGTACAATAATTGTCGTTAGAAAACGAACAACTACCAACAGATCAAAAATTGTGCACAATTATTTTGGAAGATCGTACACAATTCTGTACATGCTGTAACGATACGATCGTTCAAATATATTCGACCAATAATTTTCACACACTGGATACGATCGCTTGAACGATGCAGGAAGTGACGTGTACCGGAGAAAGTGTATCACAGAACAATCCACGATCACTGAATGACCCTACACACAATAGACAGCAAACAATCATCTCCCAAACGGATCCACCAGGACAGTCTGTCGTTTCCAGTGACATTGCTCATTCATCGGTGCTGTTAGTCTGTCGTTGTGCATTTTTTTGTTAACGATTATCAAACGATTGGTTGTTATTCGTTCATTTCCAAGGGCAATTATTGCACATGTGTATGTAGCTTAAGTACCAGCTACTGCCTTTGGCTGGGAAGACCAAAGACCAGTGATGTCACCCGAAGACTGCACAAAAGGTGTATTCATGTGTACAGTAGAATTGGAGAAACATAGGCACCAATGTAAACCAGTCATGCTTTATTTCTGGATAAGAACGTGTGAGAGAGTGATAACATCAGTTTGATTATGGCCTGTCTTATTACATACTGAGATAGTTCTTAGTTGCACTTCTTAACTGCAATGGGAAAAAATAGGCTAAGGGACAGTCTCATGGGAAAATTAACCTAACAGCATGTTTTTGGTGTTGTAGGGAAAAGTAGAGAGGCCAGAGGAATCCCATGCAAACTCTTTGTAGATAGCATCCTCGCTATAATTCAAAAAATATCTTTCTTTTATTATTAAATCTAATGTTTTCCAGCCAGGTCAGTAAAATAATGGCTTAGTGGCAACTCTGTCTGCAGCCAGCTCTGCTTTGCTTTAAAAATACCAGAAACCTTCTTTCAAATAGCTCTCACTGTCAAAAATGCCAATGACCTAAATGTAGAGTTTTCCGTGTAGCTGTCACACACAATCACTATGACATTACCCTCTGTCTTCAAGTGTTCCTTCTTGGATTTTCAAAAGGAATACATTAGGAATTCACACTGTGCTACAAGGTTGCCTTGTCTGTGAATGGGGAGGAATAGTTGAAGCCAGTATCTTGGAGGACAGTTCTCTGATGAGGCTCATGTGATAAAAACTAACAATTTTAGTTTCCCATTCATGAACCCGCCCTTTACACCAGTCTCAGTAGATATTTTCCCATAAATATTCATAACTCAAAAGAGACTCTGCTTGGAGAAACAAACTATTATTGCCTCTTTGATGATAATGTTATTTTGCTGCAGCCTATTAGCTCCAAAATTATTAAAACTATTAGATCGTCATAAAAACCTGAAAAGAAGCTTTTCACAAAGCAAAATCAGCAATAAAAGCCGCCATAAGCAAACTTTTAATTGTATTTAAAAAAGCAACACCTATTTTTAATTGTGGATAGGGTAATAGATGATAAAACTTTTTGGTTTTACAAGAAGATTTTCCTGCACTTCAAACTCAACAGGAAATTGGCACACTTCTTTCCGAAGTGAGGGAAATATGTTCTTAGGCATTGTCACCGGCACAATTGTCCTCATTCGAAGATTTCCCAAACATTTACTGTTCTAGGGGCAACTGAAAATTTTTGATTCTTTCCTTTATTTCATTACTCTTTCTAAATCATAATAAAAGTGTTTTGCCTTTAGATGCATTTTAGGTGACTACGAGACCTAGCCATTGTCTTGCACTTTGGCACATTTTTGCTTTTTATGGATGTTTCTTTACACTAGGAAAGAGTAGCTTTCAGGCCTACGTTAAAGTCTAGGGAGAGAATGCATGACCATCAGGTTCCTTCCTTTCATGCCTTGGGGGTCTTTCTACAGGAGAGCCCTAAACCTAATATTCTGCTGTTGGCTTTAGCTGACCTTTGGGTGGAAGGGTGTGCCTGGCTTTGGCATGGTGTACCAGAGGGGTCCTTCCCTGTCAGGATACTTGCACCTTGAGGGTCAGGTAGGACCTTTTCTCTTTGGGAGAATGTTAAATGGCATGTAAATTTTTTATACTTTTTGCACATTCATGTTTAGTTTTCAGTGTGCATCCACCGAAGACTTAAAATCAAAACAAAATATGTTTCCATCATGTTCTGCTCCAACAGGCAGTAGTCCCTTGCTTTTGTGGCTAAATAATAAATATGTCATTGCCCATTTGCTGCACTCATTCATTCTAATAGTGAACGTTTCTGTATGCAAACTAATTTTTCAGCTGAAGAGAACACTATTGAACAAACCGCAACTAGGTAAAGCCAAATGTGATTGAATTCCTGGTAGTCAACAGGCCGATAACATTGTGAAACAGAGTTGCCCCTGGCTCAAAAGCTGTTAAACTCTCACATGCTTTTTCATGCAAAGTATGTTCTTCCATTCTATAATTTATCAGATTCAAGTTCCTAGAATAAGGACTCAGGAGCAATGTAATTTCAGGTTGTTAATTTTATTTTGTGCAGTACTTTGAAATAGCCTTTATATCCTGGGAATGTCAGCTTCAATAAGGTTAACAGATGCACTGTATATTTAGCTTTACAAAGGATTCTTTCTTTATCTGCTTGTAAAAAAGTGAGCGCCTCTGTGAAGTTCTTTGCAGTCGCCGTTCTGATGTCTGTAACCAATAAGCACATAATGAATGAAGAAGGCTCCATCCTTCCAAATCCCATGATCTTTGCTCTATCTATAGCAATTAAAGCAGCTTTATTCTGTGTCAATGGAATAGAAATGAAAAGAAGCCATTAAACATTACTAGAGGTGAAACAATTATTGTTAGTCAGCTGTAGACTTTCACAGATTCCTCGCTGCTCCCATGATATACTGAATAGCTGTGTAATGGCTGTTGAATCAAATGTGCATTGAGTAGATAGTTCAGTATCTGAAATGGGCTGTATTCTTATTGATTGTATCTGACTGTTTAGAGATATTTATTTAATTTGTTAATGATTCCAGTCTGATAGGCAACACAAAAGGCATTGAAGAGTATTTTACAGGGCTTTACAGAATAGCAAGACTGTTTGAAGACCAGTTATTAATTCTGGTGCTAAATGCATAAGTCAGTAGTATAGAGGATTATCGGTTCTGTAGATTGCTGTGGCTCCATGGTTAGTAATATAACCATGTAGCACTGAGTTTTACGTTGACTTCCCAACAGGAACATTGAATTCTTAGGATATATACAGTGCGTTTTCCTATGTCTACTGTTGATTGAATGCTGTCAGAATCATAGTTCCAGGGACAAAAAGGGAAAAGGTTTAGGGTTTTATAATTCTGTACTTCACTATTGTGCTGAAATGCAGTGCAACCAGTTATTATAACTGAAAAGAAAAAGTTCTTGAAAGATTAACATTGTGCTGCCTGCATGGATCTGTACAGTTGCTGCTGCAAACTTTCTTAGACAGTAAGATATTTGACTCAGGCGTGCACTGAAATTCCCTTTTTTACATTCCAGTAACAGATGGCCTATCAATAGCAATGAAGGGAATTATAGAAAAGTACAGGCCTGGCTAAGAGATCTTGCAGTGGAAGGTGGGTCACACAGGGTGCATCTCACAGAATTATGGACAGAAGAGTACTTTGGATGGTTAGTGGTGGGTCATAAGGGCAGATTACAGAGAAAAGATTTCATTTCAAGTCTGGTATTGCAAAAAAAGGCTTAGTGAGATTTGCAGCAAAGTTGGTCATGGGTCTATCATTTCACTTTTTTCACTATCAGTCAGGTTGATTACACTATAAGACCATTTAACAAAAGCTCAATTGGAATAAAACTATGTACTGTGGAAAAAGCATTTAACCTCATCACAGTGGAGTGATAACTGACACAGTCTGCCCCCCGTTCCCCGTGCAACATTCAGCTCCTTGAAAGGGACAAAGAGCTCCATCATGTGTCCATTAGTCTGCTAGTCAGGTCCTGGAAAGGAATAGCGGTGGAATGAGTTATACAACACAGGTGGGAGTAACTAACTTGAATGACACCAAAGAGAAAGAATTTGTTCTTACCCATCTGCACTTCTACAAAGGTCACCAGTCAGCAGAAACCTTGGGTCTTCTTTGCATATGTTCTGAGGTATCATTGTATCCAAACGTTATACTTGCGTCCTGAGCAGATTGACTGGCCTATTGTATATCTGGAGTGAAATCTGTATACAAGTTCCCAGCTCCAGCAGATCTTTTTCTCTCCTTTATATGACATTCTGTGGCATGCAGCAAAAGTATTGAGACTTTTGCTGCTACATAAGAAAAGTTAGACTCAGTGGTAGGGGCAGCCGAACCCGAACTACTCACAGGGAGACACTACTGAAACCAAAAAGATCAGCTTTACATCCAAACAATCAGCATCAGAATTAGTTCATCAATGGTAGTTTTTATATTTTCTCAGTTTAGGTCTTCTTTAACATGCTACCAAATCAGCCTTGCAGTATTGGACCTCATGTATTATTACAAAGTATTTATATAGGGTCATCATATTACGCAGTGCTTTACAAAGTCCATATTCATGTCACTAGCTGTCCCTCAAAGGGGTTAAGATCAATTTTGGGGGGAAGCCAATTAACCTATCTGTTTTTTTGAATAGGGAAGGAAACCAGAGAACACAGGGGAAACCATGCAAACTCCATGCATATAGTGTCCTGGCCAAACCTAGGACCTAGTGCTGCAAAGGCCAGAGTGCTAACTTCTGAACCACCGTGCTGCCTGTGTCTGTCCTAATGTAGCTAAACAGTGAGAGAAATCTCCTCCATTTCAGTTGAGGTAGGCTAAAAAATGAATTTTAGCAGAAGCAGGTATAAAGACTTATGAATACAATTTAACATTTGTCCAACATACTTCTGATTTCAATAATTTACTCATTTCACCTTTGTTTCTATTTTCTGTAAAATTACAAAAAATGTATTTATGACAGCTAAGAGCCTGTACATAACTATTTCACAAAATTATTAAAAGTTATAAATGACATAATTTACATCATAATTGAATATTAAACAAAACCGTTTAAGCAGTTTACTAAAGCTTTTTGCATATACCCCCAGATATTACAGCAACGATGGGCACCGTAAAACCACATCTTGGCTGTAATATCTGACGGTATACTTGATTTACTGGTATGCATACTTGGCTCTTCTGTTATGTAGCAAATGCTATTCCCTGAAGAAGCACCTGCGAGCACCTGCAAAACGCATTGGAAAATTACATTATTAATTTTGTCTTACAGAATATGTCACTCATAAGTTTTATTATTATCATTGTACAGCATGTACAATTTTTTAGCTAATATAAATCAACTTTATAAGTTTTAAATTGTATTTATATGTCTGTATATCGATTGTTTCCAAAGTCTCAACATTGTTAACCCACCTAAAATGAGTGGAAGGTGATTTTTAGGGATGCGGCAGTAATCCTTTGGACTATGAACAATATATGGTAGTACGTGATGTACAAGTCTTATAAATTATACAAAAAAACACCTTTACATAATCTAACTGAATCAAATCCTTCCCCATGTGTGTCTCACATGCTTCGTTTCCCAAACACTGCAGCTCACAGGTTTCAGCTCCAGAGGCAGTGCTTCCTTCTATGTCTTTTTACTTCACTGTAGTTCACGCAGGTACAGCCTACATAAAAGAATAAACTCTGCCCTGAATTTAGAAGCAGTGTACATTAGTGTTGGTCCAATATCTCACTATTTAATTCGACAGCTATTCTACAGCTAATAGGGGGGATATTGTGCTGGTGAACGAATGCTGAATTCGAACACCATTAAAGTCAATAGTGGGAAAGTTTGTGTTATTTTTCGGGACTGTGAAGAACTGCAAGAGCAATCAGGGGAGCAGGGCTGACAGCTCCGCTCCCATGAATGCTCTTGCAGCCCTTACTAGTTGTATGTGTTCTTGGATAGAGTTTCTCTATCCAAGAACACAGGAGTCCTGTGTTCCTGAATAGAGAAACCCTATCCAGGAATCGGGATAGTGCTCCCTGATTGGCCGAGGAAAGCTTTCCTCAGCCAATCAGAGAGCACTAGAGGTTTTGAATAGGGAGACTTGTCCCCATTTACCTCTAGTGCCAGGAATCACACACTGTTCTCAATGAATGCGACTGTGGCCGCATTAATTGAGAAGATCCCCGACACTAGAGGTTAATTAAGCTCCAGTGCCGCGGATCGCACACTGTTCCCAATTAAAGCGACCGCGGCCACATTAATTGAGAAGGTCCCCAAGGCACTAGAGGCTAAATGGGGACAAGTCTCCGCATTTATTCACCTCTAGTGCTCTGTGATTGGCTGGGAAAAGGAAAAACCTGATGACGCTTGAGCTGTCATCAGGGTTTACCTTTCCTCAGCCAATCACAGAGCACTAGAAGTGATGAATCGGGAAACTTGTCCCCATTTAGCCTCTAGTGCCCGGTGATCCCACACTGACAGGAGGATTGTGCTGTGCAGCTGTGGGAACCAACCTGTCATTGTGGGATAACCTGTAAAAAAAATAAGTTAGTTACACAAATCACATACATTCAATTCATTACTTTAACATTAATTTTTTTTTCTTTTAACACATTTTTTTACACATAAATTTGCGCTGTCGAATCCCGTGTTTTTCGGGTCTATCCTAATTTGAACAGCCATATTCGGGTTGAATATAAGGACAACCTGAATTTGAACACCCACACTAGTGTACATACCACACCATCAGTAGATATACATATCATAACCTAAAATGTTTTAAAGTGGCAGATCACGGTTGTGCATTATAACCTCTACATAACAGTGGACATGCATAAATGGGGTCCAGATTGTTACTGCATGTTCAACAATTACTGCAGATCTAAAAGTAAGAGTGAGAGTGATGTACTTACTGTATATATGTCTATCTGTAAACCCTTTACCTGATTATATGGGCGGGGGTACATTACTTAGTTCTTCAATATTTTCACAAGTGCACATTCCTTTTTCTGAGTTATTATTCAGACTGGATTTAAAACTTTAACATGTGGAATGAAAACCAAAACAATAAATTCTAAAAAGGAAAAAATAATTTATTGCACATGTGTCTCCTGGTTGGGGTGCTTGCTGACATATAACATCTTATTTTATGCTGGCTTTCCTAGCTCTCCTCACTTACAATATTTACTTGCTTTTATGGAAATGTTTTACAAGTGTTATGAACCCAGTGCCAAGAAAGTATAGCAATCACCCAAAAGCAAAAGTTATTGCATATGACAGCCATGTAATCAAATAGTTTTTCCCCACCAGAAACTAGTTACAGAATTGCTGAACTAGGGTGCAAAGATGATTAATTAATCTACTGCAAAACTACTTAACAAAAACTTTTAGGAAAGCAGATATCTTAAATTGACCAGAACTTCAAGGCAGCCAGTATTTGAAAACAGGTGATTCATCCTCTTTAATCTTGTTTACCCAAAACAGAGAAAACTTCTTCAATACAGAATCTATTACAGGTCACATACCAGTCTTTATAATGGTAACTTATGTCTGTGGAATCTATTAAAGTGAATGTCCTCTACACATGCTGAAATGCTGAAAATACCATTATTTAAACCAAATGTTGTAATCTTATAAATCTGTACTGTCTGCGCTTTAAAGAAGTAGCCTTTTTAAAAGTATCTTTTTTCTATAAGCATGATTTAGATTTTAGACACCTTACACAACTTTAATGATGAGATTTTCATCTCATTATCTTGTCTCTTTTACTGCATATAGATCTGTGTAACTTTACCCCTACCTGTCTGCCCCATGTTGGGGATACTATAAAAAGTGTTCTTCATTGGGAAGCCATCAAATGACAAGTTGCATAGTTGATGTTTCCCAATCCTGGCTGCCAGTTCAGAATCTTAATGGCAAACTAATAATGTGATCAATATGTCCACTGAAGTTTTGATTAATAAAACAAGCCTTAGACTACAGATGACAGTCCAGGTGTCCCTGCAGATGTAAGGGGCAGTATTCATCTATCTGATACTTTAATTGCCAAACATTGTAACACTTAAAAAATAAAAATGTTCTATCATATGATTTTTTCGTTGCAAATCTTCCCTATAATTATTACAAAATAGCATTGACATATTATGCAGAGCTGTACAAAGTCCATAGTCATGTCACTAGCTGTCCCTCAAATCTAACGGCCCTACCACAGTCATATGTCTTTAATACATTCCAAGGTCAATTTTCGGAAGGAGCCCACTAACCTAACTGCGTGTTTTTGAATGTGGGAGGAAACCCACGCAAACACAGGGAGAACCTGCAAACTCCATGCAGATAGATAGGGATAGATAGATAGATAGATAGATAGATAGATAGATAGAGATAGATAGATAGATAGATAGATAGATAGATAGATAGATAGATTTGCACGGGTGTGCCTGTTTGTGTGTATATGTCTACAGGAAATTTTCCCTCTTTCTTTGGACTTTTTCTGCCCTGTGATTTAGAAGTGCTTGCTTCCTGTAAGAAACTGAAAACACGCATAACATTCATTTATCTTCAATCCCTCCCATATGTATCATCAATTCTATCCTTAGATCATGTCTGGAGTAGTAAATGATGTTAAAGCCGTAAGGCAGATGACTTACTAATGAGTCAATGATGTATATCGCCATGTCCTGACAGAGATAAATGAAGGATACAACATTCCTCTCTACTAATGTACTTTTTGGAAATGATACACCTGTTTTCAATTTGACATCTACTACATATACAGAGATGTATGAAGCAAAAACATTCAGCTGAAGACTGGTATTCTCCCCTCTTCTTCATATAATATGTTACATACATGCACTTTTCTTTGAAGTATCTTTCATTGGAAAGTTTTTACATGGAGTTCACTAAAACCTTGTACAGGGTCATCCATGCACACTTCTGAGAGAGTCTAACTCCCAGTACCACAGGATAGGAATAAAATGAAACAACTGTTAGATATTTAGATGTAACAGCAATGATGGTTGTGGTTTGTGATATAATACATATCTTTCATAGTCAAAAGTGAACCCTGCGGGTATTGAGACAGCTTCTACCTGTTCAAGTATGTCCATGAAAACGAAATTGCAATAACATGGAGTATTTTTATAAACAATTTGCATATTAATTTGTTCAACAAAAGTGCTTGTTTTATTGTTCTGTGCAAACTTGGGCGAATGTACATAAAAGGTAACCAGTAATGGGTTAATGTACTTACTAAGGTGTTTGAAAGATAATAAATGGACATTTATGGAAGTTTTATATATTTATTGGTTTAACCATTTATTGGTTTAATGGTGGGTGTTATTATTAATGTGTCCGCTAGGTGATGATATTTTTGTAACTATAAATTCATGTGTACTTTGCTGCAAGTGAAAACAAACACAGCACCACCTAGTGTATGAATTGAGTACTCCTGCCCTTGTCTATCCTATCGTACACAAAACAGTATTGATAATCTTTGGACTTTAAGGGCTATTTATTTCCTTTGTTACTAAACAACAGGAAGAAGGTGGAATGCAATAATACTTTATATTCAGAATTATCTAAAGAAATGATGATCTAATGAAAAAATGTCATATCTTAGGTGCGAATTCTTGTTTTTGTTCTTCCTTTACTGGTATGGTAAGAAAAAATTAAAAATAACGCAAAGAGTATAATGGTGAGGGGGGAGCACAGAAGGAATCCTGAAGTCCAAGATGGCACTTCTGATATACAGGAAAAACTCTGCAGTACCAACATCAGAGTAAAAGGTGAGGGGCCACAAATAACACATTTTAAAAAAAAGTATTTTTTACTAACAAAACTTTGCTCCACAAAGTCAACATGTACTGCATAATATACCAGAGTACAGTAGTTGAGTATAGGTCAATACAAAGCCCGGGCAAGTTTTTATTGCACCCTTTTTCCTTCTATATTTGTCCTGAAAGACGTTGTTACTGAAACTGAAATTGATGGAAATCCAGAATTTTAGAGCTGACCCCTTATACCCAGACACTTATTCACAGTCTGATCTAATCTAATCTGATCGAAAGGAGATCCAACCTAAAAAGCCCTGGATTCAGTGGATGAAAGTTGAACTTATTTACAGGTCAACATTTGGCATATAACCCTTATCATTGTTAAAGCAGTACAACATTCCTTTTCCTCCTAGAGACCCCCATTGTAGAGGATTTATTCTATGGGGGTCTTCAAAAGTTTGTGCACTTTTTTATTTTTGTTGGTAGCTGTGAGGGCAGGAGGAGTAGTAATGGGTCTCTGAGAGTGTCATGTGACTAGGAAAACGTAAAGGAAGGTGACTGTAGAAAAGTGGTGTGATTTGTTTTTGAAATTATTACTAAGTAGAGTTAAAGAAAATGTGAAAACTTTCGGAAGTGTGCGAAGAACCCTCGCACATCCAGCAAATATTCTGGCTTATATGTGAGGATTAGTACAACTTCTGCGAGGCCCCTCAGTGTAATCATTGCATGTCTAATAGACCCCAGCGCTAAGGTTTTAGCTCTGCCTCCCTCTCCCCAAGGCCAATAACCTAATGAAGCCGGAGGCTGTGTATTTTGTAAATTGCCTGGAGGACTAGAAAGTGGGGACGTTGGGCTTGATTTATTACAGCTTTCCAAGACTGGAGAAGGAGAACCTGGGTGATCAGCAAACCCAGAAAAGGTTTCCTAAAATTATTTGCTATTAGTTGGCAAATGTTTTTAATTATGAACCAGATCTATCTAAGGTTTGCTGGATCACCCAGGTTTTTTTTGTGACACTCTATCTACTTCAATATTGGGGAGAGTTAATAAATCGGGCACATTATTTCAGCAACCAGGCCTATGAAACCTTCTTGTATCCATGCACCCCAGTACAGCAGAAGTTGTAATAATCCCAGCCTGTAGAAAAAAAAACTTTGCCAGTTGCAGAAGAAAGCTTACTTAACCTGGAGTTAGTTTTAAAGGAAAACAAATTATTTACTGATTTAACCTCCATTAAGCTACTGTGTCCAGAGTTGTGCTTTAACTTCACATCAGTAGATGTTGCTTTTCCAGAACTAGTATCCAGCCTGCAATTTCCATCAAAGAACTCTGAGACAGGTCTTCTTGTCTTGTAACAGATTCCCATTAAAGGTTCATTTATCTCGTCCCCTATCTTCTAATGGATAGATGCTGTGCAATGGTCACTATGACATGTTTGATGTATAGTGACTGGTCTGTGGTTGAAGCATTGAGTGCATCCAATATTCTGTTAATGGAGACCACATGGTTTGTCCTCGCTGATGAGTTTATGAATAAAGACCACACAACAGATATATCCTTATCTATTCTAGGTGTAGGTTAAGTTCCTGATGATATGAGCATTTATCGCTCTTTCTTCATAAATAAACAATAGGAGGCAGTTAAAGCTGTAGACATGGTGTAATCCCCAAACCATTACAGTAAAAGTCACATAGGTAGGAAAAAAGATGAAAAATGTGCTTAGCTTTCCGTTACTGTAATTCATTCTAAACAGTTCACCAGGAAGCTACCGTACCTTTACAGTCATAAAGCTTTGTTAAATATTTCTTTAATCCTGAAATTTTTAGCCTCACAAATAACATTTTGAAACCTAAAACATCCAAAAGGAGAACAAGGCATGTAAAATGAACCTGCAACATTTAATACCCCTTTTTAAGTTTTATAAGAACAACGTACGTTTTAATGGTTTTAGCAGAAAAGCCAAGACAGCGGCTCAAAAGAACGAGCCATGACATCATTAAAGCGCTCTTGTCACTTATTTTTTTAAACTTAGGTGGTATTTTTTTTTTTTTTTAGGGCTCAGAGGTGAATTATTGTCTTCTATGTGAAACACAAATATGTGTGTTGAGACATTGTACAGGATATTTGATGTTGTTATTACATTTTATAGGTTTAATAGACTGCGGGGACTCTCTTATAGGCAAAACCTGTCTTACTTATAAGAAAAAATGTTTACTCCTGAGAACCAGTGACAAATAAATCTGAAAGTTTAGAAATATGATTATCTTACAAACCTGCCTTTTTCTGTTTAAGTAGCCTTTGGGGGCCTCCCAAGAATGGTCATGCTGTGGATAAGTGTCATATTATTTCAGTCTTGCAGAGGTTTTCATAGACCGAGTAAATAATAGTGCTGCCTGGTTTTGATTTGTTTAACACATGACATGGCGTTGTGGAAAGCGATTATTCTCTATATCCTCTCCCGTAATTTAGGTAGCCACAAATAAAACCGCCAAACAACATTGTTTTGGTTAATTAAAATGATTTGTTTTTCCCTAGACTTAGCGATTACCAAATATATTGCCTCCTATTACAGGTACATGAAGAAAAACAGTGTCAAGTAGTTGAACGTAACGCAAAAGTTCTGTCGGGAAAACTTTGGAATGCTTTAGAAAAACACACCTTCAATAACAAATCTAGGACTTCAGCCCTAGAGAGCCTTTACCCCACAAGCATTCCCACATGGTTTATATTTAAGTGTCAACTGTCAGCTCCCAATTTTCTCAGATTAAAACTGATAGGAAAGGAAGCACAATGATAGGTTAATTGGCATTTAGTCCCCTGATGTTTTCTATGATATATGCAGGCTGTGCAAAAAATGCTTTTTAACTTAATAAGAACATAGAAAGATTCCATGGCTGACAATATTAAACCATTTGTAATTGCGTTTGTTATATTAATATTATATATATATATATATATATAGCCATGTTTGATCATTTCATGAAATATTTATCTTAGCATTCTAATTAGTGTTGGTAAAGCCTGTTCAATGTGAATGTCAGAATGTTTAGAATTGGGGATATTTACAACTTCCATTTCCTGCTTTAATGATGATTAGGCTAAATATGGATATTATATTATAGCTACTGTTTAGCTGTGGTTTAATTATACAATTAAAAGTAGAAGAAAACAAAAACATTGTACAGTCATCTGGTTTTTAGCAAAGCTTTTATCATTGAACATTCCTCAGCTTAAACATTTAATGAGCATGCTGGCTGATTATACCTACTAGAGATGAGCGGCACATTTCCGTACACATGATTATGTTGTTGAATGTGCAGTTTTGTGCTATGCAGTCTGTGCAAAATTGGCTGAAATTTTTCTGTATGCTCAGTTTTACTAAACACATCCAAATAGATTCACAACTATGTATTTGTTCTTTATTATGTTTTTATATTGAAGTAATAGGAAGGCAAAAACAATGCAGGTTAATGTGCATTTTTACACATTTTCAATGTAAGTTGCAATGCAATTTAAATTAAATGCCAGCACCGTTATAACATGTGTCTCATATAGGTGATACACACCATAATGGATTAACACAATGATGTAAATCCATTCTTAATTTCCCTGCAAGCAACATTTGCAAATATCCTAAAAGTATAAATTTAAGTCTATGGTGGTTGAGGGTAAAACCACCCCTGGATGCTGCATTACCATCTTAAAAACCACTTGCAAATACTGCCACCTAAAAATATTAAAAAAATGAACTCCTTTGCTGTAATGATAACCAGTTTTTGCAAAATTTTAAATCATCTAAACCTAGTCTAACCACTGTAGATGACATTTGTATTCTAAATAGACATTATAGTTTTCTTCCACAACTTTTTATTTATTTTAATCTCACAGCTCCCAATCTCCTGCAGCCTAGTTCTACCACTTGTGTTCTCTCCATTTTTGTTTGCTGCACAACATTGGTCTGGACCATGTTCTTAGTATGACAACAGTAGACAAGGTTTGTGACACACCTGGCTGCTTGCAATACACACATGGAGGGCATTTGACAGCATGACAAACAGGAACACAGTTGGGTTGTCATCTCATTTCAGAAATTGCTTAAACCTTTAAGGACCCTATGGCAGAATCACCAGGTATTATTTTAATGAACTCCCATCTGCTAATATTTTGTCCTCTCAGGTTGCTAGTAACATAGTCATCTCTTCAAGACTGAAGTTAAGTCTAGAGTTCAGCTTTAAAATGTAGAAGCCTATTTATTATTTTATTGATCAGCCTTAACCTGGCTTTAAAATGCTGTGATGGCAGAATTATAAAGTTTTCCATTACTGAGCTCTTCCTGAAATTTATTAAACTTTTTAATAACATATCCAGAACAATCACTGCAAAAAGTCAGCAAAAAACAGAAATTATTATATTGTGACTTAAGGTATTAAATCAGAGGGACGGTGTAGCTAGTATTTGCAGCACTAGGTCCTAGGTTCGAATCCCAGCCAGGACACTATCTGCATGGAGTTTGCAGGTTCTCCCCGTGTCTGTGTGGGTTTCCTCCGGGTACTCCGGTTTCCTCCCACATCCCAAAAACATGCAGTCAGGTTAATTGGCTTCCCCCTAAATTGACTACAATAACTACGTATGACTATAGTAGGGACATTAGATTGTGAGCTCCTTTGAGGGACAGTTAGTGACACGACTATGAACTTTGTACAGCGCTGCGTAATATGATGGCGCTATATAAATACTGTATAATAATAATAATAATAATAAATAATAATTTTCTAGTTGGCAGCCCCAGATGGAAGTTCAGAGCTGGGATGGTCTCCTGCCTCACAATGAGCTGATTCTCAAGTTTACATTGGTTTGCAAAGGCATTTTCTATATGCACATGATATATTTACCTTTGGATGCGAGCATCTTTATTGGCCTGTTTTTTTTTTCAACTAACTCAGTTTACCAGGATCCATTATATTCATTGTGGTTGGACATTACTAAAAAGAAAAAATATTATAGATTATATGCAGCAAATCCTAAACCTATTCATGATTTTTCACCAGTCAATTCAACGGTGTTTTCATTTGGATGAGATCCATTCTCCATTCAATGTTCAAGGTCCATTCTGTTACCTAGTGACCAATTATAAAAAAAGCACAGCAGTCAATTAAGTATATGCTATCCCCCGTTCATGCATCAATACAAAAATCTCAACTGAACTGATGGGCAAAAAATTAAAAACAGATTTCAAAGGACACTTGTTATTAATCTGGCACCATTAATTTTGTACTTCTATTTTGGAATTTGATGTGGCACCATGTGTGAATGCCATTCAGTTCATTCTGTCAGCTTGTGGTAACCTGCTGGGCACACTGTTTTCTATCAAGCAGTGTGGGTAACTTACAGTGAGGTCTCTGACATCACAAAAAAGCTATAATGTTTGGAATATACAAAAAACAGAGACTGTACTGTTTGATAAACTGTTGAAGAGCGCGGGTATGCTAAAGCTGGTGGTCACATACTGCACATATTATATGTGTGGTTGGAAACTGGGTATATAGTACAGGAGACTACAAAAGACAGTATATACAATAAACTGCTAAGAGTTACTGTCAACACTATCCCTTTGTCAATGTGTACTACAGTCCCTTAAAGAAAATATTACAATTATATCTAAATTTCTCTTAGTAAGATTAATTATAAAAGAATAAGACAAACAAAAAAAATACAAAAAAAAAGAATAGAAAAAGAAGAAGAAAAAGGAAATAAACCAAATTGTTTAGTTAGTAGAAACCAAAACAATTAATATTTTTGTCCCCTGCCTAGGCAAGGTAAATAATGACTACTGGCTGCTGGGCCCCAAGAGACACATACTGAGTACACCAAACAGGTACAGATTGGTCTCTAGGGTACACCATTGTAAAAACTATAAAAATATTTCTAAAATCTCATCTCAGATGTTGGAGGTATCAGACAGCACTAGGTCCTCCAGTCAATATTTTCTGGGAATTCCCGCACTTACGGTATTTCTGGAAAGCGGTATGCTCGGTCACTCAACAAATGACTGATAAACATATTCCGGGTGACCCAGCTTCCTTCAGCACAACTGTTTTCCCCAAAAAATATATAAACGCTCAGTACTCAGACACATGATAGTGACCACCACATGATGTGTGGCTGCATTCTGGCGGAAGACTGAACCCCCACTAGTGTGCCTGTGGTTCCAGCGGGTTCACAAAATATATAGAATGGAAGACCTCACTTCCTCCAACAGAAGAACGAGCAGCCAATTGATGGTTCTACTGGTCAGCCACCGCAGCCTACAGACAGTTAAGTCTACACACGTGGCGATGATGTCTGGGGAACCTGATCAGGGATGGTAGACAACACTTGCCCCCCCCCTTTGGCCTTGACAGTTACTCCCCCCAAACCAGGTCACACTCCATTCTTTCTCCTTCCCACCATCTCGCTTGCCCCAAATTGATTTAAACCCAAATGATGATGTGCAAAAACATTGCCAACCCACCGGGGTCCGCTAAAACATACCCTTAGATACCCTTCCAACCTTTAAACCTCTAGCATTTTAAAGTAGAGGGCACATGCCCATATCCATTTGCACATGACTAATCTTGTACTTGAAGCTGTTATTTGTAATCAATACCCTATGTGGAATTCATATTACTGATTGTCTTTAATTTTTTGTTCTTCTATCCCTAAAACTTTAAATAAAGAATGTTTCAAAAAAAAATCTCATCTCATTTTAAAGTGGTCACACCAGCACACTTTGTGCAAGTTCAGTTTGTTGTTGTCACTATCATGGAGCATATTCAGAGCTAAAAAGTGTAACCATCTCTGGAGCAAAGGCATGTAGAAAAGAAGAATAGTTTAAAAGGGTAAAAGCAAAATAATATAAAAAAAAGAAATGACAAATGTTTATCATGCACAGTGCATTGAGCAAAGATAAGGTCATCCAGTTTGGTCTACTCTAGATGTAGCCATTCTGCTATGGTGTTTATAACGCCCCCAGAATAAACCTTCTGCTTTTCCATCACCACCTGTCACTCATGCCTCTAGGTATACCTTTAATACTTGTAACACCTATTTTAAGCTGTCAGGTTTCTTCATGTAAAATGACACTCCAGTAGCTTGAGTTTTTAAACATTCTCTTAAAAAATTGCTGTTCTAGCAAGTCTATACCATGACCCTGTAATAGGTTCCTATGCTCCACTTGACCTATTGGCAAACTTTTCACACGGCTACAAAGTGCTTTAGAATTAGCGACTAGCCCTATGAACATACATATGCCATGACTCCCATTGTTTTTAAAATGAAGTGTTAAAAAGTAGCTTCCCCTTAATCAAAACTTTGTTGGAACATGAATTGGAATATCCTACAGGTGTTTATTTAAACCTGCCATAAGATAAATGTGGACACTTGCAATACTGACCTCATCTTCTGAAAATGTTAGTTGCTTGACTGCTACGCTGACCCTCTGGCAGCTTTATTCAAGTCACTGACCCTAAATTGGTATGTGGATAGGGAAAATCAAAAATTCCAAATCAAAAGATTTAAAACAGTCATCAATGGCAGCCTTATCTTTTGCAGGAAATGATCACTTTAAAACAAATTCAAATTTGTAACCACTAAATTGCATGTAACATTAGTTAGTATGTAGTAATATATTCAGTGATCACACAGTGGGCCTGAATTAGTAAGGGGAAATGCACAAGAACAGATATAGAGCTCAATAAATAAGCTTGCACTGTTGGCACATAACCACATTATTTGTACATGTACATCATCCGATCTGCTTGCTGACCTCAGAATGAGGTTCAACGTGTTTAGTTTGATCAAAGATTGCCATGTGCATTGAACAGCCAAATGCGTCTGCCTTTGTGCCTACTGTTTCAATAAGGTGCACCAAAGAATGCTTTTAACCTGAAAATTGTGACAAGTTTCATAAATGCTTCAAAGTCATGAAATGCATATTATGTGCCAAGAAAATGCTGCAATGTGGTCACTGTGAAACGGTAGACCGAGAAAAATGCTTCCTGCTATCAGCAACCCTATGACAGCATAGGCAAACTCAATGAGCTGGCATCCTTACAATGATAAAAGGTGAAGATATCTAAAAAATAATACTGTTGTTTTATATTGTCAAATTTATATAGGGCCTCAAAGCAAACCAAGAGCTCATGATGAGGGTACGTGCAAACCGATAGGCGATAACAGAGAGGAATCCCTGTATAGATGTAGATAAATTGCCCCTTCAAAAATGAAGGAGATAGACCACAGGTCCCAGCTCTGATAGCCCCGGCCTCTCGTCAAGTAATTAGCAGATTTTTTTTTTCATCTCTATCTTTTCCAAATGCTCCTAGTCATGGACTATAGTGAATTCAGAAAACATTAAATGAATGGCCCAGATGTCTCACAGTCACTGATGTAACAATGAATTCTGGTATGCATCAATGCAGTCTATAGGGGAATGTCTGTGAGCTGACACTTTACAGAGATCCTGTTATGTAGCATGACTGTGATCACAGTTTAAAACTGCAAATAAATGGCTCTTAAATTAATTCCTAGTTCCTGACCCCATTTTAGTAATAATGTATATTTTATGTCACAACATGAAGCTTCTATATGGAAAAAAAAAAATAAAACCACTTTATCTAAATATTCTTAACCTATCAGTGTAGATCCGGAGGTTTGTGGGTGCTATGATAAAAAATACATTTTAGTAGAGAAGAAAGTTCTCTGTCTAAGTATTTTAGGATTAAAAAAAGACATCAGATTCAAATGGTTTAAAACAAAAGAGCTCCGTTAAGGATCCGCACATTGAGATTATTTTTTAATGATCATAAAGCATTTTAGGAGATGAATATGCAACATATCAAGCAAATTAAGTATGTAATGGACCTAATTAGTCCAAAGTGGTATGTACTGACTCCCAGCCTCAAATTTAGTAGTTTTCCCTTATTGCACTGGTGAATTTTAAGTATGGAGAAGCGATGATTACGGTATTCTAGCAGGCAAAGTCAGCCCTTGAGGGGTGGTTCTGATTTTTTCCCATTAAGGATAATAATTCCTTTCCTTAATTATAGTTCAACAGTTTTAGGTGCTGTTTTCCTTGCCAACAATAGGTAATGGTAAAGCAGGGGTGTCAAACTCAAACACACAGAGGGCCAAAATCAAAATCTTAGACCAAGTCGGGGGCCAAACCCGACATCCACTGAAAAAACTGAAGTTTCCCTTTCACACCAGATACAAAACCTTCCCACATGGAAACAAAGAGGTCCTGTCCCGCTCAACACTCAACTGGGAACAAGCCCACAACAGAGAAGGAGGCCTAAGAATTTGTTTTTAAATTTTAAACTCAAAATTTTTTTTTAAAATCAAAATGATCCACTAATAATAAAAACAAATATAAACATATTTTTTATATATATATATATATATATATATATATATATATATATATATATATATCCTGAAGTGACTGACGCTAATGAGACATTGCGTGGCAGAACATTGCACTGACATTGCACTACAAGACTATAGTGACAGTAAAGCTACAGCTCACCTGTCATAGGAGAGTGATGTGCTGCCCTCTATGCCTCCCTCCCCACTCCCCAATGTTACATGGAGCCTTCTCACACAGAAAGACATCTCTAGCATCTCTATAGACGTGCAGCCAGGCTGGACTCGAATTGCCTTTGCGATCGCCTGTGATGTGTGAGAGGGGGGCGGGGAGGGCAGAGATCTCTCACTTGTCACATAGACGTGAGTGATGCAGAGACTACAATTCCCAGCATTACTTGCGTCTATGGAACAGAACAACAATGCGGGGCCACGCAGTGATGCAAGTGATGCCGGGACTTGTAGTAGCGGCATCACTAGCTGCTATAGGTAGTAGCAGGCAGGCAAAATGTAATTCACCTTCAAAATTCCATGGGGTGCCAAAAAAGGCCCGCGGGCCAGAGTTTGTCACCCCTGTGTTAAAGAAACTGTTTAAACAATACAGTGCAATATATAACGCAATCCAAAATTGTATTTTTTATACTTTCGTAAACTTTAAAAGAAGAATATATATATATATATATATATATATATATATATATATATATATATATAGTGACCTGCTCTAGGTCCATAATAGAGAAAAATCACAAATCTGTTATTCATATAGGACCGTATTTAGATAAACATTTAAACATAGTTGCCTTTCTGTACAAGTCTTTTCACTTTAGTTTTTTTCTACATAATTATTTTAATAAAACCAACACAACAATGCATTATTTGCAGGGTTACTGATTGACTGAACAAACCCCAAACTAAAAGAAAGGAGATATGGTGTCATGATAATTAAACTATACACTACAGACACTTCTATGCAACCCCTTCATCCCTTAGCCTATTTGCCTATTTTTTTCTTGATTGTTCTACCTATAACTTTTTTTAGTTTGGCAGAGAAGAGACAGGACATTCAGTTTACTAAAACTAATAAGTTTACTAAATCTGAACTTCACGTATTCTGTTTCTGTTTTCTTCTTTCAACCACTAGTTTTTACTTGCATTAGGAGCCAAACTTCTGCCACCACTCCTGGGAGAGCCGCCTAGGAGTAATCATTTCCTCTGTGCTACTTGAGACTGGGCTGTAAGCACCTATTGCAATATGAAATCCAAATCCCCCCCCCCCCCGCCTTCTTTTTATTTTCATAAATCCTAGGCTCTGGCCCATGTGTGTCATTATAAATAAAAGTAGTAAATACCAAGTAAAGTAATAATAGTAAATACATCTCTGTATACATATAAATAAAGTTACAATTTCAGCCACAAACTTAACGTAATAGGATTTAACCCTACATATACTATTAGGTTGTAAAAAACCTTTAAGAAGGCTTTAAAGACCCGACTATTAATTTCATGGAATAATTGGGAATAGTTCAACAAAGTAATATGAAACCACGAAAGCCATGAAATACACATAAGCCAGAAAAGAATGACAGACACAAGGATGTAGAGTGAGATTTAATATTAATTTCTATCCTTGACTGTCAGACAGAATTGGTTAGGAAGACCATTTCGGGACACTGGTATATAGTGAAAACAGACTTACATTTGCTAAGAATTTTCTACAACCCTTCTCACATTGCATGTAGAACCAGCTGAAGTATCCAGGATCATTAAGTGAAAAAATAAAAGCAGACACAAGCTATTACAGAATTGGATCACATAGTTATTTATCAACCTCATAATATAGAATTTTACTTATTATCATCACCACATCTGGTCTGGCATTATTAGGGAATCCTTTGCTCTCTATCCTTAACATATTAGCACATATAAAAGTATAGATGTCATATAATTGATACTCAGTTTATGTGGGCTTCTGATGACAGGACAGACCTCCTGGAAAGAGTGGCACACCTAAATAAACACAGCAGCACCAACTGCACATACAAGCCTGGGCACTGTAACAAAAATAAAGTATCTAAAACTAAAACAAATGTTACTTTATATACAAAGCATGCGTTTATGTTAAAAGCTTTGTACACATAGCAGATGATTGCCGCCTGGGAGGAAAAGTTGTTCTTGTTTCAAGTGAAGATCTGGTGTGTGTACAATGGTATCCCAATGTCATTGATCAATCCACTCTGGCAAATTGATAAACGACTGATCAGAAATGAGCACTAAGCGTTCCTTTGGAGGAGTGTACAGCAGGGTCTTGTTCGCTTGTCTCTCCTCTTACCCGCCCCAAATAACGCCCCAAATAATGTTACTGTGTAATATACTCTGGCAGGACTTTGCATTTTTAGAGTTATTTTCTCCAGTGTCCAGACATGGATCAGTGTTAAGAGCTTCTGACTCCAAGCAGTCTCTATGTAGCTGATGGACTCTGCCAGAACCTCTGATTTTCCACTATTGATTTACTTGCAATGCAAACATGAACATTCAAAGTAAATGCGCTAGAACTTTGTGATTCACTGTAAGATCAGTATGTCTTTGAAGATCATAATTTTGGCACACATATGAAGAATTGATGTAGATAGATCTGAAACTTCTGATCACCATACAACAAAGGTCAGAAATAAAAGGATATGTTGCAAGTCCTCTAATCACAGCCATCCTTTTACAACTATGGATTCACATTTCTTCAATCCTGATAAATGTATCCATCACTTCCAAGTCTCTGTCACATATTTCATTGGCACATATGGAAACATACCAGCCTAGCTGGCTTATTTATTAAATTAAACTTGCCCTGGCTACAGGTTTACCAAACTAACTGTGAAGTTTTACAGCACACTGCCCTGGTGCCCAACCTATAGCCTTGGGGCCTCATGTGGCCCTTTGCCACTTACTGTGCAGCACTTAGAGTCTCTGCAGACAGAAGTCTGTGTTTTGTAAAGTGAAAAATATTTCAGTGAAGGTAAATATTATTTTGACTGTCCTCTATTTTTATTTTACCTCTGATCTTTTTTTATGGATCTTGCTGTGAGAAATATCAAATGTGGCACGAGTAATTTTTAATGGGGCTATAGATAACACAGATGTGAAAGCAAAGCATTGATTTGTAAGTGGCTGTAATAGCAGTGATCTCTAATAGTCTCATGTGTTGTGTAATGTCTATGACTGAAGCTTGTCTATGTTATTTCATGTCTATGGCCTCTGACCATCTCCTGTACAATGTCTGCATTCTCTGATCATATTTTGCGTTATGTTTGCAGTGCCTGACAGCTTTCTGTAGCATTACATTTACCGACTGATATATAGGGGCCACACTTGAAGTTGACTACCTCTGACTACCACTGACAGCTGTTCCTACAAATCTCAATCTTTTGCTGCAGATCTAATAAAACATCATTACTTTGAATATGAAAAACTCATATTTAAATTTTCCCAACAAGTAATCAATTAATTTACCTACCCTTATGCAAATACAGTGATGGAAGAAGAAGAAGCCTTGTGCAAACAATTTTAACCAGGGTTCCATAGAACTCAAGGGGTCTTCCAGAGGCTGGAGGGGGTTCTGCTCTGCAGTTGACTTACCCAAGATCTGATGATGTCTGTCCAGTTCTAAGCCAATGTCAATTGTCAGAGACACCAGGATGACACCAATAATCTTTTTTGTTATCTAATAGGGTGACATTGTGTCCACCACTGTAGGTAGGTCATTCCTACTGACTACCAATATAAAAGGCATTGTCTCACTAACCCTAGATGAGTTGGTTTTAGAATAGATTCACAATGAACCTAAGATATTTTAAATGTTTTTCTAGGGTATAAAAAGCACATTTATATTACGGGTGTCAAAGACTGGAGAGGATACACTTTCACCAGTGAAGCTGGCTGATCCAGCAAACCTGGAATGGATTTCTTCCAAGTCATTTGCTATTCGCTAGCAAATGTTTTGAATCCTGGACCAGATCCATTCTAGGTTTGCTGGATCACCCAGTGAAAGTGTATCCTCTCCAGTCTTGGAAAGTTTTAATAAATCAAGTCCTTGGGGTTTCTTGAACAAAGCTTCCACCATATGAATAAAATATCTTTATTAAAAATCTCTTTGTTTAATAGGTTTAATCAATTTCAAAATGAATTAATGATGCCACACCAGGTGCACATACTACTTTTGTTTTTGCTAACAAATATATTAACTTAGCTACAATATATTACACCTTTAAATTTGGGTTTAGATAGGCTTTTAAAACTGCATAATGAGAATGTTTATGCATCTTTTTGGATAAAATTCTAATTCAGGCTCAACAGAAAAAACATTTACCCATCACTAACACTATATTGTCAGTAAATGTTTCACATACAACTTTGACCTTAGCTAAACACATCCCATATGTGTCATTTGCATGTATGAGTATATATACAGCACAGGAAATTGTGGTCAAGGTAACGTGCACAGCACTTGCTTTTTATGTCACCTGTTTTGATGGATTTTCACTTTCACTTCATGTTAATTCTGATTAGATGATTTTATGTAAGGAGTTCTAGCTGCTCTCATTGTTGTTGCTTGTTGTCATTTGATCTTTCTGGGTCATCTTTCAGGGTCACTCTCTGTGTTACATTAAACCATGTTTTCTGACTAACGCGATTAGGAAGGTTAGCCAAAGGTGTGACACACAAAGAAGAAAGCCATAGACACATGGCAAATATTATTCAGTATAATGCACAGAGACATTATTGTGAATACATGTAATTCATTAGATGTCATGTAAACATGTTGTTCAGATTGTGAAATACTCTCCAGAGAATGACAAAACTTTAGTTATAAATCACGGAGATTCTATCAGTCTGTTCTATCAAAGCAAACTACTGGCTAGTTTACTAAAAAAAATGACTTTGGAAAATCTCAATGACCAAAATACTAATGTACATGATGTACCTAATAATTTACTGATTTGTGTTATCTAAT
This sequence comes from Pyxicephalus adspersus, assembly GCF_032062135.1. NCBI lineage: Eukaryota > Metazoa > Chordata > Amphibia > Anura > Pyxicephalidae > Pyxicephalus > Pyxicephalus adspersus. The sequence continues at coordinate 131,062,874 of NC_092858.1, forward strand.
GATGAATAAAACAGTTATTTGAGATTGTCATCTGGCCCATGACTATCATTTAGATCAGGGATCGGCAAACTTTTATGACCACTAGGCCATTTCAGGGGTGGGTGGGAGCACATTCCGCCAGACTCGGAGTCCTGCCCCATCGGGGAACGCCCCCTAAAGTGAATTCCCTCTCCTCCGTATGCATTGCGGAGGAGAGGGATTTACCCTCAGGAAGGTTTCCCTATTTACTGTGCGGCAGAAGTATCAACGCTGGCCGCGGTCAATAGGGCAGCAACAGCAAGGAGGCAAAACCAGAGCTCTGGCATCTCCGGAGCTCCAGCGGCTCCGGCTCCGGATTAGGCAATTAAGCCGGATTGGCCAGGGGGCGTTAGGCGGGAGCGAACTACCGGCTAGGCCGTATCTGACCTAAAGACCGGAATTTGCCGACCCCTGATTTACATGAACAACTTTGATTGACAATGGGCTCAGTCTAGATGGAATTGCAGTCCATGACACTATATTTATTGAGTTTCAATCAACAATAAATCTGTTATTAAGCATAATTCATCAGTAAAGATTTAGCATGATCAACATATTATCCACAGGGGGGTTTTATATTATGTCTGTTGCTTGTGTTGGATTGCAGGTTAAAAAATAAACGGGGAGTCTAGCATGTGATTACAGGGACCCCAACAGGGATTATACAATATGTAAGGGCATTTTATTAATGAACTGATAACCAAACTGCCTTTTTGGAAGATGTACGCTTTGTCAAGTTATTCATTCAATATTCAAGATAATATAAATACTTGTAAATGTTATACTTTTAAAACGTTATCATTTCAGTTTTATTATGTATACACTCACTGGCCACTTTATTAATTACACTTGTTCAACTTCTTGTTAATGCAAATATCTAATCAGTCTAATCTATAAAGAGTTACTGTTTTAAATGAAAATACCTTCTTATAAATATATTAGGCTCCTCAAATTTTACACATTATTTATTACACAGTATTTATATAGCGCCAACATATTAGGCAGTGCTGTACAAAGTCTATATTTATGTCACTAGCTGTCCCTCACAGGGGCTCACAATCTAATGTCCCTATCATAGACCTATGTCTTTAATAAAGTCTAAGGTAAGTTTTTTGGGAGGAAGCCAATGAACCTAACTGCAAGTTTTTGGAACGTGGGAGGAAACCCACACAAAAATAGGGAGAACCTGCAAACTCCATACAGATAGTGCCCTGGCCGAGATTTAAAATTGGGACCTAGAGCAGCAAAGGCCAAAATGCTAACCACTGACCCACCGTACCTTGTATTCGTGTGCCATTGCAATGGAAATCCTTCTCAATATGGAAACGTGAGGCTTTTAACTTGCTGATGCGCCCCATCCTCTGTGCTACTAAATATTACACAGCTCAAAAAAAAAATGTTTTGTTAGCTTACCAAGGATTTTTCAAAATATTTAGTGTATTTCAGGTCTGCTGAATCCAGAAATCAGTTTAATTAAATTGGCTCCGGTTCTTGTGATACAAGAATCAGAATTGACAATTTTACCAACATCAAATGTTAACACAGCATATTATTATTAATCTTTATTTACACTTATGTTTTGCATTTTTTATATTAAATGTACCATTGTTTTCATGAAACTTTCATTTGCCCTCTTTCTATTCATACATTTTCTATTCTTACAAAAATACAGGTAAAAGAAGTAATTTAAATGACCCTAATGTATTTTGCTACATTTGTGGTGAATATTCTCAGCAAAAACAGAGAAGAAACATTACAGAATTTTTGGAACAAGCATATCTTGCATATTTCGGTATTAATTTCCTTGGCGGTAACCCCAAGTCTGACTCAGGGTAGAAAAAAACACCTCTGGCCGGTGTTCTCTGCACCCGATGAGTCATCCGGTGCATGTGGATGTTCCGTTCGGGGCGGTATATTCAAATCTATTTGTAATGCATTTAAAACAAAATAACTGTATTGAATCCAATACAGTGGATTGATATGTTTAAAGGCAGTACGTTGTCTTTCATGAACATTTATTTAACAGTATAATATAACAGTATGAGTATATTATTTATTTTTTAAATTACATTTTGTTATTATTTTGACATGATTTTGTTTTTTCAAACTTTTTTATGCTCTATACACTCTAATACTAACATATTATATTGGTAAATAAATTTTCTTGAAAAAACAAATAATTTTTTCTTGAAAAACCGCTTTTAGACATATAAATCCGGACAGAAATGAACGAACCGCCCCGGAGGTTAAACTGGTGGACCAAGGTAAGTATTGGGCTCCCCATATGGTACGCAAACCTTTTGTAGAGTCTGCGTCAGTGGAAAAATGGAAAACCGAAGTTTTGTAAATTTGAAGTTTGAAAATTTGGTGTACCTTTGGTATGGCGAGAGCCCAAAAAATTATCATAATGATTGTTGTTTTTGACTGTGAATGTACAAGGTTTCAATCGTTACAAGAACCCTGATTTGGAATCAGCAAGATGACCTGTGCCGCATGGTGCTGATGTTCCCATACCAGTATTCAGTACACTCCTTGATTTCTGTATCCAAAATGAAGGATATACAGGGTTTGTATTGTAATCCAGGAGTAAGCAGTGGAAGTAAATATGAAAGAAGTGTTTCATCAAAACAGCAGTTCTCCCAAGAAGAGTTCAATGATTTAATACGTGACCTAAGTCTGTCAAAACAAGAATCTGAACTTTTAGTATCCAGGCTAAAAGAAAAGAACTGTCTGAGAACTGAAGTTAAAATAACGGTTTATAGGACAAGAGTGGTGACACTCCTACCATATATCAGTGAAGATGGAGACTTTGTTTACTATTGGAACATCCCTTGACTACTGGCCCATATGGAAGTACCAGAATACCGAGCAGAAGACTGGCGGCTTTTCATAGACGGTTCCACTGGAAGTTTGAAATCTGTTTTACTGCATAATTGCAACTGCTGTGCATCAATTCCAATTGGTCACTCAACAAAACTTAAAGAAGAATATTAAAATATCCAAATGGTCATACAAAAGCTTTGCTATCATGAACACCAATGGTCCATATGTGTTGATATAAAAATGGTGAACTTCCTACTTGGACAGCAAAGTAGATACACAAAGTACCCATGTTTCATCTGCTTGTGGGATAGTGGAGCAAAGCAGGATCACGGAAAAAAGTGATATGGCCTTTAAGGGAAAACATGAAAAAAAGTGCAGCGAACATCATTACCGAGCCATTGTTTGACAAAGAAAAAATAATTTTCCCTCCACTACATATAAAGTTGGTATTAATGAAGCAATTTATTAGAGCTCTGAACAAGGACAGTGATTGCTTCAAGTACATTTGTAGATTCTTCCATGGTGCGGGTACTGAAAAATTAAAAACAGGAATCTTTGATAGACCCCAGATTCAGAAACTGATAAATGATTAAAATTTCACAAGTGTCATGACTGATACTGAAGCTTCTGCCTGGCACAGCTATGTCATGGTTGTCAAGAACTTCATGGGTAACCATAAAGCAAAAATATGAAGAAATGGTGTAAAACTTGCTCTTAAACTTAAAACATTTGGGTGCTACTATGAGCATAAAGGTACACTGTCTCCATAGCCATTTGCAAAAATTTCCAGAAAACCTTGGCAATTTCAGCGAGGAACAAGGGGAAAGGTTCCATCAAGATATAAAGGTGATGGAAGAAAGGTATCAGGGCAGATCTGATAGACACATGATGGCAGACTACTGCTGGAGCCTTCAATGTGATTGTCCTGATCATCAGCATAAAAGGAAATCATACCATCTGAGTTTTTCAATGACTTTTTTGTGATTAGTTCTGTAAATATATAATAAATATAGAATATATTGACATTAGGTATTTAAAAAATTAAACTTTGTATACGTCGGCATATCTAGTTTAATTTTGCTTAATTTTCATGTTTCATTAGTTTTCTATGAGGTTATTATTGAGGTCAATATTTCAAAAACTAGATCTAGAAAACACAACACCATATTTGGAATCTGTGCATTAAACATAACCTAAAATGACTTTAATCTCACAAAAAAAAATGTTTGTTAACCAGTGTTATGATTCAGTAGTGTTATCATTGGCTTGTCGCTTGTGGGGGTCGGCAGTGCCAGTACTGAAGATGGTGGTGTGGGAGATATGAGAAGACCAGAACACTTTGGAAAAATAGAACACATGGCTAGACTACATTGATGAGGAAGTCAGAATTTTATAGAGATCTTGTGTAAACATATTTTTTTCATACAAATGGTAGATCCTTCTTAAATAAACTTTTTGACTTTTATTTAAACAAAATGTGGGTGCAAGTATTGCCAGGACAGAAAACCGATAGAAACTTGACATATGCTCTTTCCCCTACCACTTAAATGTGTTTTTATTGCTGTCTTAGTCCCCATCAAAGAGATATCACATTTGTCACACCCTGTCATTTCGACAGTGAGAAGGTCAAAATGGTGTAATGGGGGCAGAGACTGCAATAAAAACCTGGCAAATATTTTAGCCATTCCTCTATCTGTAAACAGCAAAAAAAGGAAATAGAAAACAGGCTTTAAATGTTTTTATATATAAAATAATTCTTACATTTATATGTAATAGATGGAGATTGAATTAATAATGAATGATACTCTATTTTTTGCATTGCATCATGGATAACACACAGCAGTAGTTCACTGTCTGCGGCTTTTTGCAGACTAAAACTTTCTATATAAAAATGTTAAGAATTTTCCACGCTTGAATGTCATTGCAGAAAGGTGGCCTTTAGGCTATATGTTCGCTGTAGGTTCCAGTAGATTATATCCGAAGGTCAAGGATCTCAGAGCAAAAAGAAGAAAATACTTATAAGAGATGAAAGATATCCCCTGAGTTTTTCAAAATGTTGAAACGTTGACAACTTTGATCGAAATTGGTTTGAAGATGAGTATTGTCAATAGCTTTCAGATTGAGACTTAAATGGCATCAAAACCAGCTGCTGTGAAAATTGCCCTTGTTTGCTGATCCATACTTTGATTGGAGCTGCCAAAAAGGGTTGCTGTTCATTTACTGTACTAACAAGCAAACCTCCCCTTTTACTGGTGCTTGTCACATAATTTAGCCAGGATGTTACTTTCTAAGGCAGCATGCTGTGTAGCTGGCTATTGGTATCAGCCTTTGACAGACCATTATTTATGACCTTCCCTTCTAGCTAACCAGGTCTTATGAGAAAAGGAAATTTCACAGCAGGAAAAATCATATGTATTGAAGTTCAGGTGTCAACATTTCCCAGCAGGTCAAAATTTCTAATATCAATGCACAAGGGAATTGCATCAAAGATGAACAATAATGCAGGTTCACATTGTGTAAAAAGATACCGAATCTTTGTTAGTATTTTCTCCCTTACCTAAAGAAATTGGTGGGTATGTGTTTACATGTATATATTAAACTAATATATATATATATATATATATATATATATATATATATATATATATTTAAAATGGGAAAAGACTTTGGGATTTTTGAAGTCCAAATTATAACACTGCTTCTGAAATTTCATACCGTATGGGGGTTATGTTTGGGTTTCCCTTTTTTGAGGGAGGCCATGCAGACATGAGGGAAAAGTTTCTGAAGAGTGATGGATTCCTCTTTCGTGACTTTGGGAATTAAATATATTGAATAACACTCTTAAGCCACCAATGCATTAGTTGCATTTATAGAAAGTGAATGCCAAACACAGCAAGAATCCTCACGCTGGTAGAACAGCCAACTCAATTGTAGACTGATATTGCATCTGAGTTTTCAGGTTGTAATATTCTTTCCACTGGCCAGCAATCTAGAAGACATTCTTCCCACTGACCACCATGGTAATGTATTGTGGATATAGATATTATAGCAGGGGTTCCCTGAGAACCTGAAAGTTATTTCAAGGTTTCCCCCATGTTAAAATGATTGAAAAAAAGGCTGATCTAGGCTGTCATCAAAGACAGATAGATGTGGCCAGCAGTTTAAAAGACTATCAGCCTCGTGTTTAAGTTGTAGAGCAGTTCATGGTAATTAATGTCAATCTTTATGTAAGAGCTACTATACTGGAGTTAGTTGCCGGAGAAGTGATTTCTGTCATCTGTATCAAACCTGTATTGCCTAAAGCTGTAAATGAGTGATAAGTCAGTGCATCAAAAAGTCATGATTGCAGTTCCTATGAAAAGGTTTTCTGCAGCAATAAAGCTAGTTGCCCAGGGATGTATTGTTTATTACCTAGGAGATGCAGTATCAAGAAGGGACAGATTTCTAAAGTATGTTTACTTTATGTTTCAAGTGGCTCATTGTGCCTAATTTATCAAAGCTTTCCAAGACTTGAGAAGATAGGCTATAATGAGAGAACCAGCAAACCTGAACTGGTTCTGGTCCAAGTTTGAAACAATTAACAACTAATAATTTAAATTATCCATTTCAGGTTTGTTTGATCACCCAGGTTCTCCCACGAGGGTGTCTTGGATAATCAGAGTACAAAATATCCGGGGCTGCCAGTTCTTTACTGAACGAACCAATATTTGGGGGTTGAGACCAAAAAGAAAAACCTAGCTCATGGCTCTACTAGAAAAATAGAACCCAGAACAATTGCAACTCCCTCAACCCTATTCTATTAATCACTACCAGTCACATACATACTTTCTAAACTTTCTTTTCTTAACCTAACAAATCTTTAATATTGGCAATCAGTTATAAACATCTTGAATAGCAGTTGTTATAAAAATAAACAGTAATGTAAGATATGATTGTGAATAATAGCTCTGAAAAAATGTGTACTTATACTTCTTTTTGGAATATAATAGTTACATATTTAATTTATAACATTAGCTATGCTGAACTGCCAACACATTTCAAATAATATATTGGAATATATTAAGACCTAAAAGTCTATGTAACTGCTGACAAAGCCTTAAAATGTTAAAAAAAAAGAACTGTGGGTTATAAAGTCTAGTTTTGATTATCACAACTATTCATAATAAAAGTGAGTTAAATGTCTTAATAAAACTTATATTATATTTAGGTACACATGGTTAATATAAGTATTGCATTTAACGGTTTTATGCTTAAGGGACCTTACAGTATTTTTGTGATATTAGTGCAACAGTGTGGTAAATTGCTGACAGATACATTATAGTATTTTGACTACCTGTTGTAAGGTAATAAAGTATGTAGTTCATCTTTTAAAATTGATATATCAGTTGTAGTTGCAGACATTTCCAAATATATGAGAGGTGCTGAAAAGTTCTGGACCCAGACAATAAAGGAATGTGCTCAAGCCATTAAACTTACTTTTTAACTATTCCACAAAGTCCTTAAAGTGAACCACCACAATTTTCCAGCTCCAGGGGGATTGAATGATCTGAGCAAGTAAAGGTTCTATAAGTGTATTTTTATTTTTATTTTCACTATAGTTCTGCTTTAAGTAAATCAACACACTGCATGCACACATTCTGCATTGTTTATCAAATTTTGTTCCATCCAATTTGTGATATCTTTGTCACTGAAATGAACCGCTTGAATAAACAACATATTTTCAGGTAAATAAATGGGCTTAAAAAGTCCATAAATCTAAACAATAATATGAAAAGTGTAAAATCCAAATGCACTTCGACTGTTCTTTCAATATTTTTAATAAAGAAAGAAAACGGGGGGATAAAGGAACAATACAATAGGTACAATAAAAAAGTACAAGCAATAGTGCAATACAATGCCAATAAGATACAGATTATCCATTTGGAAGGGGGGAAGGGGGACCCTGTGAACAGAGGGGGCTGAGAGGGAGGAAAGGAACTAGGGGAGGGGGGTATCAGGAAGGGGCCAATGAGTGGTCGATCCACGGATTTCAGGTCAGTTCAAAAGTGTTAGGGTGTAGTTGAGGATGCAAGTTAGTTTGTTATTGACCATTATCCAGTTGAGTTTGGTTGCAAGGGATATGCTGGGTAATTTCTAAGCTTTAGCTAGAGAGATTCTGGCTGCTAACAGCATATCTTTTTTGGGTGTTTAGGTAAGGGTAGATACAGTCTGCCCAAAAGGGTGTGTTCAAGACTCGGAGCAATTGAGGTATGTAACACAGAAGAGATAAGTTGGAAGACCCTCATCCAATATTCCTGTGCCACCAGGCAGGACCACCAGATGTGTTCCATGCTGCACCCTCACCCCGTAAACAGAGGTCTGAGGCACCCAAGAAGCAGCACAGTGGAGACACAATTGCACATGACTCACAGGAGCTATGTTTCTAAGTAAGAAAGACTGAAGGACTTTATCGAGTTAGATATCCAGGATGTGGTAGATTTAAAAGTAGACTGCCTAGCTATAAACATTGATGCCTGAAGTGTCCCTGTTTTTCAATGCTTTATTTAAATAACAAAGCAAGTTACAGTAGTATTTTATTACCATTTGGCTTTTCTGGGGACAGTCATCAAAATATCTTTCTTCTCCCTAAAAAGTGACTATGATCTTTTCTACTGACTGACACATCATAGTGGTCTAAAGATGTTTAATCATCAGTGAAAGGTTATTCTCAGGAATTATCACCAGATTGATCAAAATGCAGAAAAATTAACTTGGAGGTGTCAGCTGGATAACTTTTCTCATCAACGTTCAAACATTTCAGCACTCATTTCTGCACACCCAACTGCTCATGAATTATACACCTAGCACATTCCCTGTATATCTCTAGTATGTCAGCAACTAAGCCAGCTTTGGTAATCTGCCAAAATCATGTCATAAATATGATCAACAATTTCAGGTGTTGAGGCTTATAAATATCTCTAAGATCTTGCTACATCTTCGGTCTTTAAATCTCCATGGTAAAGGTTGTTGCACCACTTCTTGTAGTATATTGTATGATGGACACTTACCACTTAACGTTAGCATCATGTACTGATAATTTTTTTGAACTTTTGCTATTACTATTGCAAAAAATATGCACTATGATCCTCTGAAACTTTCTTGACTTTACAATATAAAAAGCATACGTTTCACAGTGACAAAATCACCTTCAGATTTTAGGAAATTGTATGGGCTGCAAACTTTAAATTACGATTATTAAAGTCTATGTATTTATATATAGAAATATAGAAGTATATTTGGTATAAAATCTAAAATTATGGACCTGATTCGTTAAAGTTCTCTGATTGTTAATATTCTCTTTGTTATTAATTTATATCGGGGTTGCTGTATCACTTATTGACATATGTTAGTATCCTCTCCAGTCTTGGAGAGCTTTACTAAATCAAGTCCTATATTTAAGAAGACTTTATTGGAAGGTCACCAGGTTTTATTTGAGTTTAGCTTTACCTTTTTATCTGGACTACTAATGATCTGGCTATGGACTTTGTAAAGTAATGTGTAATATGTTGGTGCTACATAAATACCAGTAAATAGTAAACAAATTAAAATAATAAATACTTAGTTGTGCTACAGGTGCACTCTAGTTGGAATTGTAAATGAAACCAGGAAATTCATACAAAGAGTTTAGCTAAGCTGCTTATTACTTCATTTTTTTCAAACAGGATTAGCTGTAACTCTATCTATGCAGTAGCCTTTGTGCTTTGTGATGATAATCTGGGAATCCTATAATGGTTACAGAAACATACAATTGTACAGGGTTGTCTTTCACATATGCAAAAACCTATATACCATTGCTAGGAAGCTTATATTAACACCAATCGGACTGAAACTTTCATTGAACATTTTAATGTGATTGCTGATCCGGGAAGCAGAGAAAGAAACTTAAACAGCACAGATTTTGGAAAGAATGCTCTCCTAATGGCCTCCTACTGATCCTATAAAATGTAATATGACATCTGGAAGAAAGAATAAATAGAGATCTCAGATTAAGGTAAACTGAGTGAACTTTTTTTTTATAACAGAGCTGCCATGTTCAGTATCATTAGTACATGACCCACTCATTGCTACCACTTCTTGCCTAGAATTGCACTTGCAGAAAAATGCTGAAAAAGACCTGTTTGGTATGCTGTAGACATACATTTAGTCCAGCTTTTAAGTTCTTATTTTAAAGGAATTTAGACCCCACATTCAGTACTAGCCTTAGGCTTCACACTTTTGTGAGCTGTTGGAAGGCTGCATAACAGTAGCAACAATGTATTTCAGTCATTCATGTACAATATATTTCTAATATATTGGGCCAGATTTTAATAAACCTCTCTCAGGCTAGAAAATATAGAGTATCATGGAAGACCCTTGGTGATCCAACAAATCTATCCCTAATGATAGTCTATGTTCCCCAGTCTTGGCGAGCTTTAAAAATCCACCCAATTGTATACATAATTTTAGTGCATCTGTGCCCATTCTGTTATTTTATTATATTTCCCTTAGATAATTTTACTAGTTCTTTAAACCCTGCATTACTTGTATCCCAAAGTGTACTATGGTGGAGAACTGCTAGCTTTAAAAAGTACAAAAGGTGTTGTTTATCATTGCATGTGGCTATCAACCTAAAAGTAAAGCTGCATATGAAAATAATTCACATATCGGTTATTACTCTTGTGTTAGCCATTCTGAAGATTTCAAGGGATAAAAGTTACATATGTCAACTTAGTACTGTGAGAAGAATTCTGTCCCATAAGGTGAAGGTCAGGCAAAGGGATAGTGATAGGAAGTTAATTGGATGCATTAGTTGGGTCAGAGGTGTTGTTTGTGAGTTTAGCTCTCAGAGCATGGGGTCTAAAAGAGGCTAGTAAAAGTAGAAGAGCAAATATAAAGATGTGAGTATCGGCATCAAAGGAGGAGAGGTCAGGAAAGGTGAAATGAAAGTCGTCAAACTGTCCTTAGTCTAAACTCACATTCAACCTCTTGATAGTTTTCAACAAACAATATAGGTTCTCCATAGGCTTGCTGACCTTCAATCCAACCTTGTAAGAGTTTGAACTTTTTTTTTATTAGAGTGCCAGATGACCAGAAAATGTTTATAAATAATGAAAAACCTCTACTATTTATTTTATTCCATACAACTACTGCCAATAATGGAATTACCAATATATATTATGCTATGTCAAAATAAACAGTATTTGTAGGCTTTTTGGAGCAATGAGGTGAATTATATATCATAAGTCATAAGTCCTATCAAATGGAAAGGGGGATAGCCCTTAAGTCCAATAGCAGCTTAATGGAATAGAATATCTGACTGCTATAATGATAAGACTATAAGAGATTTCTTGTGAATTGTACCTACCCATCTGTTTTACTCATTCACTACAGGTAATAAATTGAATAATTAAAGATGATAAACATGATCTAAAAACAGGCTTGGATGATTCCGAAAAGCTTATTTGGTGTTATTGATGTTTCCCATAAATTTCTTAGAGACCCTGTTGGAGTAGGGGAGGGGGAGCTGTTGTGCCATGTGCCATATGGAAGCCACTTTCAAAAAGATGGGTGACTAGAACATCACATCACGGGTGTCAGGGGAGTGAGTACAGGGGAATATTAGTACCTCTTAACCATTTTCACAGGGAGTTAAATAGATCACAGTAATCCCACTCAGTGATAAAGTCTTTCCTTTAAAAAAAAAATTGTAACCTAAAATAGAAAGTTTGCTGATATCACCAAAAATAGATCCAGAGGCACAATCATGATTGATAACATTGACCAGATTGATCCACCTAACCTACCCTAACTTAACCTAACACCTTGGCTGGTTGAATTGAAAAGTAGGAGTGCTAGCTCAATTTTATGGGAAAAATGCCACATGGCAGAATTAACACTAACTTCAACTAATGGTAAAAAAACATCATTTTTGCACACACCACATCTAAGGACTGGTAAACTACAATATATATATATCAGTTTTGTGCTTGAGTTTAGATGTGCTTTACATATGTAAGAGTTGTTTACAAACTCTATTCTTAAATTCAACTCAATTTCCTATTTTCCCTTTTTTGCTTTATGGAAATTCTTATAATAAATATTAGATCTGTGTAGAGTCTGGAAGACTATTCAAATATTTCCAATGTTTGGAGCCAAGATGCTTCATGGGTTAGAAGTCCATGTAAATAAGTAGACGCTTGGATAATAAAAAAACAAATTGAAATTTTATTATGAGTTTAGAAACCACAGGCAAAGGATGACTGGGAAAATAGTCTAACTGTCAGCACATTTTTAACCTGTTTATTTAAAATGCATGATTATTGTTTCTTTTACTAAAAAAATTAACTATTCATAATTACAATTTTTAACTAAGGTTTGTTTTTGCTATTTTTTATTTTTTGATTGAAAAAAATAATATGTTACAGAACTTCAACATAATACAAGCATTCTAGTATAATGCAAATGTGGGGTATTGTTTAAAATTTTACAGGTTGTGAATTCCTATAACTATGATGATTACAAATACTGCTTCTTTGCATTTTTCATAGAAGAAGACCTACCTACAAAAAAATGCTATAGCAAACATTACAAAGAGCAACAGGGTAAAATATTCTACCGCAAGTTTTGTTAAACATTTTACTTATTATACAGTTAGTAGATGGGAGCTTATGCTAATGGAAGTATTCCTGTCTCAAGGGTAAGGAACCTATGTACAGCTAGAAGGTCTGGGATCCTCTCACCTGGCACTCTCTGCAGTCTCCTGTCATGTTTCCAACCTTCCCCATGTTTTCTCAGGCTTTATTGGTAGGTAAATTCCTTAAATATTGTTACTTTTGATCAGTTTGATATCTCAACGTGACTGATTAACCATCAAGCAATTTGGCAAGGTTGAAGTTCAACTCTCCAGTTTATGTGTGTTTTTTTTAAATGGTATACAGTAAGCATTTGGTTTAATAACCCTACTAAAGTTGTGACCCTGATTTTCCAACAATAGCCTATTCTACAAGGTCCCCTTTTTTGAATTTTTTTATTTTTTAGCAAAATTATTATATTTAATTATTATATTTTCATGCTTATGCTTTTAAGCAACCATGTTATTGTAGTGTTCTACAATATCCTTTAGAAAGGAAGGATGGTGACTGATGGCTTAGTAGCGTAGTAGATGAAAAGTTAATTTATTGTCTGTCCTGCATTTATTGCCCCTAGGTTCGAAAAAAATACCAATACTTTTTTTCCTTAAAGTTTCACATATTATGGTGCCATTCAGGAATGCACCTAAAGCTGACCTATCACTCAAAATGCAATGTAATGCAAAGTAAAAGGTTTAGTAGTATGTAATTTCCCATGATTCCCGTACTGCCGCCACATCTGTAGCTTATGGTACTGACCTTCCAATGCCTAAAAGAAGATAGAGACCTGCCCACATGTTAGAAAGTACATCTAATAATCTATTGCTAATATTTGCTTTGGTGTAAAGTTCCCTTTAAGAAAAAATTGATCTGCTAGAGAGTTTCAAGCTCTATTTTTTCATTGGAAATGTTGGTTGGCTACCTTCTATAACTAGAGAGATACCCGGCCTTAGTGAAGTGGAAGCCAACCACTGCACAGTTGCAGTTACCCATTTTACAATGGGTAAGTTTGGCCCCATTTAGGCCAAACTTACCCACTAAATGACTTTGGACTGCTGGGGAAGATGAGAAAGTTTTCCAACTGGGGAGAAACAGTCAGGGAAGGAATCTGCAGAAGCTAATCCTATGACAGGAGCCCATTGTTCATATCCAGAGACTGTCACTAAATAAAGCACTCTTAATGATCATCTCTCAATGCCTAATATGAATGCTAAGTTCAGGTTTGGAGTATTGGAAGTTAGAGACTAATGCTTAATTATACCTGTCTGCCAGGTGAATCTGAACTGCAACCACTAAACGCTCTGCTTAACCTATCCCTTTCTCCAGCTGTCTTCAATAAATTACCCCTGGACTGACGATCTGCTAGCCTTTGTGACCATTTCTGGCCTGGGGAAGTATAGCTGGTAATCCAGGGGTAAGTGCTACATTTATATAAGCAGATAGGGGGTATTAGAACACAGAAGACAACATCTGTAGGTAAACGCATCTGCCTTAATTAAAAAAAATCTGAGCTCCTCCTGACCAGTGGTTTGAATCCCACTTAACCTTTGTGCTCTTCAGTGTCTAGTCTTCTGAAATGTGTTAGTCCCTTTTCAAAAAGATTCTTGAATTATCCCTCCTAATCCATTGTCTGACCTAATTTTGTCCTCTGACCTGGAGAAAAGTTCATCCTTATTTGTTTTCTTGTTCATCGGCTCCTGTGGCTTTCAAACATAGTATATGAGCCCCATAGACTCAGTCCAGGTTGAGGACCTTTTATTATTTTATCTGCGGCCATAAGACCCTTCTTGGACATGACTAATTCATTCATACCTCCATTACAAACACCTCTCCCATAACCAGACCTTTTTCAATAAATAATACAGCATAAATATTTTAGGCCTAGGGAATACTTAAAACCCCTATAACATTATAAAGCTTCAAGTAGTAGCCATGTAGAATAAAAGAGTGTCAGTTTATAATTTTTATGTCCCACAATATTTGCACTTTTATTAAATCTATATGTTCAACAAAATAGACAAAAATTTCATTTTAACTGATCCAGAATGACTGCTGTGAACTCCATTGGACTCCAATGGAGGAGAACAAAGTTGCATGCTGCTTGTTTTTCCCCCCTCTTCATTAAACAGAACAGGACCCTGTCTACAGTGCTCATTCAATGGGTTTAGGTCATTACACATGATACAGGTTCACTATTTACACATGATACAAGCTGAGTTTTAAATGAGCTAGGTTATCAATCATACATTGATAAACCAGAGAAAAATCTACAGGAGCATTAAAATGTATTCTAATGCAGCAAGTGGAAAGAAATGAGAGGAAGAGCACACAGAGAAGATGAGGTGCTAGGCAAAAAGAAAACGAGAAAAGTCTTTATGTCATTCAAGTATTTATGTAGTATTTGTTGTTCCCAGATGGAATTTATCTCACAAAGTCAATTTGTAAAACTTTTGCATAAGTAGGATTATGCAATATTAACAACATATTTAACCATATGTCTGTGAGCACACATTAAAAACTCCAAAAACATTTCAGAGAACAAAAATAAAGAAAACTGATTTCATTGTGTTATCTCCAATCACTTTTTTTATTCAATATTTTTCATCAACACTTTTAGGATTGATAAAACTTTGGAGAGGAAAATGTATGTTGCATTTAAAATATAGGGTATTAAGGTATGAAAAGGATCATTATATATTTTGTAATTGTATCCGGAAAATGATTTGGATGGCAATCCAGCTTCAACATGAAGATAGTCACATGTCTCCTTAAATATTAGTCCCTTGCCAAAAGTGAAATCATATGTTTGAACCAATATATTTTTAGTCAATTATGGCAACCATCCTAGTCTAGAACTTGTCAAGTTTAATTCCAGATGGACACGTATTGCACGTCATACTCCAAGCTATTTAGATGACTAAACTGACAATCCTCCTATGTCATTGCTATTATCTTTCAAGAGGAACCTATCTCTGGAAGCTAAGTCAAAAAAAGGCAGGCAGAAGGTAAAAGACAAGTTCCCAGTATTTCCTATAGTATCCCTGCAGCTGATTTTTCTTATTACTGACTTACTGCCTTGTTCTGGACTGTGAGTGTGGGGCCTGGCTATGAAAGAGGAGCAATGCCTCTGATTTGGGGACAGTTAGGATAAATTGTCTGCTAACAAACATTTTTCTTTTTTCTTTTACAATTATTTTATAATTTGCTAAATAAATCCCATATTTTTGTTTAGTATTTTTGTGCATGTAGCACTCTTCATGCCATCCAAGCATGTAGTCTTCCCCAGGTTCTGCCTTGTGTGGAATAGGAAATCGCAGAGGCGATTTATCTTTTAAGGGAATTGATTGTAACTCAGGAGAGAGGGTTAGGGTGGCAGAGTGTCATACAGTAGCAGTTCACATCCAGTAGCAATTAATCACAGTCAACACTGACAGCTGACCTCTAGCTTCCTCACTGAACTCATAATCTTCATCAGGCAGAGAGAGAAACATCTCTCCTATGGTGTGGGTCTCCCCCTCCATTGAAAATAGTCCCAGGTTCAGCATCGATGAGATCCTGTGCCTAAACCTTCTCTTCTTTGGGTCTGTTCATCATTGGCTTCCCCTGGCTGCAACTAAGTCCCTTACCACTGGGGACCAGGCTTAGTGGCTCAGTCTTCATACCCCCACCCTAGACTAATTATCCATTGTGAGGGCACCCCTAAACTCAGTTCCCCACACATTGGGCCTGGTTTATTAAAGTTCTCCAAGGCTGGAAAGGATACACTTTCATCAGTTAAGCTGGGCGATCTAGCAAACCTTGGAGAGCTTTATATAATCAGGCCCATTTAACCTGTTTCAAAGCCCACATAAAAAGTCACAAACCCAAACGTCACAATAGATCCAGGAAGAAAATGCACCAGGGTAGTGATTTGTTCCTACCATGCTAAGTCTGATTTCCTCCCTTGCAACAGAGGATAGCTAACTATAGATCCCTGGAGAGAATGGATTCTAGAACATATGCTACACATTTTTGTATAACACAGGTTTGGCAGATATCTCAGCCTTAACCTGTCTGCAAATGCCTGCATTCAGTTCAATTACTTACCTAAGATTTATGAAACAAAAGCCATGGACTTTGCTAACATTTGTATTAGGAAAAGTTTGTTTTGGTATGCATACATGGTCAGAGAAAGTAGGCTCCTAATAAAAAATATATATACAAGTAAAATAACTGTAACATTGTAAAAAATGCTTAAGGTTTGTAACAGGGAAAGTGTATGCCTGAGAATATCCAGGATGGTGTTTACTGGGGTCCAGCCTTGGTTTTCACTCCTCCTAGCACAGTTATAGGAGTGCTGGCTCTGCAATCCAGGTGATAAACAAAAAATGAAACTCACAGGTCTAAGCTGCTCTGGCCTGAAATATATACCCCTGTTTGTGAAATGCTGGTTTGCTACTGGTGCTGTGTAGTATACATACCTCTGTTAAGTTCATGCAATATTCAGATGAACACAGGGCTGAGACTAAAGGTTAAGTTGAAGCAAATGTTTCATCAGAAGCCCCTAAAAGTACAGAGTTTTCAGCCACTGTGTACATTCACTTGTACTATTGATTTAAACCATTTGATTTTTTTGTTGAATAAAATGCACTGAGCATCTTTATTTTGCATTTTTTTTTCTTTCGTATACTGATTTGCTTGTAATTAGCTTTGTAATTAAACTTCTCTCTGGTGGTAGACCCATTTTAAAGACTGTCGTGCCTATTTCCTGTGCTCACATGGTCCATCTATAAACCAGTGAATGATTCTTTGGTGGTAAGTCGATCATTGTCATATAACACAAGCACCTGGAAGATTCACCTGCAGATAATACTTGTTGAATGGTATATTCACTGTATTACAATTATGGATTTTATAGATCATGTTTCACAGTACAACATGTATGTAATGTATGGAATATGTAATTTGATATATATATTATATACATTATACAGTTAAATGATTACATACATTACATACATTATAACATATCAGAGTATAAAAATAAATTAAAAATTGTTTTATTATAAATTGTTTTAATACATTGTTGCAAAAAGCACATGTGACTTGAAATTGAACTCCAGACAAATATAAATGTTAATCCAATTATAGATTATTAAACTAATTATACATTTATTTGATGATATCTGCTTCTAGTAACCCATATACAAATAAAACCTCAGTTTGGTAAAGGTAGCCATGTATAGTGATATAAATGTATATAATATCACAGATTAAAAAAAAGATTTTTTTAGATTCCACCTCAAGATATGTAAGGCCCCAGAGTGCATCTGACACATTGCCCCTGATTCATCAAACAAAATCGGATTATCGGTCGCGCATTCGTATTAGCGATCCGGAATCGCGCGCGCGATCGCGCTATTCAACAACCGGAAAAGCTCGCGCACGGAGCCGCGCTTATCCGACAGCTTTCGCGCTTCCCGCGATCGCGGATTTCAATGATGAATCAGGGGCATTATGTTGGCAGGGTGTTTTGGTGTCACAAGGTCATGAGAACTTTAAGACTTAATGGACTGGTCCCTGATTATCACCTATGTCTTTCAGTCTGGAAGAATTAAACAAAATACTGCATTAAAAGTCTAGAAATATGCTTTAGTGACACCCACATATGCAAATAACCAGATTCATTGAAAAGAAAATGTTTATAAAAATGTTTATACAAAACATACACATCTAAATGTTTATTCTGGTATATGTACACATAAAAGTCCTATTAATTTACTTACAATGTTCACTGTCATTTACAAAGAATACCATAAATCAGAATAATTCATTTTACGTATAAAATCATTTCTGTAAAAGATGGGATGCAGAAAAGAAAATGTATTTTTTCAAACCACTATTAAGAACTGTCACTGGCAGAAGTAATAATATTTTCAACAGTCAGGATGAAAAATAAGGAAGGGTGTTGCAGAAGATGAGTACTGTAATGCATTACAAATGTTTAACATAAGTCTGAAATAATAAGACTAGCTCCAAAACCAGGGCAATCTAGACATGGGCTTGACAAATTCAGTTCTCTTAAAAAATGCTGATAATAATAATCAACTATTGTAGGGATTACATCGGCCAAAAGTGTGGCTGTTTTTCTTGCCATCGTCTGTTTAGTTACATGGTTTCCACAACCACCCAGTTCTAAAAAATATTTAAATTAATATTTAAACATTTGCAGAAGAAAACATATTGAAAAACAACTCATCCTCTTCTCTATACATTGACAGCAATAATGTCCAGCTTTAGTCAAAACATTTTTAGATTTTACTGCTGGTCATGACCCTGTTGGATAGAATTCAACCTACTCACTGTTCTTGTGACAGACTGTAAGAATAGAAGACAAAGAGGATTAGTTGCCAAGAGGACTGGAACACACTATTAGTAATTATGACAGGGGCCTCAGACTTTCCTTATGTTACCTAAAACATGTTTTTTTGTTTTTGCATTTTGTGCCTCCACTATTGAGACTTTTAAAAAAAAATGCCAAAAAAGGTTGCATCCTTTCTACAAAAAAAATTCAAACTTCTATCAGGAAGCTTATGGAGTATGCTCTGTTCTACATTTGACGTACACTTTGAGGACTTCTATTTATATAAATATTGTGATACTAGGGGGCAAATTCTGTTTCTCTTCAGCAAAACAAAACACAAAATGGCTTAGTCCAGTGTAACAAAAAAACAGGTTGCTTCAACGAAATAAATTCCAAATGTCTTGTAAACAAAAGTCCTGCCGCCACAAGCCGCTATGGCAGGCGAACAAAGCCAAAATGCTGTAGCTTCCAGGCTCAATCCCAGACTCAGACTGACACCTTGGGGTTTTGGTCCCACAGACCTAAGCTTTGGGAGTCCTCCTAGGCTGGGTGTGTCAAACTCAAATACACAGAGGGCCGAAATTAAAAACTTAGACAAAGTCGCGGGCCAACCTTGAGACTTATTGAAAAAATTGAGGAAACTTTTCCTTCTCATTAGATATAAACCCTTTTCATACAGAAACAAAGAGGTTTTGCTTCACATTCAATCCAGAACAATCTTATATTAGAGAAAGGCTATTTGTAGCCTTCTGAGGTAAAATTTAATGGTAACCTTTTTGCACAGGCTAACAATAATAATACCAACATTCTTCTATGAAAATCCAACTATTCAAATCCATGCCTTGGAGTAACAAGGAAAAGTACAGCTGAGGGGGAGTGCTGGAAATGCCAGACGCTGCCAATGCGGAACTAAATCTAATGAGTGGCCCGCCGCTGGAACTCCCTCTTCATTAAAATAGGGCCGCTACTAAAATTCACAGCATTATTTGCATCTATATAACAGTCCAATGCAGGGCCACTCCTAGGCAGAGAGCCCGCTGGTCTATAGATGCGGGAATTGTAGTAGCGGCGCTTTTTCAATTCAGTGGCGGGCCTGTTGCAGTTCATATTTGGGATTCCTTTGGGGGCCAGAAAAAAAAGGATGTTGGGGGCCAGATTAGGCCCCCGGGTTAGAGTTTGACAATCCTGTCCTAGGCTCTAACAGCACACAGGCTGCACACCTCATCCCAGGCTACCACTTCCCCCTGTCTCAAAGAGAGCTGCACTTTAATCCATGGCCAGGCGCTCCAGAGCCATCTTGTATTCCTGACCTGCAAAAAAGGAGGAGTGCCTGGCCCACCTATTCCTTCTGGGACACTCCGGGCCTGGATCCCAGATAAAAAACCTGCAATCTTGCCACAACACAATTATTAAGACCTCCATCCAGGCCCTTTGTTCTCTTTTTCAGGAGAATTTTAAGAAAGATGCACTGAAAACACCTCAAAACCTGGCCTTACATTTCTCACCATGGTACAGAATGTATAAACAGTTATCAAGACACCAGAGATAGGGCATTAGTAACAAATTTTGAAACAAAGATCTAAGATTATGTTCTGTTTCTCCTCACTGGACTACATCTCAATCCACAGTAATATTGCACACTGGTGATTGTTCCTAATATTCATAATAATGTGCTGCTATGACATTGAAGCATTAGTAAAATGCAATTCTAACTAAACAGACAAAATCCAGATGAGAAGAAAGCGTTCCTGTGAAAACTTTGATATGAGGCTGATAATTACCATTTAAAATGAAGAGTTGTTTTTCTTTTCGCACAGAATCATTGTCCATTTAAAATTAAACAAACATGCAGTGAGAACATGCTTTACTGCTTGCACATTTTTAAGAATCCCTGGTATGAAGCTATTTTAGAAGGAAACGAGATGGAAACAGCTACAGAAAAGACAAGAGTTGCTAAAATAGTCAGGAACAATGGACAAGCAGCAGGAACTGTAAAATTCTACAAACTTTGGGATCTTTGTGTTTCGGTAAGAAAAAGCTATTCCCTGGAAAGCTGGGCAGAGGGGTGACCTGTTCACATTGCAAAGGCACTGGAAGAGCACCAATAGACCTATGGCAATATTCTGTGGGGGATAAGCTGGAGGCTCAGTAATATCCTGTGCATGGGAAATAAGATAATGTTTGGGACACCAAAAGCAGTTTGTGGTTCAAGAGTTTGTAGGATCCATCTGAAAAAGAGTTGCTTGCAAATATGTATCTGCAATAATTTGATCACTAACGGGGTCTAAGTTTGACAAACAGATATATCTGTCCTTTAGCCGTTCCTGTTTTTTCTCTGATCCAACTTCTGTCTCTGTCTTATATCTCACCAAATAAAAACTCTTGTGGTGTAATATTCCAAATTGTATTAAAATTTAAACTTGGTTAACACTTGCAAAATGACTGCCTAACTGTTAAGGGCTTTAATTCACAAAGGTAGAAAGCCACATTTGAGTGTTCTCTTCCCTCAAATGTGAGTCGGAGGGCTTTCTGTACTTTAGCCCTGATTTGATTCTAGCAGAGGACACCAATTAATCTAAAATTGGCCTGGAACAACAACTTTAAAAGATATTCTTCTGCTGTATAGCCATCCTCCCATAATCTACAGGTGACCCCCTGTAAATTTATGATGATATTTATGATGCCACAGCTCCTTTACACACAGGTAAAATAAGTTTGGGCAGACTTGCTTTGTTAAAAGTGAATTTTGTCTCATACGCTTTCCTGGATATTTCATTTGTGTTTTCTTTTTAATTCTACATTTTTCTGCAGCAAGCTTCAATAAGAATTGACACCAGAAAGCAAATTTCAAAACTCAGCAAAACAGAAAAAGTAAATAGATAGATAGTTAAATAGGGTTTTCTGTTTCCAGATGCAGCTGCGCGAAGTGTAACTTTTGAAGAATTGTAGCATTTAACAGTGTGCTGATATCAGAAATCTATTTCCGGAATGGCCATAATTCAAGTCTAACATGCTCCATCCATCTGAGCACAAGGAATAATTGCTAACATATTGTTTTGGATACTGTGGAAATTCTTTCACACCTTTACTTGCTGAATCCACTTCATACCTAGTTAATACTGTAATTTTCTGCAGTGTTGCATTTGCCAAAAAAATGATTGAAAACCAACGAAGAAAAACAACACGTGTTACTTTTCTAGGGGTGTAATGAGACATAGCAGACAAAAGCTACAATAAACATGTTATTTTGATATGAACAAGCCAGGTGATTCAATTTTATCACTGCCTGAGCAGTCACATTTTTAGCTGCTACATATAATGGCAAAAGGGTGTCACAGAAGGAAATGAGATAGTATAGATTATCTAATTTTTGTTCTTTAGAAATAGGAAAAGTTTAAAGTGACAGGTTATATACTGTACAACATGGTGTAGCGTGCAGCACAAGGCGGGGTTTATATTTTATAGCTTAGTGTTCTCACTGAAGCAGTGTGGATTATGTAATTCACATTATGCCTTGTCTGGTATATGACATACAGTGGATATTACCTTTGCTTCTCCTGTAGTAAAATTACCCCATGGTGCACAAAATAGAACAGTGTCACCAACATAAAGTGAAGTGCACACAAGTGGATTCTTGTGTACATGGTACAGTTTGGAGAAGTGTGCAGACTGGATTCATAACTGTGTATATGTTGACATTGTTAGGTAAAGTAATCATAGGTCTTCCAACTTTCAGGTACGTAACTAACTGTGCTTCACAGTGATAGCTGTATTTGGTTCACTTTGGTGCTGCCTGGATCTGCACTTACCCTCACCGGTGCTAATTGTGTTTATGACTGACTCCCATAGGTGCCCGATTCAAAATGGAGCCACCTGTGCTTCCAGCTGACTATAAATGCTATTAACTGACTCTATGCCTGATTGTGTCTGTGTGCCTGTGTTAGACTCTAAGATAATTCCTGAGTGCTAACTACACCACGGCCTGGCTATTATAGGTGCCAATTGTGCCAGTACTTGACTCGTATGTGATTCTTTTGAATGCTAACTGTGCCTCTGCCTGACTCCCATAGATGTCATGTGCCTAATTGTCATAGGTGCTAGCTATGTCTGACTCTTTTCAACTATCTGTAGGTTGTACTGGATGCCAGCTGTGTGTCTGGATAACTTTTTGACCCTAACAACCTTTTTTTTTAAATTGTCAAAAAGTACCATTAGACATGTATTTTATCAGCCAGACATCAACTGACTGTGTTTGTATAGTATAAGCATACCAATATCCACAGTTTTAAAAAATGACTGTAGTGCCCCTCCCATAGGTTACACCCAGGTTTCTCCCAGTGATGTGTAAAAGAACTCACAAAGGTTTTTGTACATTAATTTTTCTAGAGGTTTATTGAAACATTTGGAAAGAGGGTTAGGGTGGCAGATTATTAGAATAGCAGCAGTTCCCATCTAAAAGTGATCCATACAATAAACTGACAGCTGACCTAAAACATTCTTTTGACTCTTAAATCTATAGGGAAGTGTGAGAGAGGTGATCCTTCTCCAGAGTGTGTTCCTTTGTGAATGACAGTCCCCAAATTTCCCTGTTCGGAGTACTTCTCAGTGGTCAAGTCTCCAGGCCTCCCCTGGCCCAGCCAGGCCCTAGGGGTGGCAGGTCCGACCTTCCCTAAATCCCTTAGCTTCTTTATGGTGAGAGCCCCCAAGTTTAGCTATTACCCATATTTAATTGTATCAAAATTCTCCCAAAACTGTCATAAATCCAAAAAAATGGTGCACAAGGGCAGTGAATAGCTGCTACTTTACTGTGCCGGTTGCCTCCTATGTGATTGAAGGTAGACAGTCATCACTCACTAAGGATAACTAGTTTCAGAACTGTCCAAAATGCACTAGAGTTAACCCTGTAAATCTTAAAGGAACATTTCTTTACTAAAGGGGTGCTACACGCTACCATAAAGTCCTCCTCTACAGTGCTGTAATTTAATTTGTCGATCAGCACTGTAATCAATGGTATATATTCCTGACTTCTATACTCTTTAAGCTCTGCCGTACCCTACCTAAAGTTAAAGAAAAGCATACAACTTTGTGTGATACTGAGCAGTTAATTAAAATTCTTTTTCACATGAAAACATTTGTTTTTTCTTTAGTTTATCAGGTCAAAGACTGTGTTAATTGAACTAGCTGAAGTTTTTGTTTTAGCTTACATTGTTATCTTGCTTTGTTTCAGTTCTTTTTTTTTTTTGGCTGCCACAAAGTTATTATGATATACTCCAAAAGCAGTGCACACATAAAATAAAAGGTTAATCAGCTTTGGCTTAGGGTTGTGTCTTTTACATTGACTTACACGCAAGTTTCATTACAGAATTTGTGCAATGGACAATAAAATCCTCTCCACCTGAATATTATCAGTTCATATTCAATGCACCAAAGGAATTCTCGGGATACTTTGAGCATTACTAAGTCTTTTTCAACAGACTAGAACTGAATTTAGCTTTGGAAGAAATTCTTCTGTTAGCTACTATGGGAATTATTTTGACCAGCTGGTCAGCAAAGTGATGTGAATCACTGTAAACTTTGGCTAGGGGTCAGCTTATAAATTAAAAGGTTTGCAGCTTGACCCCACATCTGTTCATTTTTTTCTTGAAAACAGACAAGAAACGTGTTTTTGTGAACCTTTATGTTAACATTCATACCACAGTGTAATATGCCTAGTAATGTCACAATCAAAGAGGCCGATTTGCAAGATGGAAGCCATAACAGAGTATGGGAGGCAAGGTCATGAGAACATTGGATAACACCTGTCTTAACTTTAAAACCAGCTGTAGCAGGGGAGACATCTGCGGACAATCTATCTATCTATCTATCTATCTATCTATCTATCTATCTATCTATCTATCTATCTATCTATGCAGTAGGATTGATAGATTTATGTTTATCGTTTTGGATTTATTGCTGTCAGGGTGCCCATCCATTGGAAAGAAATGTAAATTGTGATCACTTTCCATACTTAAAATATATACTACCTTAACTTGAAATTCTGTTTCCTAATGTGGTTAACATTTTTTTCAGCATTAGTATATAGCAATAGGAAAAAAATATTTGGCATTGCTTTAAAAGGAAACACATACCTAACTATACAGTTTATTGAATAATCAAGACCCTATGTTTGTTAACTTAATTTTTGATTATTAGGGATTCCCTGGGAATCCTTTTTGTTTGCGATCCCTGGGGCACTAGAGGTTAATTAACCATAATTAAGCCATGGCCGCATTAATTGAGAAGATCCCCAGCACTAGGGGTTAATTACCCTCTAAAGCCAAGGATCGCAGTGGAACTGCAGACGAACTCTCAATGGAGAAACCTCCAGTGCCCTGGTATCGCAGTGGATTCTCAGGGCTGCAATCGTTCTTGCAGCCCTGGAAATCCTGTTTGTGATCCCCGGCACTAGAAGTTAAATGGGGACAAGTCCCCATTCAAAACCTCCAGTGCTCCCTGATTGGCTGAGGAAAGCTTTTACCATTGACACTGACTTGACTTTCCTAATGAACACTGCAGCACAGATTCTCAATGATGTTTTCAGCCAGGCACACTCCAGAATACACCTATAAATTGATTAGTAGAAGGCAAACTACTTACATTTTCATCTTTTACAATCTTCTTGTATTAATGAACAATTTTGTTTCTTATCCTGAATAAAGTATATATATTACATTAAAAGCTCCTTCCATAAATATTCACACTGATGCTGCGAAAAATTAGCTCTTTGTTTACTGAATCAAAAAGTTAATGGCAATCACTCGCAATCAGTCATTGCTATGGCGACCACATTTATCAATATACATACGTGTGAGAAAACAAAGACGTGTTTTTAAACATGTTAATTCATTAGGTTCCAGGGAGTGTGTTTTACAATTAAAAGATATATAAAAAAATATATATATTTATAATTATATATATATTTAACCAAATGTTAGGATAGATAAGCTCGTATTATACTATTAATTTTCAAAAAGAAGGGTTGTGATAATATTCTCTCTTATATGGTCTGATAGTTGTACTGTGCTGAAAGACTTGCTTTACTTAGCAAATGCTCATTTTGTTATGATCTAGCAACCCCTACAGGTGAAATGAAAGATTGCAGCTTGTGTATTTATTTTCTGTACTACACATAGTATACATGTACCGGTAACATTTTTTTATAGTTGCAAGAATAACTCCAAAAAAAAAATCACTATCACTAGCTGGCCCTCAAAGGGACTCACAATCTAATGTCCCTATATTAGTCATATGTCATTAACACAGTCTAAGGTCAACTTTGGTGGAAAACTAGTTAACCTAACTGCATGTGGAGGAAAGCGGCGTACCGGGAGGAAAAACATGCAAACATATTGAGAACATTCAGACTCCATGCGGATAGTGTCCTGGCTGAGATTCCTAGGATCTAGCGCTACAAGGGCCAGAGTGCTAACCTCTGAGCCACCATGCTGGCCATTATTTCCGCCTTCAGTCTTGTACCACACCTGCCTGCACATTGCCAACCTCATCCTGCTTTCTGATCTGCTTCTCATCATCATTTGTTAACTTCTGCCACTCATGCCCCTGGAACCTTTTGCCTCTGTCACCAACTTCTCATTTTCCATGGCCCAAGAAATAAGAGAGGCCGACCTCATCACTTCTGGCATCCTCCATGTACCTGATAGACAGCCAGACATTAAAGAAAATAATGTGAGGATACACTGGTAAAAAGTCATCTCACGTCTGTGGAACTGGACAAAATAAGGGTATGTAGCTAATTATGCATTTAAAAAAATAACCCATAAAAATAGGTTTTATTTTTAAAAAGAAGGAGATTTACAAGGCTCTTACAGACATAAAGATGTAGATAAATGTCTTTAAAGCATCCTTTCTCCTCTGCAGATCACGGTGGGTACATAAATGAATCCCTGCATTCCTTGGTTCCATAGAAAAGTTCGGCTAGATGCTGCTATGCTCAAACCGATGCCAATGCTAGTGATTCTGGGGTTGCAAAAAACCTTATTTCATCTTCTGACACCAATCATAACTGCTATGATGAAAAATTTATTGTGTAATAGAGTTTGCCAAGGCAGCTGTTTTGCAAATTGGAAGTGTAAATATTACTTTAAATAATATATTGACCATGGTCTTTAAAAGGTGCCTTTTTACTTAAATCTCGACCACATCTTTAAGTTCAGAATGCAGATATTACATGAAAAATAAATAGCTGTAGAGCATTTGAGAAAAGCTGCATAAGGGTTTAAAGAATGTTGATGGTCATAAAGTGAGCACTATCATTCATTGTAATTTTGGAGATGTACTTTTTGATAATTTTTAGGTAACCAGCTGTTATCATCTGTATCAAATACAAAACTCCCTAGGCTCTCACAAAATATTTAGATGATTTTTTTGCTGTCATCAGAGCATGAAATCGTGTGGGTTGCTAATATATGTGTTCTCAATAACTGGTGGTTGTCAGCAATGCAACCATCATTGACAACCATTTGCTATTTTGAATTTGGCCCGTATTTACCATTACAACAATCAGACATCCAGGAGCCTGGGGAGTTTATTTTTTCACAATCATTGATTTAACAGCAGTGGGGTTGGCATGGAGCATGCATTTCAATTAAAAGGGTGCCTTGGAATACACTATAGCATTTGGAAATGCACTGCAAAAGAATTGCAGCATATCTTCATTTCACCCAGTTCACCACTGATGCAGCATGTTGGTATGAGTTGGGTACATTGAAAATAATTTATTTAATGCATTGAACACCAGCATAATGCAGCCCAGTGCTTCTAGTTTAAACCAGCTCTAAATAAAATTCCATACAGAACCATATAGACAAGTAGAGGGGAAGGCCTGATTTATTAAAGCTCTCGAAGGCTGGAGAGGATACACTTTAATCAGTGAAGCTGTGTGATCCAGTAAACCTGGAATGGATTTCCTAAAATTATTTTGCTATTTGTTAGCAAATGTTTTCAGTCCTGGACCAGATCTATTCCAGGTTTGCTGGATCACCCAGCTTCACTTATGAAAGTGTATCCTCTCCAGTCTTGGAGAGGTTAAAAAAAACTGCCCCAATGAGTCAAACCTTAGTTTCAATTAGTTGTGCTTGTAACTTGAGCTTCAGTTATTCTTCTATATAGACAACAGGTAATTTTCCAATTCCGGACAAAAAACATAATTTTGTATGATCCAACATCTGAAAAACGTTTTCCAAAACAAAAAAAATCAGATTTTAGCTATTTATTGATGGTTATAAAATAATATTTAGAATGTAACTGGCTACCATTGTCAGGACCAATGTAATTATTTGTCAGTGGTATCATGGATCTGGGCCACAGTGAATGGATTCATGTTCCAAACACACTCAATAATAATGTTACATATGGGAGAGATTAACAACAAAGCTACAATGAGTAGTAAACCCTCCAGAGAGGGTGTGTGAGTACTTTAGGTTGCCCCTTGATCAATAGTTATAACAGATTTAAATAATAAGTAGGCAAGAACAAAATAATAATATATTAATAATATTACCCTGGTATGCTAGTAAATGGAACATTGGTTCCTAGTGAGACTGGTGTTCAAGCACCTAAACAAAGGTAAGTAATGACTTGAAATAACTTCTTGCTAACCTGACCCCGATATTTAAACTTTGCCCTCCCTAAACACTGACACTTAAAGTTTGCATAGAACAAAGTTTAGCACTGCACACAAGGGTTAAAACCCCTATACGTTTAGCTGGTTGTTTATCAAGGAAAAAAAATTCACTTCTCAAACAAAAGGTTGCCTAGAGACATTTTAAATCATTTATAAAACCAAAAACATTTTTGCATCTATCAGTTTTATTTAATATGTTAAAACTGATATAAAATTATCTTCTTTACAACACTACTTATTCTCCTAGACACAACAGTAAGTGAAAGAAAAATCTAAATAAAAAAAAAAAGTTCTCTCCAGCGTTTATGTAATGTGTTTATTAATCGATTGGTAGCCTAAAAAGCCTAAAATTAAAAAAAGATGACCTTGGTCTATATAAGTGGAGTAAGCATTTTATATATATCAGAATAAAACCCCAAAGCTTATCATTGTGTTCAGACAAAGGTAAAGCATTGGTTGGTTTTCAAAAATCCATACCATGATGTTTTGGAAATAATATTCCATGTATTACATGTACTTTTTGTGTGTTTTTCTTAGTAAACATTTTTCGGGCTGGCAATTCCGTGCTGTGCACCACCGCAGTGTTCCACACAGCCTATTTTGCCTAGCAATATAATTTGCAGCAGCAAAGAGTATAGAGAAATAGCAGCAGCCCCTGCTTCCCTTTAGCCGTGCAGCCTATTGTATTTTATGGCATCCCCAGCATCCATTGTTGGGCTGTGCACAGCTGAAGGGGATTCTAGAGGCTGATCAGCTCCTGACTCTATCCTGTGCTGCTATTGGCTGCTGGGACTTTGTAGCCTCTTTGCTCCCAGTCATCCATGCTTGTTGTAGCGTTAAGCTAGGCTGACTTCCTGCTGGTGTGTTTCCGTGTGATTTACTGTTCCTGACCTTACCTTTTTCCTGACCTATCATTTGTATGCAGCCTGGACCGACCTTTGCCTGTGACCCCTACTCTGCTTGTGTACTTCGTTTGGTGGATAGATATTCTGTGTATGACCTTTGCTCAGTATTATGGACTTATCTCTGTTGGAATCTTGGTACTGCTTTTTCTGTGTGCCCCTGGCTTGCTTCCAGCCCATCCCCAGACACCTTCCTTTGCACAGTAAGTCCTGGGGGCAACCGAGAGATGCAACCAGTCTCCCAAGGCTGAGCAGCGGCTAAGCAGTGTAAGATTGAGGGACTGATGTCTGCAGAGTACTGGTGCTGACCAGGGCCTTAAAGTTCTTTTTTTCCTTTAACCTGCAAAATGTACCAGGTTTTTTTGTGAAAAGTAGGGGCATTGAAACAATTATGTTTTATGAAGGGTTTTTTCAAGATAGGTTAGGGTGTTCTAGAATTGAATATTGAAGAATATTCCAACAGCTAAAAATGTTCCAGGAGATCTAATGAAGAGCAAAAAGTGAAGCTGGTATTAAACACGTGCCAAGTGTTTGGGCAGGCTAGACATGTAGGACCTGGCCCTGTACCAGCACCAGCACCTGCAACTTATTTTTCCACAGATGGTGGGGTGGAAAGCATGAAACCAAGTAAGTTTTTCTTCTGTTCTGGAAGTGATCCTTTTTGCTGACTGTCCCCAGAAACAAGGTTGTTTTAAATACATTTTGGGCCTGGGAAAGTATTAGCTGGGGCCCTAATGGTTGTAATATTAAAAGCCCTCCGAAACAATTCACTGCTCCTTTAAATCTCTACACAAAAGTTTTGCAAGTGTTCAGTCATTTTATTTAAAAAAAATTGGAATGCTACACCAAATAGTTTTTTTTCATTTTATGGCATACAAGGAAAGACCAAGTGTAAGGAATTATTAGAGAAAAAACAGAATGTGAGAAGTGAAGGGACAGATTTACAATGACACAGGAACAATAAAAAAACATCTTATGTATTTCAATAATTCAAGGGGTCACATAGATCGAGTTCATGTGGAGTGAATCCAGAAATATTATGAGATTAATGAAAGAAACAGTTTATTTACTAACAGTAGAAAGCAACTATGGTGGACTTTGCATATATTGTTGAAAGACTATTAATAAGGGGTCTTCAAACATTTTAACCAGTTAGCATTTGAGCTTAAAAAAATAAATGGCACATTGGACATGCTTTTTCTGACCCACCATTAATTGTAATGTCTGTAAACCAATCACATGCACCAAACACCTAGGATTAGGTTGTCAATAGACAGATGTCAAAGCAGCAATCAGACCCTATGATCCCTATTTTAACAAATGATAATGATCACTCTGTTTGGGCACGGCAATAGTATCTATTCTTCCACAATGTCATTCTGATATCTTTACTGAATGAGAGAGAAAATATATTCTACACTATCTGTATTCTACAGGTCACTGGCTCCTAAAATGTAAGTAAACTCACTGGTGGGTAGTGAGCTTCTGCTATAATTAGCAAGCATACTTGCCAATCATGGAACATACTTAGCCATTTGCAGCTGCCCTGCATTCTCAGAATGCACCAACTTTGCTGTCTCTTTTGTCAATTAGCTTTACCACCTGGTAACTTTTTTGTATTTTTGAGTTTAAATGATCTTTTATGCATTATTTTTGACCAGTAGGAGATAGTGTTGTGTCCCCATGTAAAAGGTATGAGACACATGCTTTCTGTCTACGACAGCAAGAATTTGTTACACACTTTACAATAGGACACAGTGACATCTACCGTGTGACCCGAGTATAAACCAAGATTCTTTTTCTAATTACATTTTGAAGGCAAAAACAATCTAGGTTTACGCTTTAGTATATTTGATACCCAACATTTATATTTATCTTCATTTAATTTTTTATGTTTGTATGAACAAGTTTTACAACATTTCTTTTACAAGATTTACAACATAATTCTAAAATGAAACTACAAGAACAGGAACAATGATATTTTGTATTCTGATAAACTCAGTTTTAAACTTAGAGATGACTCTATTTTACATTTTCTGTTGAAGGCACTCTGAAGAGGTCAAGTTAATTTCCCCTTTCTTTCGATGTACCTTGTTGTAAAATGCATACATTTATAGGTTTTTTCCACTTAACTTTTAAATATGGAAATAAGTACGCTTGATTAATCTGAAAATTTGTCTGGCTATCTAAGCTGTCAGATCTAATATATTCTGTTTCCTGCAAGACAATCCTCATTAACATGTTCTGTTGTAACGTCTTTATACGTGAAATGTAGCTTAATAGTCTACTTGTATTCCATCATAAAAAAAGTATATTTAGGAATACAAATGTGATTTGCTTAGTTTCGTGTAAACTAAATCCAAAGGTTTCTGCCATTCTATCAATGGCTGCATTAGTTTCACAATGTCATTTGCAGTCATTTTAGTACCAGCTATGGAAGCAGCAAGGGATTACTGATGGTGTAGATACAAGGGAGGGTC
Source organism: Pyxicephalus adspersus (assembly GCF_032062135.1). Classification (NCBI taxonomy): domain Eukaryota; kingdom Metazoa; phylum Chordata; class Amphibia; order Anura; family Pyxicephalidae; genus Pyxicephalus; species Pyxicephalus adspersus. The sequence goes on from NC_092858.1 coordinate 131,094,769, forward strand.
AGTTGGGAGCGCTTTGCGAGACAATCACTTGTTCTACATTGGTAAGGTGACAATTTTAGTTAAAAGTATATGGCTCATCAGCATATTGCTGGCACCCTACCACTGGTTGGCTATATAAATGGGAGTGGTAGGTAGTGTGTTTATTATACTCCACCTTCTATAGCTATATTTTAGCATGTATGTCTTGCACCAAGAAGAGGGAGAGTGGTGATAAAATATTGTACATAAAAAATAATGTTGCCCATCTGGTGCTGCCTGCCCACATCTGCTCCCTATAGCACAAGCCCATGGGTGTCATTATACGAGGTATGGCTTTCATCCCATGATTAAATTTACCCTGACTGTCTACAAGTAAATTATTGCACCTATATTATTAGAACATTTCCATACTATTATTTTCACATATGCCCCTTACCCCACTTGGTTGTCTAACCACCAGGCTGTAAACATAGTTAGAAGCCTAGAAAATCCAGTGATGTCCTATTATTACCTGCTATTTTCTAGATGCATTTTGTTCTGCAAGCCAGTTCTCATTTCTTGGCTGGCCCTCCAGTAATGTATCACTGCATATGTTTTAGATTATTAATAATATTATTATTACTATTAATAATAAACAGGATTTATATAGAATTAATATAACATATTTTGCAGCGCTGTACATTAAATAGGGGTTGCAAATGGCAGACAGATACAGACAGTGAGAAAGGAGGAGAGGACCCTTCGCAAAGGAGCTTACAATCTAGGAGGTGGCTGAAGTAACACAAAATAGGACGGGAGATAGGGAGTGATACGACGTAGTGATGGTTTTAAGACACAGGAAAGGTGTTTAAGCAAATTTGAAAAAATGAGTTTTGAGTGGTCTTTTAAATGACAAGAAAGTAGGAGCAGGACAAATAGGATGGGGAAGACCATTCCAGAGAGTCGGGGCAGCCCTCGAAAAGTCTTGGAGCTGCGTATGTGATGAGGTTATGAGTGAGGAAGTCATTAGTCGGTCATTAGAGGAGAGAAGAGAGCAGCTAGGGGAGGATATTTTCTACCTGGTTAGAAAGGTAAGTTGGAACTGTGGATAGATTTGAAGGCAAAGCACAGGAGTTTGAATTTGATTCTAAGGTGAAATGAAAGCCAATGAAGAGAACTAGAAAGAGATGCAACAGAAGAGGAGTGGTGGGAAGGATGGATAGGTCTGGCTGCAACATTCATAATAGATTGTAGAGGAGGATGTTACAGTAGTAACATTGGCTACTTGTGGGTAGATTATCCTGAAGCATTCTGGGATATCTATGTCGGAATCCTCTATGTAGTACCCAGTTGAGTACCAGTAGAGGCCTACCATGGGCTACAACATGAAAAATTACAAAATCAGAAGAAGCACCAAAAAGGGGATTGGCAGGCATTTTATTCACTCTTTTAGTAAAATGTAACCATTGACCTGGCAATCTTTTTAGCCATTCACAATGTCTTAGATGGGGGCTATGCTGGAAAAATGGCAATTTCAAATATTTACTTCTCCAGACCTGAGACTTTGTGTTCTTTGCTAAACTAAAAATTGAGATGAAAGTCAAAAGCTTCCCTGCTGACAGGAGTTCATGTCAGTTTATATAATCTCCTGCTGGGGGTCTGGGCATGTCTTCCATTGATTGTGAAGAAACACAAGGATTCTAACAATTTCCATGCTCAGTCTGAAGCCATTAAGCTGACATTTATTTCTTAAAATTGAAAATAGTTTCAACTACTGTTGCATTTAGGCAACATTAGCAGGCTATCATATGTCAAAGCGATTTCAGCTAAGCAATGTGGCAAGTTTGTGGATATGTGTGTACAAGCAGTTGCCGCTTATGAATGGCAAAGTTAGAGGAGCAAGATACAATGATACAGAGAGATTAACCAAAGTTTACTGTATAGATACCAAAAGCTTGAGATGCTACAAGGATATTTATGATAAGAAAAAGAAAAGCTCTGTGCAAACCTCTCCTAATGCTTACTTTAACAAACTGAGTCGAGCACAGAATCAGACCCTGACTCTCTATTACCAGTCCCATCCTCTCTAACAAGTCCATCATCTTCTACCAAGATTGTTTAGGGTTGTACCTCTGTTTAATCATTTATAGAAATTAGGTAAGTACAGAAAGGTAACAATAAATATGTTGAGACAAACATCTGTAAGTCAGAAATATGTAACAGTATATATATATATATATATATATATATATATATATATATATATATATATATATATACACATACACAGGTTGACAATCGAAAATCCAGCAATCGATAATCCGGATCCTTCAGTTTCCTGGCATGAATTTCGAATCACATTTACAATACAGGGCCTGCAGTACACTGTTTGGCAACTAATGTTTTTATGGTGCTGTTCTGCAGAAACAGCTGTTAGGTGTGCTTGCTAAACTAAATACACATTGAGATGTCCCTGCTACCTGGAACTCTGCCTGATCTCTGCGGTGCTGCCAGAAGACTGGCCTGTGTGTGGAGGTAAGTGTAAAAAAAATCCAGAATATTCAGGGATATTCAGGGATTGCCGAATTTTCGAAGGCCAACTGTATATAATATATATCATGGTGGCTCAGATCTTAGCACTCTGGCCTTTGGAGTGCTAGGTCCCAGGTTCGAATCAGGACCAGAACACTATCTTGCAGGTTCTCCCCACGTTTCCGTGGGTTTCCTCCAGGTAGTCTTGTTTCTTTCCAAATTCAAAAAACATGCAATGATGTTAATTGGCTTCCCCCCAAAAATATTGACATCATACTGTATAAAAGACATTTGACTATGGTAGGGACATTAAAAGTTTATGATCAGTTAGAAATATTCTATGTTTTGAAAGAAGACAATTGTTTTGTCTATTTAAAAAAACATTAAATCCATCAAAAATACTGTCCAGTCATTGGTAATGTTGTAAATGACTATGGTAGCTTGAAATAGCAGTCGTTAAATTGAATATTTGTATAAATGTGAAGAGACCCTTTAGTAGCAACAATTATTCTTGAATTCCAATGGATGCTGTGTTCACTAATGCTAACTGTGTTAGTGTTAAAGGTTAATTGATCATTATCAATGAGAATCTATTGCATCAGCAAATGCAAGTTCTGCAGCTGACTTAAAATGGCCAAAAAATAAAATTCATCAGTCTATTTATGTGCTGAGGAATAAAAGCTATTCCATGCAAGAACATGCTGAATATTTTTATATTTAGCAGAGTACTACTCTCTTCACAAAGCAGCACAAAAAATTGCAATAGAAACTGTGAAAAGCCCCAATGCACAACTGTGCAAGAGGATTATCTTGGAGTGTATAGTTTGAGAAACATGAAAGGGATTTCTGTTTTTTGTAAAAGCTCTGCCACAACATGTTTGAAAAGTCAAAGTTTCCAGGGCACACAGGATCACTTCCTCAAGGCAATATACCTCAGCAGGGGCTGGCAGCAGGCAGCAAAGTATAATTGACAGAAGAGACTTTTGAGAAGTATAAGTGAAGTATTTGTCACCTGCCTGCTGTTATAATTTTTTTTTAATTAAGAGTTAGCTTCTTCACCTTCTTGCACATATGCAGTAACATGATAAAGAGAGGCCTGGAGCGGGAGAACCTAGTGAAAGGATAGTGAAAGGCCTCCATGACTGGGAAGGGGTAGGGAGCAGGCAGTGCTAGGGTTAACTAATTTGCAGCATGGTTAGGAGGGGGAGTTGGAGCGAAGGGGGGTAATGTAGTTGTGGGAGGAGGAAGAGGAGTGAAAAGTGGGGGGGGGAAACGGAAGTGGAGGATGATTCTATGGTAGGACGGTGAGAGTGGAGAAAGTTTCCCGCCCCCCCTCCCTAGTATTTTGGTGCTGTGGGGATTTGGTTAGGTTGGGGAGAGGTCCTCGAAGGAAGGTGGTTTTCTGGTCTGGGGGTGATAGGCTCATCCTCGGTATGGGCCTCTCTGGAATTTTGGTTATTGGTAGTTTGATGCGGTGCAGACCAAAAAAAGTTTATAGTGGAGGGGGCCTTGGAGGACCAGTAACCAGGAGAGTGGGTTTATTAAGTCAAGGTTATAGGTAAATGTATTATTTATGTATTTGTCGTGTTATTTGCATTGCTGTTTATGTTAATTATTTGCTATTTGGTTATTTATGGTTATTTACTTGTTTTGGTTATTTATGAAAATGTTTATATCATTTTAATTGTGTTATGAAATTTTGTTTAATAAAAGGCCTTTTGGCCATTTAACCATCATTTGAGTGGGGTGTCATTTAAGGGGTATTTTGTTAAGGGGAGGACACTGTATGTGGGGTCTCTGCCTTATCACAGTCATGATGAATGATGCTGATATTTGCAGGCTTCATTCATACAGTAGTCACTACCAGCATTCCTGATACACATAGTGGGACCTAGCTGTAAAACTGATAACTGCACACCACAAGTTTCACCAGCTATTTTGTCCCCATCTCTGCCTCTTACACCACAACAGCCAAAGAAGGCATCCCTCCTGCCCTTGTCCCTGGATATATATAGTGTATATATAGCCTATATATATATATGTATATATATATATAGCCAGTTCTCATGTCCTGGAACTGAATATGATCTATACTGTAGGTCAGTAGCTTGTAAATATCCCCAAGTGTGGAGCACCTTTCTGTTAGGAAATCACTACATTAAAAAAATCTGTCAAAAAGAATGCTCAATCATGAATTTTTCTTCTGTGACTGTGGTGTTTTTTTATTATTTCTCATTCTTTTCTTTAAGTTTTAGTTATAATTTTGACAAAAACAGATTCGACCTCAAATCTTTATGGCTACAATAATTGCAAATTCTTTATGTAAAATTAGTAAGTGACTAATAAAAGTGATGCAATATACAGACTGCTGTGCTGTAAAGTATTTCTACAATCACATGGTACCTGTTGAGACATGAGTCAGCTGTAAAATATGCCCAAACATTCCTCAATTTTTTTTCATTTCAAACATCAAACACAAATTAGCTAATCTTTAATGTCTTTTTTACTACAGTCTTTCCTAGTGTACAAAGACCACCCTGATGACCACCATCCAATGAACATAATCATGTTTTTAGGAATCAGGAAGTACTAATGAGCAGCTTTACATGGTGAGCAGAAGTAGCCTGCTGTGTACTTTTAAGGATTCGCAATGTAAACTATCAGAATGGCTTCAGCTGGAATCACACATTAGTCTCTGCATGGCCAAGAAACAGCAACATACCTTTGTTTGATTTCAGAAACATCAGCTATAACAGTAGTAATGAAAGTTATACAAGTATAAAAAGTCAAATATTTCCAACCTATTTTTCTTAAACCCAAGAAAAAAAAGAGAAAAAACAATATATTCATAATTTATGCCTATTGAATGAAAAGTAAATTTACACAAACTCACTGAACCACACACCTCTTCAAAGGGTCAAACACATTGTAAAGGAATGCACATAATTTTGCTCACACATGGTTTTAGTAGTTGCCTCCATTCAATCATCCTGGAACTGATTTTTTAAAGTGGAAAGGTGTCATATTTACATGGCACAGAAATTCCCAATAAACACACTTCAGTCGCTAAGGTTCGCAGAGGTCAGTAATATTTATCTTACCAGTCCTTTCATTCTTAGCATACCTCTATTTACCACAACTTCCTAACATTTCTTCAGCATCCTTTGAGACTTGACTAATGGAAATGAGCACAGCCTCTAGGCAAACCAGCAATTATTTTGTAGTTTCTCAAAACATTAGTGACAAGTAGAGGTGTAATGTTTGCTGTATAGGTAATCAGCAGCAGCATCATTGTCTGTGCAAGTTATGTCAGCATGCAGCCAACATTACCTTTGTTATAATGCAATTAAGGTTTCTGTAGCTAGTGTGTCATAAAAGCTTTCTAAAAGGGTAGAACTTTCTGCATGATTTCATGTTCATTCTGTCAGTCTGTATTTTATTTGTTTTAAGGTACTGTAAAATGTATTTCTCATTTACAGCATGAGCTGAGATTTGTCTTAAAGCTAATTTCTTCTCCTATGAATCTTATAGCTAGGCTGCTATTAAAACCAAAACTCAATCATATTTAAGATGTTCATTATGTCCAATTTCTTCCGTTCTTTGCATATTTTCCAGCAAAATGTCATTAGAGAATGCAAAATTTCGAAAAAGTGTTTCATAAAGTATAATATTTAAAGAAGCATGCTAAAATAAAACAGAGGTTGCATTTAAAAGCACTATACTTGCTGTGTAATATATAGAATATGTTCAGTTACATATTGGGGCTGCTTTGCTGCATCTTCACGGGGTGTCTTAAAATGTCAAATCTAAAAAAAAAACATTCTGGAGTTAAAGTTACTGCTCAGTTTTAGAAAGCTGTCTCAGTGTCTGGTTACGAATCCTCCAACAGCATAATGACCCAAAATACAGAGCTAAAAGCACCCAAGAAAGAGCATAACACTGGATTATTCTGAAATGCCATTGAATCCTATCAAATATTTATGAAAAGAACTATACCCTCTGGAGAAGGCACCATTTCAACCTAACAAAGCTAGAGAAGATTATTTGAAAGTGGACAAAACTACTTGTTAAAAGTTGCAGAACCTCCATTGATAGGAATCACTTGTTTTGCCTCTAAAGGTTGCACAACACAATATTAGGTTAAGGGTCTCATTATTGTTGTCTATGCCATTTTTATTTGTGTTATTATTACTGCTTGCCTTGTACCAGCTGCAATCAAAATGCTTGTATCTTAAGACAAGGTGGTTAAAGTGTATGCATAGACAAACCTTTCCTTTACTTTTGCCTGGGATGCAGCAGAAACCGAAGAAGGTCTAACCTTTATCCACTTTAATCCACTATGTCCAAAGCTAGAAAAATGTGTTAATCAATCATGATAGGTAAAGTTACCAAAGTTTCAAAATAATGGAAGGGTTCTCTGTAAGACAAAATGCAATTGTAATGACACATCTTCTGCAAATGTATTATGAACTCAAAGTATTGTAATGGGTAAAGTATTTACTGAAGATGTAATACATTCATTGCTGCTCTGCGTGAAATATGGGTGGATCAAGGGTGGGATTACTGGATTACTCATTCTTTACTACCTCTTCATCAGACAGTTCAACCAAGATGCGTGAAGAATCATAAAGTTGGTTTTAGAAATGTGACATGCATTATTATACAATATGGAATGTCATATTGTGTTTAAAACACATGCAAAACACATGCAAAGATTTTTTAATTGAAATGAAAAGTTCGAAAAGTGGCATTTACTGAAAATATTAATGCCATTAGTAGGAGCCCCTCTTACATTAATCTGTGACCTATTATATGACATTAGCAGAATTCTTTTGGGTCGTGTAATATAAGCACCTTGATATTATTGTCACACAGAATCACAATATTTGGAGCTTTAAGCTAATCTGCTTCTCCAATTAGCACGCATTACAATGTGTCACATGGCAATAATGATTCACTGAGTGTGCAGATGTGAAAGTTAGCGTACCGTAGAGTAGCACAATTAAATAGATGTGTGAATTGGTGCACAACCAATTCTTTCGTATGATTAGAGGACTGAAGAAGAAAAGTCAGTTTACTTCTAATAAGTCTGTGAATTGTAAACAGTAAAGCAACCTTTAATGGGAATTTCTAGTTTCTATTATTTTTTAGGATAAGCATTGAAAAAAAGATTATCATCATACCAATCTTTAGGTTTAAAAAAATAGTTTTGGTGCACAATTTATAAATTTCCAAATACAGAGGAGTGATCACATGTGGTCATTAAACATCGATTTGAAGAGGCAAAGCACTTGCTGCTTCGCTTCATCTCAAAATGTAAGTTGTTAAACCAACTGACTCCCTGATATCTCCGCTGTCCAGTTATAGCACCGGGTGCCACCATCTTCTTTCTTATTTTTCAGCTTCGCCCTACATCTCCCGATCTCGCACTGTGCAAGAACGAGATCAGGTGACGCTGCCTTCTGTAAATGGGGAAAAAAACAAGTGCATCGGCATTTATTTTCCCTATAAAAGAAAAAGCGTCAATAAACAAAGAAGGGGAGGGGCCATTTTATGTTAGGTAAAAATCATGGTGACAGGTCCACTTTAGAGAGCAAGGCTGAACATGACAACAAGCACAGTGCTCATTCAAGTGGCTAACTATACTTAAAACACAATAACACAAATACAAAATAACAAAAAATCAAGCAACTCTAGTAAGAAAGTAAAAAAATTCCCGTTATTCAAATAATAATATATAGTTTATGGTACAAAGCTCTATCTATAAAACAGAGAAATCTGGCAATCTCTCAGACATTTCTGAATCCAAGCGATTTGCAAGGGACTGTTGGAAGAAATGTCAGATTCCCTGTTTTATAAATAGAGCCCACATTGTTATGGTGAGCACCATACACTCCAGTAACAGAATTTAGTTCCTGTTTGTACATTTTACCTCTACTCAATGATACGTTCCCCAGGGAATATTGGTTCTATATATTGGTCATGGTTTCTATTATTTTGGGTTTTTCACCCATTTTATAGTACTGGTACTTTTTATATATTCTTAATTAACTTTATGGTTTCCTGTTCAATTATATTATGCATTTGTTGTTGCATGTGTTTGAGCATTGAGCACTGAGGTTCAAGGCAAATGAAGTACAATGCACTCATTGTAAAGCACTGCTGTGCTAATACCATAGTCTTAGATTCCTAAGTCCCCATCCTTCCCATGGGGTTGGTTTGTTATTGGCACTGGTTTTCCTCTCTTTAATCCCAGTCGTGAAAGAGAATACCAGGTAAACAAAGAGAAAGTAAGTATTGGCATTTGATGGAACCACCACTTATAAGAGGCCGATGCTCTGCCTGCACAGCCATGGTGTAACATTCAGTCAGTGACACTCTTTTGTGTCCTTCCATGTTTTTTTTTGGCTCCACTGATGGTAAAGCTTAGTCTTGCATGGACTGACCCTCCCAGAACAAATTTCCAAATGTGCCTATCCATTTTATTACCTGAAACAAAAAGGACATAACATGTGAATGAGACTTGACACACACAAAATACTGATGCATTGCAAATAAGACCTCATCCATCATAGTTAAGTATACCTCACCATACGTACATTTTCTGGAGTAAAGTGTTATAAAAGCCTATTGCCACAGGTTAATACGTTCTGCAGTTACAGTCATAAAATGTTGTGCCAAACGTATATTTTAAAATGATATTTCACTTTGCTAACACAATGTTTCTTTTACATAAATTGTATAAGCAATCTGTTTCAAATACCTACTACAAAAAGCCTGCCTGTATTCTTTTTCTTTCAACAGCCTGGTTTAAGTAATCGTCTTTCCCAGTACAATCATTTTCAGGTAGCCGCTTCTGTATTCAGGCAATATAGCGAATGCAGCTGCTGATTTATGAGCCACTGAACCTTAGAATGATCTAAATCAATACAAAATCCAATATGATTATTTGCATAACTATAGCAGTGACAGATGATGAATTTGGTCCCAAACTCATCATGCAAAATAATGATAAAAAAAGCCAAATCCAAACGATGTGCTCTCCATGTGAAATAATATCCACAGACTGCCATGCATGTAACACATAAACCAAGGTATATTGTATACAACTGATAACAGAGAATTCATTATTCAAACACTTCAGCGTGATCAAATTGGAAATGACCTACGTATTGATTTTCTGGTGCCTTCTAATTCATCAGCATACATCTGCAAAATAAATTGTGAATAAAGTAATCAAACAGAGGCTTCTGCTTTTGCCAATGCTGTTATAAATTGCTGTTTATCCTTGCAGCTACAACTCATTTCTTAAGTATTAACATGCTTTATAAGTATCTGAACTAAGCAGCCTTGCCTATTCTGCTTACATGCACTTTTCACCAGGACAGAAATATAATAAATGTTCCCTGCATTTTCAGGGTTACATTAATTAGTAAGTACATAATGACAACCCTGAAAGCATGATGGATTAACATGCAAAGCTGTGGTTGTAGGTTTCACATTACAATGTTAAATCATTTTTGCAAGGCAGCAATGATACCCAATAAACATTTCTGACCTAGATCAGATGTACAGCTGATTCTTTGAAAGAGACCTGAATATCAGGGAGATTAGTATACACATGTTACAGGAGTAACAGAGAGGAAATATAACTCTATACTATATATTGATGTAAAACATTGCGTAAAGATCTATATACAATAGGTATGCGTACCTCACAGTTGTTGAGGCCTACCACAGATGTGTGTTACAGTGACTTCCTACTCAGAACAAGATGTGCTAAATGCAGGTCTATAAAGTCAAAAGTTCTGCTCTAAATACTTGTTCTGGTTTAGTATCTTAAAGTAACTAAACTTCAATGTGACTGACATCTAGAATGCAAAATGGAGTCAGCCAATGGAAACTTCAGAAGAGGTTTTCTTTAAAGTGGTCCTGAACTCAAAGAATTATGATGTTATTGGGGAAAATGTAAAAAAATCTTGGGAAAATCCCTGAACAAATCTACATTTTGTCTAAAACCTCTCTTGAATTACAGTAGGCACTTTTGTACATACAGTCTCAAAGTTTTAGATCTGCAATGTGAGGCCTAAGAACCTGATGCCACTATCACCAAGCTTGTCAGTTGGTTGATATCACTGATGTGCAACTCACTGTTCTCCATGCAAACTATGAACTGTTTCCAACATATTGGAAGCTCCAACTCTAATGTCTTTGTGTGTTGTGATCTTTGAGGATCTTTGAGAAATATATACACATTAAAAGCAGTTAGAAAGGTTAGGGATGTCTTGTTTATGATGTTTGTTAAAAATAAATGTCTACCTATTAAATGTTATGGCACTGTAAAATTGTTTAGATTTGATATATATCAAAGTCACACTTTCCCTTTCATGCAGTTCATTGTTGGCTCTATTCTGCTGAACTTTTAAGATGAACTTTGTCTCCACTGTGTTGTCACTCCAACTAGTGGCAAGGACTCAATTCCTCACCTTCTTTTGGCTCATCAGTCACGTGCCATCAGCAGTCTCACTGATGGCACGTAGTGCGCATGGGTGTAAATTCCAAAACACATTTTTTTCACCCACAGTAACCCACATGTGCTGCTAGGAAACCATATTGTCCAAGTGTTGCAGGTGCCTTCATCATTTTCACCGAGGTTGGAAATAAGGAAGCCCGGGACTCATCAAGCAAAAAAAGTCAATGCACTGTATCATTAGGAAAAATCATCCCTCACCCTTTACCAGGAGTGTTAATATAATGGGCCTCATTTATTAAAGCTCTCCAAGGCTGGAGAGGTTACACTTTCATCAGTGAAGCTGGGAAGCTGGGTGATAGTTAAAGTTATGTGCTTTTTGTTAGCAAATGTTTCGAATCCTGGACTAGATCCATTTCAGGTTTGCTTGGTCACCCAGATTCACGGATGAACGTGAATCTTCAGTCTTGGAGAGCTTTAATAAATCAGGCCCACTGTGTCTGTACTTTGAACTAAGGGTATAAATATATTTCATTTTCTCTCTATTATGATTTTGGAGAATCAATATCTTTAAAGACTCCTTTTTTTCACTTTGGATTTTATTTATTTTTGAGATGTGGCATGTATATAACTCTTTTTTTTTAACAATAGCAGCTTTATTTAAATTTTCACACACCAACACAGTCATATTCAATTTTGCTATTCTGCTATTTCTTCTTACCAGAAGATGCCACTGTTACTGTTTGTCTATGATAAATAGCAGGCTGTTGTCTATTTGACCTGTAAAATTCTATTCTATTCTAATAAATTTGATAATTATTTAAACAAACAGCTGACAGAACATACAAATATGTAATAAAAACTAAACATATACAAGTGCTGATTTAAAAGAAACAAGATCATAATTAAAAATATAAAATACAGATATGGTGGTGTGTAGTGTTGTAATATGCAAACCTTTTCTTTTTGCTTTCATAAAGAATATTATGGCAAAACAATGTTACATATGAGAGGTTAATAACAAACAGGTTGAGATAAGTAGATATCTGATTGCTTCAAATAAATAGGGCTGCAGAGATTCATTTTTCACACTGGTAATGTTCTAATATCTATCTTGGTATCATCATTGCTAAACTCAATTCTTTAGGCTAATGGTCTTGAACCTTCTATGTCTTCGGGGACATTTTCAGAGGAGTCACTGAATAAATTATCACATTATTGATTAAATATCAGCAATCAAACTAACTTAGTCAATTTAGTATTTCAAGCATTTCACAAGTGAAATCAAGTTAGTAACAATTTGGCATATATAAATACAGCCTTATGTACAATACAGTCATTTTTCCTTTATTACTATCATTAAAAGCAGAGATGGTCAAAAAGATCAGGTAACAACACTATGATTTTATAAATGAAGTTGAAATTTTTGCCATTCTGTAATGAATATAGTAATAAAGTTGTTAAAGATAGGTAATCAGGGGGAAAAATGATTACATTGTACATGTGTCTGTAATCATCTATGCCAAATTGTTAAATAGGAACTATCTACTGGATAGTGGGATGGCTTCTTTATTTTAGAATACAATTGGGATTCTATTGTTACCATATTATTTCTTTTTAAAAGTTAATGTCAAGGCTGTTTCATTCTAATGTGTTCATAACAGATATGAATATTTGTTTCAAACATATATATTGTTTAAAAAAATATAGGCATAGGAAAGGCCCTCTTGTCCTAATGAAATATGAACATTGTGCTTTACAACTGTACTGTTTGTAGTGCTCAAATCATAAACACAGAGCCATTCTAATAGAGGAAGGTTAAGGGTGAAGGCCTCCAGAACATGTACTTTCAATAACAAGTTTACAGTGGCAGCTTCCATATACGTACCTTGAAATTGAAATGAATTGCAGTTTTTCTCTTTTTGATAATCAGGGGGAAAAATGAATACGTTGTACATGTGTCTGTAATCATCTATGCCAAATTGTTAGAATTACAAGCTTATGAACTTGATTTGGTATGCAAACTTACTTGTCTGTTAGCAATCTTGTATAACATAAGCACTGAATATGCACAGCTCAGTGTACTTTCTTGGCAGTCTTTGTTGCGCATGAGCAGCATGCATGCGTTATAACATTCAGGCGTTGGCAGCCAAGATGGAAAATGACGGCCCTGCTAAGGGAGCAAGAAATGATTTACTTCTATATTACTTCTGGCCTCATATTTTAACTTGATTGGACATAGATAATGCAAAAAAGTGCTTACCGGATCGGGTACACATTGAATGAAATGTTCAGTTTGGCCATTACACTTCAATGGTTAAATAGGAATTGTTGGTAAATCTAAAAATAATTCCAGTGTGTTTCCAGCTTAAGCTAATTCTTTACAAATAAAAACTGGGGGTCTGCCATTGCTGACCTCCCTCTAGTTTTCTGGATGTTATGATTACCGCCTGACTTCAGTACTTTCTAAGTCACAGACACAACAAGAATGCAGATCTGGAAAGTCAAAGTAAAGTCAGATGTCCTTCTCTAAATTTTTGTTCTAGTTTGGTATCTTAAAGCGCAACTAAACCCAAAATTAAAAACAGTGTGATCATGTAAATTCTTTTGTTGCAGATGGGACAGGCGATGTCCCATTTGTAATTAAATCACCTTACCTGCCTGATTGCAGTTTTTCAATTGCACTCACTGTCCTCCACCACGATCTTTCTTTTCCTCTTGATTGGCCAACTTGGGAAGACGTACCTTCTGCACAGGCACACTGGAGTTCATTAGGTTCCAGCAGCTTCAGTGATAGGCTGGATATTCTGGGTATTCTGGCAACAAATCTACATTTTATCTCTACGTTCTCCAGGCAGTGCACTTCCTATGTATATGGGGGTACTTAGGAACCCATGTGCCTACAGTCTCATAACTATTTTTCTGCTCACTTTCTTCAAGTTGGAGGCTCTGACATGGAGAAGCAACGACCTGCCTCCACCAAGCTGGGCCCCTTCAGACATAGACATAGTACAGAACAAGGCATGGGGAAGGATCAATTGCAGAAGTACCCCAGGCAATATACTTTTACCCTTCACATGCATTTTCCTAGCATCTAGAGTTTAACCCCTCTTTAAGTGCGATTTTTATATGTTCCACATTGCCATTGGACAGCTAAAGAAGAAGCACCTAAATAGTTTGTGACTGAGGGCCACAAAGCACGGCAAAGATAAGATGGCTCATTGACACTGTTCTGACTTTTCATTATCTTGTGAATTTAGCAAACACGCAAGTTTAACATTCACAGTACAGCAGGGGTTTAATCTTCAAAGTTTACACGCATGATCAATTATCAGATCAGCATGCACATGCACATGTATGCTGTTTAAAGGGCTATATCATATAATCAATAAATGTGATGTCAGTACATCTGTGCATAGGTTCATAAACACGTTGTACATCTCTTTTAATTACTTTTATCAAATGTATAATTTACAAATATATGTTACATGGTGTTTGTATGTTTTCAAAGAATTTTTACCTTTCAAATAACAAAGCCCACAACCTATATGGTAAGTATGCTGTGGCCAAAAGCTTGAAAATGCACTCACTGCTTGTCAATTCTTTTATCAGCTTTTGTAAAGAAGAGACAAGAAGATTTGATTGAGAACTCCCTCTAGAGGCTAATATAAAAATCTTTATATTTAATACAATAACAAAAATATGGAAGAATAAGCATACAAAATGTGGAATCAATAAAAATTAGGTAAAAGGATACCGAACTAGGAACTATCATAGTTCTACAAAAATATACCCATTGATTATTTTAATAAATATTGTTGGTTATTTTAATCCAAAAAAAGCACAGTTGAATAGCTTGCCTTTTAATTTGGTGTAATGTAAATCTATACACACACAACAGTGGAACAACAATGAGGAAAAAGAGGTAGTGCTCAAATGAAATGCTCACCTTGTACATTTAATATAGAGCTATATATACAGCAGTACTGGAAACACTAAGAGAGGGAATGTCTTGGCCTTTGTAACTTACAATCTAAAAGGATAAAGGGTACAAAAAAGGTGAGGGAAGTAAGTAAGCTGTAGAGGAAGCAAAAGCTTTGATATGTACCACCAGAACATATAATGGCAAGTAGGTAACTGGCTAAAGTTCAGTTGAATGAGAGTGGGTGGGAGCATGGTTGAGCCTGCAGTAAAATGCTGAAGTCAACCACAAGTCCAAAATGGGCCCAATGTGGAGAGAACAGAACTTCCTAAGTATACCGATATCATTTCTCTTCATAAGTGTATATTCTCTATTGTGGAAGAAGGATTACAATACTCATATATTATATTATATTATAATATATTGTTGTGTACCTATGATTGTGCTGTGAATAGAACTGAAGTGTCACTCTTCCCTGCTTTTGATCTATTATATGTAAATGTATGTGTTTTGTTTGAGATAGTATTCAAAACTGAACAATACATATGGTTTATCATATTCATAGATTTATGGATGTTTTTTTCAGTTCTGTTTTCGATAAAATAAAGGCTTATGCATCTGCATTTTAGTAAGACCAAAACAAAACTGAAATTTTGTAAGTAATAAATTCACTGTGGTAGAAAAGTGTTGCTATTTTACAACATAACTTGAGAGATAGATGTGCCAAGCTAAAGCCTCGTTAGACTTGTAGCTATGTGTAAGAATGATATAAAGCTGGGTCTATCAAGACTTATTGCTTAGATATTGTAATTTATCTCTGAGCTGGGAACTACATGGATCACCAAGTTCTATCTCACGGTAAGAAGCAGCAATATAGCTGTAGATTTATTTCAATAACTTCTTTCTAAAACAAATGATACACACATTCTTAAGTTCTGTCACTGGGTGGAAACTTTTAACTACATTATTTACTTTATTTGACAACTTACAAGTATACAATGACTTCCATACTTACAGAATGTATATATACTGTTTCCTTCTTAATGAAAGCCACTGGATTGCTTTTTTTTCCAGTAACACATGGTACTCATAGTTTGAAAAAGTCAAAGAGTCTCTCTGCCCTAACTGATAATAACTATAAACTCTTGTAAAGGGCTGTAGCTTTAACATGCACACTGTCTTTACTATTTGCACATGGTTAAACTACACAAGGGTAGCTAGAAGGAGGGAGAGCAGCATTGGATATACCTTTCATCTTGTAAGGACTTGCTATTATGGCAAATAATGCATAACTTTATATGTATACTCATTGAACATTTTAGGCGGCACCACACAAGCCCCTATTGTTAATCATGCACTGATCAGCCAATAGGGAGGTAATATGACTAACACACCTGACAACTGTCCATTGTAAGCCCTTTTTCATCCATCTAAAACTGCTTAGTGGTTGACATTATTAACAAGTGTTATTTTGTCCATTTCTACTGGATAGTGGGATGGCTTCTTTATTTTAGAATACAATTGGGATTCTATTGTTACCATATTATTTCTTTTTAAAAGTTAATGTCAAGGCTGTTTCAATCTAATGTGTTTATAACAGATATGAATATTTGTTTCAAACACATATATTGTTTAAAAAAAATATAGCATAGGAAAGGCCCTATTGTCCTAATGAAATATGAACATTGTGCTTTACAACTGCATAATGTACTGTTTGTGGTGCTCAAATCATAAAAACAGAGCCATTCTAATCGAGGAAGGTTAAGGGTGAAGGCCTCTAGAACATGTACTTTCAATAACAAGTTTACAGTGGCAGCTTCCGTATACGTACCTTGAAATTGAAATTTATTGCAGTTTTTCACGTTTTGATAATAAGTGTAAGTTCAAGCAATCTCAATACTCTTCTAACAATTACTTTATCTACTTTCTTTCAGAAGGCCAGCAGTCATTGTTCAGCAATCATTCAGAGTCAGCTTCTGTACTTTTAAAGTATATTTTGCCTGGATGATGCAGTTTTGGGAATCCAGACTAGGGATAAGCGAGAATGCCTCTGACCTCTGGGTTCGCAAAATTTCGGCAAACCGACTTCACGCATTCCATTGAACATGGAAGTTCCGTCGGAACCTGCGGTCACAGCTGATTGGAGGCACGCGGGTGCCTTCAATCAGCTGTGACTGCAGGCAAATTAAGATGAGCTCTCAATGAAGATTCTCCATTGAGTGTACATCTTCCCACGGTTCAGTTCCCACGGTCACTGGGCTTTACTTATTGATAAGTACAGCCCAGTGGGAACCTGTGGCCACAGCTATTTGGAGGCATGAGGCTGCCTTCAATCAGCTGTGACTGCAGGCGAGTTCATCTGAGTTCAGTTCCCACGGTCACTGGGCCGTACTTATTGATACAGTGACTGTAGGAACCTGCAGTCACAGCTGATTTGAGGCACGCGGGTGCCTCCAATCAGCTGTGACTGCAGGCGAACTCAGATGAACTCTCAGTGAAGATTCTCCATTGAGAGTTCAACTGAGTTCAGTTCCCATGATCACTGGGCTGTACTTATCATTGATACGTACAGCCCAGTGACCTTGGGAACCTGCAGTCACAGCTGATTGGAGGCACCTGCGTGCCTCAGCTGTGACTGCAGGTGAAGTCATCTGAGTTCAGTTCCCACAGTCACTGGGCTGTACTTATCAATGATGAGTACTCTGCAATGATAAGTACAGCCCAGTGACCGTGAGAATCTGTAGTCACAGATGATTGGAGAAATGCGGGTGCCTCCAATTAGCTGTGACTGCATGCGAACTCAGATGAACTTTAAATTCGGCAAGAACAGGACCTTGTGGCGAATCTCAAGACCGTTCTTGCTTACATGTTCTGTAAGCGAGAAAGGCCCGATTCACCGCGAGATCAAAATTACAAATTTTGCTCACTCATCCTAAATCCAGACATCCATTATGATTTATTTGTGTGTGCATATGTAATATCACAATGTATTCACTTGATTGACGTGACTGTGGAAATAGTGATTGACGTGACTGTGGACTGTGGTATCTTCTGCCTTCAGCACAATTAGGATATTCTTTCAGAACTGTTTCTCCCTGGCTCAGACACAGTTACATAATGGAAGAGACTACAATTTTTTTATTATAATAATATATATTATTTTTAATAATAAAAGTTACAGACTGAAAAAAATACTGTTGCTGTATATTGTGATATCAGAAATTAATTTATGCAGACATGTACAGGTATGGATAGGTATGTATAGTTATGGATATAGCTAACAATAAATTAACACTGCCTGATATAAAGATGACCACATCTGGCACATTTAGACATCTCTCTATATATTATGCAATATTAACCAAAAAAAAGGCAACCAATTACAAATGTAAAAGCTTTATCAAAAGTTACTTTCAGGTAGATATCACAATTAGGGATGAGCGAAAATGCCTCTGGCATTCTCGCGAAAATTTCCTTGAACTTTCGATGGCTCCGCAAAATTTCGGCAAACCGATTCTGCGGGGAACCATCGGAAGATCAAGGAAATTATAACAGGAGGATTCACAGGATACCCTGGGAATCCTCCTGTTTGAGATCCCTGGGGCACTAGAGGTTAATTAACCTAAAGTGCCCGGAGATCCTCTCAATGAATGCGGCCCTGGCTGCATCAATTGAAAACAGTGTGCGATCCCCGGCACTAGAGGTTAATTAACCTCTAGGGCCCTGGGGATTGCACACTCTTCTCAATCATTGAGAAGATGCCTGGCAAAAAAGAACCTCCTGATTTTGTAATATAAGTACCTCTAGTGCCCAGGAAATGCAGAGGATGATGAAGCCCTGGAAATCTTCCTGTTCCGTGAGAGCGGTAAGCGAGAAAGGCCCGATTCGCCGCGAGATCGAACCTATTATTTCCGCTCGCTCATCCCTAATCGCAATAGCAACTCACCATGTATGCCTATAAACACTTTAGAATAAACTACATGGTGACCATATATTTACTTCTGGGCACTGGCAGCATCTATTCAAATCAGAACACCTACTAATCTATCAGGTAATTTTGATCAGAGTTTATTATAAAGTTTAAAGCGAAAGACAAAGCTGGAGTGCCATACGGCAAAGAAAGTTTTTTATTTTCTATCAACAGTTAGCAGGAGGTAGGTGGAAGGTGATATGCTCCTATGCCTGGAGATTAGCTTTAACTCATATAGCATTTTAATTAGTGATTTCGCATGATAAATACATTTACAAAACAAAGTTCAACATTCTTTTCTCATTTCAAAATTCTATAATTTGTTATGAAGAGTGTGCATCATACCTTTCCCTTAAGCTTATAGGCACATCTGTTGTTTATGCAGAAAACTGCATTTAAAAAAATGACAATTACCAATTACCTGAAAGCATCAATATTTTTTAACTTGTCATAATGTTCCTTACCCGTAACCCTATAGTGTTGCATTGTCACAATAACAAACAAACCTGAAAAAGGTAAATGCCCCCAAGAAAATGCTTATCAGGAATGTTAGAAACACATTATATGTTCCTTTTTGCATGACTGTTCCTGTTTTCTCAAGGTATTGACAGACATAGACAGGACAGACATACAGTGAGCAAAGGAAGCATCTATACTTAGGAAAAGTCTTAGAAAAGGTTTCCTTAAAGTTAAACTAAACTCGGTAGGTGGTGAGGTTCTGGCATTATTAGCAAGAATACACAGCATACTTGCTGAATATAGCACATACTTACCCAGTGTAGTCACTCTGCAGCGAAGACAGGTCCAGAATTTCCCATTGCTGCATGCATGGAAGATGCCATCTTTACTGGTAGCTCCAAGGCAGACTTCCATGAAGATGGTGATTCAGTCATTGGATAAACAACCCAGTTACTTTGTCTCCAGCAGCTGGCCGAGCTCTGAACTACATAACACCGTACAGTTCAGAGAATAAACAAAAAGCTACCAGGAGCCATTACCACCTTGTAGTTTTTTTCAGTTTAGGTCAGCTTTAAGGATATATTATGATATTTTCCAAAGCATTTAACAAAAAAAAGCCTCATTCTAGATTACTTAAATATATAATATATATATATATATATATATATATATAAAATGCAGCCCTGCCTGCAATACTCCTTTTCTTTTTTAGACCTGTTTCTTGAAGACTCACTACTTGGTGGTTCAGTGCCATAGTCTGTAATACCACATACTGACATTCAACCTACTTCTTCTGAGCCCATAGCGTCACGGAAGTGTTATCTGGCACCTTGCACTCACAGTACAGGTACTGCAGGGAGAGGTGCTGTCTGTTGCTGCTTCTCTCTGGATCACCAGATTTTCAATAAAAAACGTAGGTAGGATAGCGCACTGGGGGGACTTGGGCTGGACTTCAACACCCTAGCATTTTAAAATATTATTGTTATTATTATTATTATTATTATTATTATTATTAATAATAATAATAATAATTATTATTATTATTCTTATTATTAATATTATTGTTGTTATTTATTCATGTCTTCAGATCAGTGGAGAGCCAATAGGCTAATGGGATCATCAAGGTAATAAAATTGCATCAGCTATCAGGGCCTTCAAATTCCAAATTCTGGGTATGTATTCTGCAAGACAGAGGTTATGATGGGAAGTGATTAGATCTATACCCGGTGATGTAAATCTAGTATACTACCTCTATACTATAGGTATAAGTACTAGTTTAGGTTCCTGTTAAGACACCACTGTTTTAGTTCTACAATATTGTTGATTTGGGCAGCGCTTCCAAGTTCCTGGGTCCTGGAATGTACACTTGATAGCAAGGTTTGGCTTGATGATGTTGATTTGCAACTGTGAGTCCCGTTTTGTTTTAGATTATAAATCCATCAGTGATGATAGAGGTCAAATATCTGTACTGTATATGGCTCTGTCATCACTCTCCTCCAAACTTCCATATATGTATATGGAATTATATATAACATGGCAACGAGCCTATCTAAATAATAATCTTCTCTCCACAGTTCTTACTAACTTGTCACCTTGCCTGGACTGTGTGTTACAAAGTACAATTGTAATTTCACTACCTAAACCCTATACAAAGCTATTTACCTACACATTACTGGTGGCTAAAATAGCCCTTGCTAGGGCTTGGAAATCCACTAATATAGTTACATAGTTAGGTTGAAAAAAAAACATACCGTATTTTTCTCCGTATAAGACGCGGAATATAAGACGCACCCAATTTTAAAGGAGGAAAATCTAGAAAAAAAGTTTCTGAAAGATTATTCCCCTTCTGATCACTCATGTGCCATTCATACCGGTATTCCCCTTCTGATCACTCATGTGCCATTCAAATTCCCTTTCTGATCACTCTGTACCTTTCAAATTCCCTTTCTGATCACTCTGTCATTCAAACTCCCCTTCTGATCACTCTGTCATTCAAATTCCCCTTCTGATCACTCTGTGCTTTTTTTCTATTGTACAGCAGTTAGGACAGGGAACAGCAGGTGGCGCTGTGCCAGCTTCATTCGCTTTGCTTTACAGACAGGAGAAAACACGATGCTGGCAGAGGAGAGAAGAGAGACACGCTGCAGCCAGAAACACACGCAGGATCGGGTATCGGGTGAGTATAATATTTTAATTATTTTTTTTAACACATTTGTCGTATAGGACGCACTAACTTTTCCCCCTAAGTTTTGGGGAAGAAAAAGTGCGTCTTATATGGCAAAAAATACGGTACGTCCATCAAGTTCAACCACTAGAGAAATAAACATATCCCAGATATAAAACTCTATGGACATAGTTGATCCAGAGGAAGGCAAAAAAACCTCTGGTACAATTTGCTTCAACAGGGGAAAAAAAATTCCTTCCTGATTTCATAAGACAATCGGATGTTCCCTGGATCAACAGTCACTGTTTTTTTTACTTTAAAGCCTTAATACCCAGTTATATTCTGTGCTTCTAGAAAAGCATCCAGTTTTTTTTCATAAAGCAATCTAAAGTAGTTGCTGAAACTACTTCCTGAGGGAGCTGATTCCACATTTTCACAGACCTTACAGTAAAGAATCCCTTCCTTATCCAGAGCTTAAACTTCTTTTCCTCCAGACGGAAAGAGTGCCCTCTTGTTCTTTGTAACGATCTCAAAGTGAATAATGGGGAAGAGAGTTCTCTATATGGACCATTGATATATTTATACAGGATAATCATATCCCCCCTTAATTCCACAATATCCTTTTTGTGAACTGGTACCCAAAACTGGACTGCATATTCCAGATGTGGTCTGACCAATGCTTTGTACAGGGGCAGGATTATGTCTACATCTCTGCAGTCTATTCTTCTTTTAATACAAGAAAGTACTTTGCTGGCTTTAGATATTGCAGCTTGGCATTGCATGCTGTTATTAGGTCTATGGTCTACCAGAACCCCCAGATCCTTTTCTGACTCCCTCAAATGTATTCCCCCTAGACAGTATGAAGCATGCATGTTGTTAGCTCCCAAGTGCATAATTTTACATTTATCCATATTAAATGTCATTTGCGACTTGGCTGGCCAATCAAACAGTACATCCAGGTCTTCTCAGTACTGAAAGCAGAACTCAACTGGATAAAGGTAAACAAAAAACGTACCTACTGTATATTCTCAAGGTTACACCACATACGTTCACCTTTTCCCTGTATGTACAACCTGGTATTGGAATATTTGTACTAGGTCAATTTGTTATTTTGTACGCCTGCTGATATTACTTATGTTATATAAAAACATTGAAATACAAATTTTGTTATTGCAACACTGTTCCTATTGCTGGAGTTTTATATTTGTTTATTGCTTTCTATAAAATGTACTCAGTAACTAAAAAAATAAAATTTGCAGGTTCATTTTCCGGAATATTAATTTTCTTTTAAGAACAAAGTGGGAAACAAGCTGTTCATGTCATCGGAGTTTCCAAATATTATATTGGACAAAATTGTTACATTAAACTAATAATCTTCGATGCATGAACTTGATGTTTACATGTTTCATACAAATGTCAAAACAAGGAAAAAAAACAAAACCAAAATTATGTAGAAAAAATACATTAAAATATGTGTAATAATCTGCATAAATAAGACAAAACATTTATTTATTTATTATTATTATTATAGCAAAAATGTCAGCTTGTAGCAGACCTACATCCACAAAAGCTTTCAGGGAACAAAAAAAGGATACAAATTTATACAATTTATACAATTTTAGGTATGTGTATCACAATGAGTTTTAAATTACCACTTTTTAGATGTTTGTTTCACTAATATGAAAAAAGGCATCTGCAGGATATTGTTACAAAATCTACTCTTTTGTGGGAAATTGCTGTTGATAGTGTCACTCAGTAAGAAGAAAATACAGCATGGAGGCTAATTACAGTTTTAGAGATCTCTCTATCAGAGTCCATGGTGGGTGACTTGACCTGCCAGAAGCTATGGACTTTACAATTCTTCTTATTAACATCATTTTTAAATATCTATGCATATTAAAAACAATATGCACAAATTTAGCACTGCATATTTTTTAAAGCTTAAAGCTAAGCTCCAGGTAAGATGGAAAAGATTCTTATTAAAGGCTTAAGTAGTTGTCAAGGTTTGAAATGCTCATCAAATATAGGTCAGAAAATTCCTGTTGAATTCAAAGATGTAGGTTAGATGACAATTCTGAGGCTGTATTTAATTTGTTTTGTGCCAAGATTTTTTCAGATGCAGCATGTCCTATTCAGGTGTGTTTGAAATGCTAAAAAAGCCTTTTCTTGTCAAATGTTATATATTCCATTTTAACTGGGCTGTTTAAGCAGAGTTGTGTTTAAATAGAAAACACTGTAGCTCTGTATTGATTAGAAAATGAAATACATTAATTTATTTTAACTGCAGTTTCTTTATGGATGTGAATTTGCTTTGATATGTGCTTGATCTATACAGCAGTTCTCAGACTGGAAGAGAAAGCATGCAAATGCACAAACAGGACTAAATGCGGGTAATCGATGGGCAATATTGACTATGTGGGCAAGAAACAGTCAATATGGGCAACATCTCAGCAAAATTCCCCTCCAGCAAAGAAAAAAATGCCACCACCATCAGCATCTCCCTCCCCGACAAAGTTCCCTCCCCACCAACACAAACTAAAAAGCTTTCACTGGGACATCTTAAGGTTTATCAGGCTGCCAGTAGTGGTACTGCAGGACCAAAGATAATGCTGCAAAAGCACCCTCAGCATAGCTGTGCAATGGTGCAGACTATACTTCCATCAACTACACCTGTATTGGACCAGGTGTTAACTTCATCGTTGTCTACGCTAAAGTCTCTGCCAGTAAAAAAGCTGCTAATAAGATCCTATGAAAAGAGTAGAAAATGGTCCATATTGAGGTCCTAAAGGCATGCTTAGTTGAATATCAGCACAATATTAAATGAAACCGATAATTTGTGGAAATCCTTTCACTGCGTTAATGTGCAATTTCCAGATATGAGCACTGATGTGTGGGAGCGAGGCAATGGTGTAAATATCAGCTGTGCAGGCACACAGAGCTTTTGAGTTCCTAGATGATAGCTAAGGTAAATATAAATTTCCCTTAGAAGGTTTGTGGGTAGTACCCGAAAAATCTCATGTTTCAAAGGTTGCAGAAGTTAGCATGTTTCAGAAAAAGTTGCATATGCAGTTTCTGTTTAATGGAAATTGATTTTTAAGTGTGATTTCCTAATTTGCTGTTAAGGAATAATACATACATGTGCAAGTTATTTATCTTCATGCAATGTCATATGATGCCCATAATAAAATATTTTTCAAACGTTATTCATTTACAAACATAAAAATCTTTTTGATGTGAGCTATACTGCATACATTACTTGTCTTTGGTATAGAAGTAATTTGGTCCCAAGTATTATTTTTGTACTGAATACACAGAGACCTGTACCCAGTGCTTCATCAGGTAAGTGGGATGGGCAGGACCGCCATCAGAAATTTCTGGGCTCCATATTAGGTAAAGTTCCTGGCCCCTGCTCCCCATGTCTAAAAGTTCCAACATCACAAAAGTCAAGCTCTTTTGATGGCCTCCTCATCCCCCCTCCTAGGGACAGAGGAATTTATGAGGGGAAGTTAACTTTTCGAACCAAAATGGTGGGCTATATAAAAAACCTACTATTTAATCCTTAAAAAAATGCTGGTTTAGTTTAAGCAATCCATTCATGACCTTTTTAATAATGTTCACATCACAGAGCATTACTGATCTGAGACTATATAAGTGCTTTCCTAATCACACACATTTTTATATCAGTCTTTTGGCCACCATGTTCATTTTCCACAGCACTCTGTCCTAGCTCGAACCCTCCAATGCCAATTGGTAGGTAACTGATAGAATTTTGGAATATTCTTTGTCTTCAAATTCTCACTCCACCCACAGAATGTCTCCACTGGTTCCAACATTTATTATCCAAAATCCTTTATTTAGAAAAACAGATGTTAGTGCTTTTCCAATGCAGAATCTTCACATCTCTACAGCCACCAACCTTTTTTGTGTCACACGTAACACTATCCTTTTCTCTTCCATCATCTCTCCTGTTGTCTATAAACCATTTGTTCTTCTCATTCAGCTATATAAAATGTACACTTACACTGATGCAAACAGTGTATCCTTACTTTTCCCCTTCTACTCTTTTTTGATTTTGAGGAAAAGGAGCGGAAGAAAACGGTACTTCTAGGTATGGAGAAGTATGTAAATAACTCCATGTGGCCATGTTGGTTCAAACAGCCCTTCCATACAGGGATGTTTAAACCTGTATGAGCTACAATTGTTAACTGTAACTGAGGCAGTTTTTCCTTCACTTTTGGTGACTGAATGAAGTTCCAAGGGAGGTAAATGGTAAATATAAACTGCTGGGACATAAACTTATTGTTTTGATGTGCTTTGGCAGAACACAGATTTTTAATTTCAAGCTTGAAAGACCCATCTAGACCCATCTACCTATAATAATGATCTATCAGTCCTTTACGTCATTATCCTTTGCTGTGACATACTGTATGTAGAAGAAAAGCATGGAAACCTATTACTGCAACAAGTGGGCTGTGTGGTCTAAAACACATTAGTCTGTATATCAGAAAAAAATGACTCAGACACCACGCTTGTCTCCCATTTTGCGAGATGACCAATGTTCCATTAATAAGACCTCAATTTTTCCAATATAGTTTCAACTACTTTACCTTCAATTTACAGTAAGTCAATTCGATTAATGAAATTACATTTAATATGTTCATACTAAGAACTAGGGTGACGTCTCTACAGCCACCAGTCACAATTATACCCAATTTAACAGCTTGTTACTCCTTGGTGGTTCTGAAGAATAGCTCAGGTTCCTAAGAACACATTAATAAATCAGGCAGTAAGTGTTGTAAATTATTTTAATCAAATGCAGTTATGAATCAATTTGTCAGCTGTTTGTCTGCAATGAAAATAAAGGAATTATTTTGTAGAATCAGCCAGATATTTGATTTCGTGATGGAAGTAATATCCTTTCATACATTTTGTTGTATCCTATGTACATAATTTTATACCAGCAGAAAGTGAAATAGCTGCAGTAATTATAGATAAATACTATAAATGTGACAGATACAGTACCTGTACGCATGAGCAGAGGGTGGTCACCTTACCTGTCAAATCAAGGAAATTTCTAAAATGTATTATATTGCAAGTTACCAGTCCTGCATTAGATTTCCTTTTTTTTAGGCTGGCTATCTTTATTCTTACTTGGTGATCTTACTAATAACACTTTTACTGTCTCAAAATATTATCTGGTCTTTACATTTAAAATAAATTAAATATAAAGGCCATAATAAAAGACCACATCCATAGAATATAGCTGGTCTTAATTTTGGTAGACTATCCTTTGATGGGACTTGTAGGATATGTATTGTTTACTTCCTCATCACTTGCCATTCTGAATAAAGCAGAGGACATTTAATTTCCTGAACAGATACTCAAAATTGTTCATTATATAAAGTTGACAGATAATATATAGACATCCACTTTGCATAGGTCTTGTATTCTTCTACGTTTATCTATAACAAGAACAGTCAACCAAGTCCTTAAGTTGCCCTATGCATTTAACGATTACGTGTAATATATAAGCAAATGTATACATGTGTAGGAAAAAAGCATGATGTTTGGTTGGGGTGCTTGCTCATGCTCAAGTGTGATCCTGTAAGAAAAGTTTAAAGTAGACGTATGTTCATTCTTCTATGAGTGCATCTGTGCATGTATTCCTCAGATAAGACAAGGCTTAATGTCATGCCTGTTACTTTGTAGGCTGGTCTTCAGTCCTGTATGTATCCCACCTGACTTGTGCTCCTGGATCACTTGTGATCCTGAACTTGTTTTGCAGGACACCCTTTCATTACCTCTGTATGGATTCTGTTTAACCATTGAGGGCCTTGACTTGTTCCTGGACCTTCCTTGACTACCATCCCTAAACTGCACCTGCCAGCACATTTCAAACCCCCGTATGACATGCCTCTACTCTGCGTTTCTGTGCCTCGTTTACTGGCACTTGTGCCCTTCTGGTGCCCAGTGCCCCCTGTCAGGAACATCAGGGCCACCAGAGCCAGATTGGTGAGCGAGGCTACCTCCATTACCTTGGGCATCCACTAGGTATGTGACAACACCTCTTTTATATTTTATATTTCACCTTTTCACCTTTTATATTGCCATTACATTTCTCTATATAACAAATCAAAATCACAAAATCTCAAAACTTACAAATAACAATATGCAGTCTTAAGGATTCAAACAGACAAGGACCATACCCTGTATTTATGCAAGACAAAGATGCAATTACCATTTATATGTTTTAACAAACACTGAACACAGTGTTATTGGGCCCAAGACCTTCCTAAGCTATAATATCGCAAGGGACATGATGAACAGATCCCATCCACTCTCTAAGCATAGAGTTATATTTATGATACAAAAACTGTTCTAACAGTATCACACTTAGTGCTGTCATGATTCGCAGTAACTTCCCTAACAACCTCAGTTGGGAATCGACACACTATTTTGTGTACAGGAAGCCTTCCGTGAGTTTAGAGAGGGGTTATCAGAAGTATAGGAACATGTGTGTGAAGGAGTCTGGTGTGCTGGGACTGTTGTAACTGCCATGAATCATTTAGCTGAATTCTAATACATCTTCTCTGCACCTGGTCCCAGGGATGATAAAATATGCTCGTATTCATTGCCTATTACAAAACAGTTCATATCTATCTACCATCAAAATCAGTGCAAGTTGCCAGTTTGTAGAGCTTCATATAACTCTTTTTCCGCAATATAAAACCAGAAAGCATTCAGAAAGTACCAGGCTCTGATTAATTTATTCATATTTTACAACCTGACAGTATTTTAATTAATGCCTAAAAGTCTCATATATTTTATTGATAGTAACGCCATACCTAAATGAAAATTATAGTACCAAATACAAGTGCAGCCCCAAGGACATTGCTCAAGGTATTTAGAAACATTAAAGCTAGACTAAACAAAGCTTCTTCACATTAAATAATGGTTCTTTCAAGTTTCCTTGGAGCTTATTCAGTAAATAATTGTAGGATACTAAACTTCAAGGCATGGTAAAAGATAAAGTAAATATATTTTGTCACACGGATAAGATACCTAGGAATTGCTTTCTGTAAAGTCTATTGGTATTCATTGAAATGATGTTTTAAAAAGGAGCCTTATATAATGTATTAATATACAATAATGTAAATTTGTCAATGGCTGGCATGAGAGAATCTTACACAGACAGCATGACAGTAAATGAATGCAGGCACACGCATGGAGTGATATATGATGATACCCTACAGATGAGCAAGAAAGATAGTCAAGTGAAAGCCGTGATTAAAGACAAATGTAATTCCGATATAAAAAAAGCCATTCTGCAAACTCATGTGATTGTCAGTAATTAATTCCCACCAGGGAATGTTTGAGAAAATGTCAGATTCACTGTTTTGTAAATAAAGCCCAATAAACCATAGCCAAACCAACAGGCTCCTGCAGTAAAAGTAAGGCCTGGCGCAGCTAGGAAGAAGTAGGCGGCTGGCCACATGACCAGGTGCTGGGAGGGAGAAAAATAAACTAGAGGGGGTAAATTGGGAGGAGGGCCAAGGTCAGATGTCCAAAGTAAACTGTTAAGGATTAGTTAACAAAGAATATTGGGGAGGCATAAAGAAAGGGATAAAAAAGGGAGAGACTGGAAGTGGGGACTTTTTGAAGAAGGAAAAATTGCCCTACCTCCTGGGGATGGAGTTAGTTTGGGGGATGGGTTGTAAGGGGGTGGCAGTTGAGGACCTCGGAGGCATTTTTGGGCGTAATGAAAATAGTTAATAGAATAACTAATAGAGTCATCTTCGTTGTGGCATCTCCTCAATTTAAAGGTACAGGCTGTTTGAGGTGGTGGTTGGTAAAATTGGGCTGCAAAGAAAGTCCTACTGTGGATATTTGGTTTAATACGGTTGTTATTGTTATAATTATTTTGTTGATGTAATGCATAGGTTCCTGGTAGGTGCTGAAGACGTGTAAGGGGCATTTCTCGTCCAAGGCAAATTAAGGGAGCATTAAGGAGCAGCCGCTGTCCCCTTGGGCAATACGCATGGGGATCCCTCTCCCCATGTGCTGCCCATCTCTTCCTCCTATTTTTGATCCACAGCCCTGGCTGCTGTCATTACCCCCAATGTATAAACCTTCATATCTTCTACACTGATTGTTGTACAAACGTGAAATTTTCAGGGTACACAGGGACCCCCCTGGCTGCTGTCATTACCCCCAATGTATAAACCTTCATATCTTCTACACTGATTGTTGTACAAACGTGAAATTTTCAGGGTACACAGGGACCCCGACAGCTAATACTAAATTTATTTTAATTTGCCCCCTAAACATAACAAGTTGCCCGTTACCTAGTCTCAAAAATGTTCTCATTAAAGAGGACCTAAAGCAAATATTAAAAAAGATGACACCAATGTGCCAAAAGATGGCACAGATCCGTGACGTATGTATTTATCAAAAAAGGAAAGTGTGAGATCGCTATCTTTCTTTTTGTAATGACAGAAAAGTCCCTCCTGCGCATGCCTGTATTTAGAACCCAAGACCCATGACATGCGTATCCCAGGAGGCTCTGCGCTCACATTCAGTGTTTATTGCTGCGGCGGTAATGATAGAATGGGAGGGGCTTTGCCTTAAAAAAAAAAAACATTTAATAAAAACAAACAAAAAATTAAAAAACAAAAGTTATCTACCCTTCCAACTAAAGTAAACATTGTGATAATTGGCTATTTCAACCTATGAAGTAATGTTTATATAAATAGATAACAGTGTATATTGTGAATTGTATATTGTTATATAATTACTGAGATGGATATTGTGTCATTAGGGGAGGAGAAAAGGAAAATGATGTGCGGTATGTGTAGCGAGCCTCCTGCCTACCTAGGTCATGTGACACTCCAACTCCACAGGCATAAAAAGGGTAGAATGAAACATTACTGGCCAACTGTTTTCCCTCTGAAAGTTAGACTGCCAATCAGAGATGAGATTGACAGCAAAACTGCCCAGCAACAGGCACCTCACACAGGCTCTTCTGCCCAGCAACTCACACAGCCTGATAGCTGATAGGAAATAGAAAGAGCCAGAAAACAGCTCCAAGAGACCACCACCTAAAAGCAACAGCTAGATTAAACCATAAAATGTATTTTTTTTAACTGACAATGTACTAAAAGGCTGCCAGGGTGATAATACCATGTAGTCACATTTGGTTATAATATTTGTGCCATGGCATATACTGTGCATCTGATGAATGTGTAAAAGTGCAGTTTTTAGTATAGCTTTAATGTCCATAGCTAAGCCCCACCTAATAAAATGTCACTGCCTTGGAAATCTCATTGGTCAGTAATGCAGTGTTCATAGAAAAAAAGAGTGAAAGTTGATGGAGTAGGCCGTACACACCTGAATCTCTATACATTCTGCTTTAGATTTATAGAATGTAATGTGAAAGTCTAATCAACTCATTCACAAGCAGTCTAACAATTCCCTGCACTACAGAGTTGTTTGTAGAATTAAAAGAGAAGGAAAAATCAGATGCAAACATATGGGATCAGCTTAGGCCAAAAAGATGAGAACATAAGCTGCCAAATACAATAAGTGTATTGGTTATAATGTGTACTAGAATACAATCATAGGAAAGTAGTGATTTGCTTTCCCTAGGACAAGTAAAGGACCCCTTACCAGTTCTCTTCCATTGTTCTGCTCCCCAGCCCTCACTTACCATAACAGGAAACGTGTTCGCTTGGGACACCTCCACTCACCTAGCGGGATGAAATGGCTCACCCGATTCCAACAATTAAGGAAGTTACCAGTTATAAATTCCTACCCTACTGTCCCCATTTGTCTAATAAAGAAGTGACAGGGTCTCTTCACTATAGCATCTTCTCATTGTTTTATATATCTTACCCATAACAATATTCCTCTGTAAAATACTATGTGTATGGACAAACATGTCACCTTCTCCATTTTCTCCCAGAATGCAGTGCTGTGTGGCAGGCCCTTTGAGGGGAGCAGGTCAATAGTCATGTGTAAGAAGTGGCACTAACCAGTAGGAAGCTTACACTTATTATATTATTATATTTTCAGGTAGCCATTTTATATAGCAGACGTTGTGCGGTGCTTTTTTGATTGTGTCATCGGTGTTACTAGGCAGAGTGCTGGATGGGCGCTATGTTAGTCTTGATATTCCCAATAAAACACCTGGGATAAAATCAGCATTGAGCTGTGACCCTTTGTGTAGCAGTGACCCCTGTGCTCCATTTGCCCTTGTACACCAGTGACACTTTGTGCTTCAGAGACCCTGTGCTTTCATGACCCTTTGTTCTCCAGTAACCTTAATCTGCAGTTATCTTTCATGCTCCAGTGACCTCTCTGCTCCAATGGTTATTCGTGTTCCACTGACCCCTGTGCATCAATGACCTTTGCACGTCAGTGATGTCTATACTACAGTGACCCTTTTTTTCCCATTGACCCCATAATCCAGTGACTTTTTGCCCTTCAGTGAGTTGTGTGCAGCAGTATTTTCTGTACTCCAATGACCCTTTGTACTTCAGTGAACTTTTAGGCTCCAGTAATGTCTGTACTAAAATCATCCTTTATTGTTCACTGACACTATAATCCAATAAATCTTTGTGTTCTTGTGAACCAGTAATTTACCTTTTTGTCCTCTAATGACCCATTGTTTTTTTTTTACTTTTTTTGTACTCCTATGACCCATTGTACTCCAGTGACCCCTGTGCACCAGT
>NC_092858.1:131127246-131160100 GCF_032062135.1 Pyxicephalus adspersus
CTCTGTGCACCAGTGACCCTTTGTACACCAGTGACGCCTGTGCACCAGTGACCCCTCTGAACCAGTGACGCCTGTGCACCAGTGACCCCTCTGAACCAGTGACCCTGTGCTCCAGTGTTCCTTTGGGCTTCAGTGAATTCTGAACACCAGTTACCCTTTGTACATCAGTAACCCTTTGTACACCAGTGACACCTGTGCACCAGTGACCCTTTGTACACCAGTGACCCTTTGTGCTCCAGTGATTTCTGTACTCCATTGACTATATGTGTTTTACTAACCCTTGTGCTCCAGTAACCATTTGTTGCACTGTAGAAACATTTTACAAGTGAAAAAAAAGTATTTATAAAGTATATTAACTACAAATATGGATAAAATATGGTCAGGAAAGCATGTTTATTACGATTTGACTTGTAAAAACACATATATTACCCTGTTTATACTTTAACTATGATTTGGAGAAAAATTAAATACAATTTTTTTTTCACTTGGGATATGTACCCACATGAACCCTGTACCCCTTCCCTTAAAAAAACAACTTTTGGTGACAGTACCATGTTAATGGGGTTTACATTTATTGTCAGTGATAAGTCTGAAGGTGCATTCACAAAACAACAAAAATCTCTATATTTACTCTGAAAAATAAGATTTATGCAACAAAAATGGCCTGCCCACTCCTGTAGCGAAGCAGATTGATAATTGGTCCTGTGGACCACTTTTAATACTTAATGGATACCACTGCGTGAATCTAAAAAGGTCAAGATGAAGAGGAATATTTATTTATAGTGTATAGTGTAAAACAAATACATCCTGGCACCAGAAAAATTCATGAAGTGTATGAGGGATTAGCAGAACACTATCTTGACACGGCAGCAGAAAAAATTCATAAAGCATACTTAGGACTAGCACTACGGCATATCGCTACGGAAGCAGAAAAATTCATAAAGTGTACGTGGGATTAGCTGTATCTGTCAGTACGGAGAAGTAACATAGATGTTTGTGAATAATGTATACAGTATGACAGGATTCTTTCAGTATAATAGCCAAAACGTGATATGTATTTGTGAGCTCTGAAATGGAAAAAGTGGATGTCTGTGACAGCAAGAACATGAATTATATATCCATGAAAGACAGCCGTACTATTCACGCAAGCTTTTGTATCGCAAGGGGGAAGCAAACGTGTGATAAAAAGAAAAAAACAGAATACAAAAGAACCATTTCGGGTGAGATTCTGATCAAGATATACAGCAATTTGAATAAGCAGCTTTGCATGGAGGAAGCAAAAAATAAAGTGTGTACATGTGACGGCCATAGTGAGTCAGTGTGAAGTCTCTATTGGCTGATAATATAATCCCTGTTATTGGTGGCTGACATAGGAAGGAGGGAGAGTTAAGTAATACCCTTCCTGGTTTCAATGGTAAGACACAGAAGGTCAGAGTGCTGGAATAACAAATGTTTACTGTGTAAAGCTTGCTTGGAAAGTGCAGCTCCAGGCTGTGTGGGAGCTGGCATGGCTGACAGAGTGACACATTGCTCTCCATAGGCTGCTGGGGAAGAAGAGATGGCTGGGGGATGGCTCATGCAGCATTTGTCTTCTCTGTTTATAATACAGCTATGCATGAAAATAATGTTGTGTGCTGTGTTCTTACACTCCTCAATTCTATAGCCATACCTAAACAATTGTATAGCCACAATGCCATGAACATTGTAATGTGTACAGCAGAGAAAATGATGCACTGAATAGCAATGATGTGCAAATTACAGAGTATTCATGTGAATTCTTGTTTGTTATTGCATAAGTATAAGAAAAATGTATTATTCACAATGATTGTAACTATAATAAAGTAATAGATAATCAGCATAACAATATAAAAGATTGTAACATATCCATTTTTTATGTTATTACAGCAGTCATGTGAATTTTATCACCGCAGAGATCCCAGCTGCAACACATTCATCAGTGACAACTCAGTGCAGTGCTGTATCAGGCAGGATCAACAGGTATTATTGCATAATTGACACAAAGTCATTGAATGTGACGGCACCGGATGCATTCTTTATTATTACACAGTTTTTTTATAGTGCTGTTATATGACACAGTGCTTTACGAAGTTCATACTTATGTCACTAGCTGTCCCTCAAAGAGGCTCACAATCTGATATCCTTACCATAGTCATATGTTGATGTTTAACACTGGAGGGATCATGCAAACGCCATGCAGATAGTGTCCTGGCAGAGATTCAAACTTGGGACCGAGCACTACAAAGGCCAGTTGCTAACCTCTGAACCACCAAGCTGCCCATATTATTTCTCAGATGTGTTTAGGGTTCACATATATGACATACCTCCCAACTTTTGCTAGGGAAGAGGGAAACTTTTTAGCTTAAAGCATGTAGGCAAATGCTACATCCTGCCATATGCCTATTTTTCAAAAGATAAAAAATTAATCTGCAAAAATGATTTTATTATATAATATACTACTCCAAAAATATTTTTCAGATGAAAAGTTTAGTGCAAAACAACACTATTTAATAGGTAAATAATACATTTTTATAGAGACTAATTTGTTCACCCAAAAAGATGGAAAACTGTGGAGGAAAGTGGGGCAGTTCCTCTAAATCAGGAACAGTTAGGAGGTATGTACAGTTTATTAAAAATGTTCTACTGGTTTGACCAGTAATTACATATTACAATGAGCATGTGCAGCAAGTCTAGCTGACAGCAGCTCCGCCCTCTTAACTCTTGCTATACCACATGACAAGCACTTATTAACAGAATGAATGAGAAGTCTTGCTGCTTGGGATAGGGAGAGTTAAGGGTGTGGGATGCTATCAGATACAAAGTCTCAGGTGCAAAGACCATAATAGCTTTCCCTTTTTAGGAATAGTATAGTCATATAGTCATATATCAAGAATGTAACACTACTTAAATGTGACCCATACACAGCATTACCATGATCTAGCATAGTACAGGTCACTTATTTGCTTACTCAGCTTTGAAGGTCAGTTTGTTTAGCAAATAAAATACCCTAAATAGCTGGTGTATTTATCATTTTTAAATGCAGCTAATGTAAATACATGAACTTGTCTTCACACCAGCTTCCTTTCACCCAGGGTGTGTTTTGACCTGTGTTGTTGACCAAGCTGTACATTCTGGCAGGAGTGTCAAAATCATAAGTCTGGTTGTACACAATTACAAATGTATTATTAGGTAAAATAGTTCAGTTCTGGACAGCAACAAAATTCTATGACAGACTCCTTAAGTGTGCTCTGTATCAATCTGATGTGTGCTCTGCATCGGGTCAGGGTTCTCCCCAGACCCTTTTAGCTGGGCGTACCACCCGGCACTTTTCAGCACCCACCCGGCTGTTTTTGGGTGGTTACTAAAGAGTTTGGTCACAGTACAGGGGCTGCCACCCACCTACAATTTCTTCCCACCCGGCTTAAAAAAATTTCTGGGTTGAGCACTGATCGGGTGAATGTCACTGAGGTTTGCACTGGGTGGTTGTCACTGAGGTCCGCATTGGGGGTCTGCCTCCAAGATCTGTATTGGGCATTTGCCACTGAGGTCTATCAATTTGGTCTGTGCAGGGCATCTGTTACTATGGGAGCTGTTATTGAGGTGTGCATTAAGGGCCCTGTCACTAAGGTTTGCACTAGATGTCTGTTATTAAGGCCTACACTGTGTGTCACTATGGGGTCTAAAAATTGGGTCTCCATTGGAGTCTGGTCGTATGGGATCTATTACGGAGGTCTGTACTGGGACTGTCCCAAATGAGGTCTATTACTGGGGTCTGCACTGGGATCTGTCACTATGGGGTCTATTACTTAGGTCTGCATTGGTGGTCTGTCACTTTGGTGGTCTATTACTTAGGTCTGCACTGGGGTCTGTCACTATGGGGTCTACTACTTAGTTTTGCAATGGGGTATAAATGAATGTTGTATATTACTAAGATCTGTCTGTCTCTATGTTTTCTTTTTTACTGAGGTCTGCACTGGAGGTCGGTAATTATGGAGTTTATAACGTAGGTCTTTACAGGGGTCTGTCACTATGGGGTCTGTTACTGAGGTCTGCACTGGGGGTCGGTAACCATCGAGTCTATTACTTAGGTCTGCACTGGGGTCTGTCACTATGTGGTCTATTATTGAGGTCTCCACCTACAAGAGTCCCTTAAGGACTGTATCAAACATATATAGTAGATATTGTCCATAGGCCTAGACTATAGATTGTAGACTATTTACCCTTGAGGTACACCCAATATTTAGTGCCATTCAGTCACACACACTATTTATTAAAGCATTCACCGCTTCTTACCCCTTCTTCTAGTTGTCCCCATTTACAGAAGCTGGGAGATATGCTTTAAGGCTCACCAAGCCATACCACCAACCCTGATCAATCAACCTGTATGAGGACAAAACTTCCTAAATGGAGAAGTGGGTACCTTTAGAGCCCTGGGTATAGTGTCAGGTTAATATTAGCACCCCTAAACCAAGCTGAAATGGAAACCGACTCCTGGTTAACCTCCTGTATTTAGACTCTTTTTCCAGAAAGGGTGGAATAAACAATTTTGCAATTAGACTACCTGCTATTAAGGGCTACCTGGGCACTGCAGATAAAAACCGACACCATAGCCTCTTTCCATTGCTGATAGCAGAATAAAATCAATTACTGAAATTAGGGGGTTACAAGTCTTTGTAGACCTCCATGTCTTCTACATGAAAAGCCCCCCTTCTGCTTTCATACCGCTAGGGGGGTTAATGGTACTTGGAATATAATTAAACAATAATAAATAAAGTTAACTTTTTATTGCACATCAGCATTAAAACATATAGTCCCAAGTCATTAAGTATTCATATGCAATCAAATGGCCCATATCCCTCAAAATAGTGTGTAGGGCAATATCCATCCAAATCACATCACTCAACAGTGGCAGTTTGTTCCTCTACATGTGTCCCGCTGAGATGCTTCATCAGGAGGAATCAGAACTAGTAGTATATAAGTGACAGGCGTGTCTTACATTGTGCCATCCATTTGCAGTTACTCCAATTCAACTATATTATATTTTATTTTAATTTAATCATTGGCCATTGGCATCAATAATATTTATTCAGACCCTATATCAAGCCATAATCAGTATTAATGTACATGCTATACATAAGAGTGCTCTTTCTTGCTAAAGTGTGCTGAAACAATAACTTCTTCTTTTACAAAAAAAAAAGAAATAACATTGTAATATTACAAAATACAAGCATGGCACACAACATACTAATGCAACCACTGCTTCCTGGTAAAAGCAAATGTCAATTACATGTAATGTGTACAAATGTTCAGTTCTCTAAGAAAAAAAAAAAGACCTGCTAAAAAATACTGTTTGACACAAAAATAGCTGAAATTGATTTTACTTTCTCACAATAAATTTTTGCTTTGAAATATATTGTTACTTAAAGTGGAACTAAAGCGAAAAAAAAGCACTCTTACCTTAAATCCCACAGATCCTATGTTGCCACTGGACCTTTCCTTGATTCGGTCCTGCGCTGTCCTGGAATTATTCTTTGTCCCGACGCACTGCACATGCGTGAGATCTGCATTTTTTTTCTCTTAGTGAGGAAAATGCCCCTTCTACATATGCCCAATCTTGGTCATGTGCAGAAGGAGCAGCCAAAAGCCTCCGGGGATGCGTGACGTAGGTATCGCAGGAGGCTCTGCTCTCCCATTCTGTCCTAAGGTCTGTGGGAAACCATGAGATTAGAGAATGTTGCCACAGTATAAAATAAACATATCAGAGATGTTACTAACAGTCAACCTGGAATTCACTAGTAGCCCTCAGAGAAAAAGCATTGGGGTCACAAAGAATTACAAATGTTAAATTATTTATTTTTTGTTGATAACTCTGCAGATACATCTGCAGAGATGTGTAGAGATAATCTTGTGCTCTTCAGTTACTGCTTGTTGGCTCTGCATGGCCTGATGTTTACAAGTCATGCAAAGAACTCAAGCAGAGGTTTCGATAATTTCACCTTTTGTGGATTACATACCAAGCAAAAATGAGCACTTAAAAGCCTGTGTCAATTGTCAGACGTGTTGGAAAAGCTCTTGGACAGATCATAGGTGTTTTAGAGTGCCAAGTATGTGCTATTCCCATCTGTTCAGTGACAGATCTCTTTATATACAGCAAAGGTGTGAAGCATTAATAAAGGATTGTCTTGTATGCACTGCTTAGTGAATGTTCATTACAAAGATACAGATACAAATACATTTTTGAGGGTCTAAGCAAAATGGCCCCCATGTTTTGAAATAATCCCGTGGCCTTAAAAAGAACACACATAATCTTTTGGCCTTCTGCCTAACTATAAATATTATGCAATGTATGTAAACATTTAATGCTATTGAATACGTCCTGTTGTGTCTAAATGATTGCGTCCCTTTCCTCCTGTCCTGTCATTTAAACTTAGCATGCTGTAAGCAGTTTTTCTGCTTCACTCTTTCTTCCTGCAGATATCACTATATTATTGTCTGCCCTAAAGGCATGAATATAGATAAAAAATACTGATGGAGGTGCTAATAGGTGATATTATTTCCCAGGGTTCTGTTCTATTACAGTCCTTGAGGGCTACATACAGTTCAGAATTTTCACGTAAACTGAGTAATTTTCTGACCTTTTGAAACTTAATGGATAACTGTATTAAAGTGTTGTTACCCTTGAAAAAATTTACTCATGTGTAGTGATATAGCACACGTGCTGTTTCTATTTCTTTAGGTTTTTATTAGGTAAAAGAATTTCGTATGATGTACGCTAGAGCAGAAAATGTGTCTGTCACTGCTAACATTCAAAAAAGTAATCAACAGAAGTTTTTTTTTTTTGACTCTTCATATTGTGAAGATGTTATTGAATTATTTGTGTCAATCTGATCTACGCCTTATCCCTCCAGCATGTTTACATGTTGAAATATTGCTGTGAAAATAGGCCCTCCTGTGTCAGTGGTGTGTTCAGACAAACGTACACACATCAGTTCATATTTTATGCTTCCGGCTAAGCTACATCTTGAAACTAGTGGGAAATATAACCTATGATCTAATCGTTAGAACTTTTCTGCTGCTTGTGGCTTTTGATTGTTTTCCTTACCTAGGTGATTACTTTGGCTGGTTAAAAATATTAATTGGAGAATTTTCTGCTTAAAATTTTTTTTTCGTTTGCACTACCTTATTTCCTACATTTGTGCTTTCTATTTTAGTGTCCCATATATTTTTTTTCTCTGTGCTGGTAATGGATCTTGGTTGAATGAAGAAATTTCAAACATTGTTTCTGTAATCTTTAAGAGGGGTGTAGGGTTCAAAAATTATTAGAGGTGCTGTTATAGCAGTAATCTCTAGAACTGTAATGCA
This sequence comes from Pyxicephalus adspersus, assembly GCF_032062135.1. Classification (NCBI taxonomy): domain Eukaryota; kingdom Metazoa; phylum Chordata; class Amphibia; order Anura; family Pyxicephalidae; genus Pyxicephalus; species Pyxicephalus adspersus. The sequence continues at coordinate 131,134,627 of NC_092858.1, forward strand.
ACTTGTTTAGAGTTCAGAAGTTCTCCTTCTCCAGCTTTTTCCCATTCTATGTTTTTAAACCTGGACCAGATCCATTCCAGGTTTGCTGGATCACTCGGCTTCATTGATGAAAGTGTATCTTCTCCAGCCATGGAAAATTGTATTAAATCAGGTCCATTGTGTGTAACTTGTGCAGCATCTGACAGTCTTTAGACATTTTAGTAGATCCCCCGGCTGTCTTACACCATTTTCTGCAACATGTCCAATCTTGTCAATCTTCTGTAGCACGCCTGCTGTCTTGTAGTCTCAAACCATCCTTGTAGCATACCAAATATATTTGCTTGGATGCAGCGGGAATAGTTAAATAATCTCTTTCTTTCATGTTTGTCCGTATGCACTCCCACTTTCTATCTCCAACACAACAAAATACAACAATAGGTATTAGGTAGAAACATGCCCAAAAACTATCACCTCTGATAGTCCTTACCAGAACCATAGTCACCCTTGATACATATCCCCTTTACAAAGGTTTGGTGGCAAACAATTTTGCATTTCCCCTTTCTTTCATGATGACAAAATGTGAGATTTGATTTGTGCAGTAGGTGCACAAAAAAAAACTCTATTCATAATTAAAAAAAAGTTTTAACGGGAGTTATACTTTAACCTAAATATCAATATCACCTCCAAATATTGTTTTGGACCATGTGCATTGTGTGAATAGGCATGTATGTGTATTTGGTAGTCTACATTCCAAATACTGTAACATTCTATCTAGTTCCTACATTAAAACAGTTAACTATATAACCCATCGTTAGAGCAGGCATTATTAAGTTCCATAGCAAGTCCTTTTAAAAGGTGACTTTGTAGAAACTCCACTATAAACCTTTTTTGTATAGTCTAAATTATTCCTTTGCCAGTTGCATTTTAGGACCTTTATCATAAGCAGCAAACGATCATTTCTACAGTAGAGTGGATTTTTGTAATTTTCAGCGTAATGGGAATAAGTAGTTGGCAATAGGGTTCAGTAGCTGCACTCATAAAAGAAATGCAGTCTTGCTCTTAACTATGTGTTATGTACAGTATGCTGAAAGTAATTTATTCGGACTTGGACTTTTTAATGTCTCCCTAATTGGAAATCTTGGAAAAGACACTCCTTTTTCATCCACATTGACCTTACCGTTTTAATTGTTTAAAACTGAATTTTCACTCAAGCTTACTGTTCGTTGATCAAATGCCTGTTTTCCTTTATTTTTCTAATAGAAAGTTTAAAGTAAAATAACTATTGTGCTGTTTCTTCTCCTTGTCACTAATCCCTGAGTTCCAATGTTGTAGTCTTTATAGTAAAGTTATTTGCCGCCATTGGCGTATGTATGGCATAGTTTCACAAAACTCTAGTGCACTAATACATCAATACATCAAGGTTGGATCACCTTATACAAGCTTTGTCAGGTGAGTTGGCCAAGAAGAATAGCTTTGAGAAAGCATTGATTTAAACATTAGGAAATAGTAAGTTGACCTATTTGACTTGGTTTGCATAAGGCTGTGTACACAGGTTAGACTTTTGTCATTGGAAAGGATCTTTCACTATCCTTTCCAAGGACAAAAGACTAAAGGATGCATGAACGAGCACTGTACATAAAGCACCATTTTGCTTTATGGAGATGGGGGAGAATGAGCGAACGGCACCCCGCTGCCCTCTCTCCCCTTCACTTGTATTACAGTTGTTCATGGAACTGGCCGAACCAATCCATAAATGACACTGTACATCGAGCGCTGTACACATGTCAGATTCTTGTCCAATGCCAATCCTGAAGCGATAATCAGATGAGAGTCATCTGATGTGTGTACGTTGCCCAAGTCTCAAGCAGACCCGATAGACAGCTGTATGGCCAACTGTAGGACTCCTCTCAGAAGTCTGAAAACAGCGAAGGCACAGCATAGTGCACTTACTGGGAATATTTCCATAAGCAAACCATATGCTTTAGGGCAATATACTAAATATAATAAAAATAGATTTGGGGTTTACATATACTTATACATATTCAAAGTCAAACTGTAGGCTCATTTTTATTCCTCTGTACTTTTAGCCATATATATATCAATGTGTATATATATACGGTATATACATAAACACATACACAACAACTCTATATACAGCATGTATGTATAATATTGGACACAAACTGTGTCTAAATACTAGACCAAGAACTGTCCAGTAGTATTTAAAAGATTTTATAGAGTTCTGTAAATACTGTATTTTCAGTGCTATAGTGTGACTTCAAAAAAACAGAGCGGTATTATTGCAGGTATTGTCAACTGCTTGATTTGTTGGGCACTAATGATGATTGTTAAATCAATACATGTTGGCATATAGCAATTGAAATTGTTGCTGAAGTACAGTACAATGGTTGCTGAAGATTGCAATCAATTTGAAGCATTCCATTTAATGGAGACACTGCAGTGCTTCGCATTGAGCGGACTACATGTTTTTCTGTATGTGCCACATAAAAAAAGCATTACCTGTGTTAGCATAAAACATATATGCAGTACAAATAGTCATAAATACATATTTTGTAGTCTGACTGGCTGTGAGTATGGTGAGATTTTAATGAGAAGCTGATTTATGTTTTTTAATCCACTTTACTTTAATGTCAACTGAAATATCACATATATATTATATATTACATATATACTTATATTAAGTGAACATAGATACGGAGAAAATAATTTCAATGTATGGTATTTATAACATGGAGCTGCTGAAATGAATTTACCTACTTTCCTTATTGCTGTACAATGAATACATTCTTTTATGTATGTAATATCTGACATCTTGGCAGACTATGGTTTTTTTTTTGCAGTGAAACAAAGTAAATTGGAGCAGTTACCCTTAACATGATTTTTGGCCACATTTGAACAGTGACACTTGACTAGTTGTTTTGTACTAGTTTTCTGTTTTTTTTTTATTATATAACTACCTCACTTTAATTGGTTAAAACCATAAAATGAAACTACTGATTTTTGTTTTACTTAGATTTTTTTAGGCCCTCTGGGTGCCTAAGAGCAATCATAATTTGGTGAAAGTCAGAAGGAATGACCCCTTACAGTGGCGGCTAGTATACCACTATGATAAACCACTAGAAACATCAATAAAGCAATCAAACAATAAAGTCATGTAGCTGGTTGTATCAAGTGGTGTTGGCCCAAAACTATGCAGGTATCATCAAATAGGAGGTCAATTAACATGGGTTGCAGAACACGTTCCAAGGCCACACTGGAGATTACTAGAGCAGTGTGCACATACAGACTGCCCCCATAGGACCTCTTCAATCATTGGGGAGGTCATATGGGGACACTACTCCCGGAAGCCGTAGCAGAAAATATTGCAAGCTTTCTCCATCCACGTGGGTGCAGAACGCAAGACAATGCTCTGCTTGTGACTCCTGTGACTTCTTGCGATCTTTTCCTTGAGTGGCTGAGAAAACGTAAACCCTGATGATGGCTCAAGCTTTATCAGGGTTTACCCTTTCTCAGCCAATCAGCACTACAGGTAATTTGCCCTCTAGTGCTTGGGGATCCCATACTGTGAGGAGTCCCACGGCTGCACCCAGCGTGGGATAGACTGTAAAAAAAAAAGTTCAGTTAAACACAAATCTCATCCAGATAAAACAAGATACTTTGACATTAAAGTCTCATCTTACTATTTAAAGATGTCTTTATTATGTACCGCTGTACTCATTTCTTTGTGTGGGGTGGTGGAGATCTGGGAGTCGCCTTATCAAAGGGGGATTCCAGATTCTAGACGCTTATAAAACATGCATTGATTTCAATAGAACCTTTTCATGTGAAAACGGCTATAAATGCATTCATTGACATTAATAGAAGCTTTTTTTTGTCATTTTAAGAATTTATAAACACACAAAAATGCCTCCATTAATTTTTGTGACATTTTTGTGTTTTTAATTTTTAAAATGCAGCACGGAGCGTTTTCCTAAACTTTCAAAAATGTATCTCAAGGCCATTCCCTGGTGTGGACTAACCCATTGGAATGCATAGGAATTTCAAATATGGGCTTTTAAATGCTCAGGTTAATCTCTGGGAAAACAGTTTCTGTGGACTAAGCCTTAACAAAGCACCAGACTGTGTTTCACAAATGTATCCAAAATATGTAGAAAACGTACGTATGTAAATGCAAAGTCTATTTCTAACCAAAAGCTTTACTGAAAATTGTATAAGAGGAGAATTCCCCTCATTTGAGAGATTTCTACTAACTTTCTGTTGCAGGAATTTTTCCAATGGTAGCAGAAAACAATCTCATATGGACCTTAACCCATCTCTATCCTATGCAAAATAAATAAAGAGGGAGAAAACGGTTTTGGCTGGACGATTCAATGTTAGCAATTGGTTTCAAATTACATTTTACACAAAGCAACTTTAATGCTATGAAGAGATAGGTATAATATTGGGATGTTCATACAGAAATATACATTTGCATGATAACATTATTTAATAAAAGACAGTAAATGAAAGTGTTAACTTAAAAATGTTGTTAGGCATATACAATGCCTAAGGCACATCAGAAAACAGCTGAATACCAAATAAAAGATTTACAGAGCTTACAGGTATGCTAGAATACTATTGTGTGAGATAGTATGCAACTTGCTTGGTTTATATGAAAGTTTTGTTTTAAGAATTCCCTATGCATATCTCCTTTTGAGTGTTGTTTTTGCCTTTTCATTTTGAAATGAGAACAGAGAGATATTACCCACTGATTCAGCCTCTCCCATCTCCAGCATAGACAAAGCCTTTTTGTCAGCTAATGTTAATATGTGAGAACACAGTCACCTACTGTTTGCAGCTCTGGCTGAAAGACACACACCACTGAGACCTATGGAGATGGGCTTCATAGATGAGGCCTGGAAAACAACACAAGATAAAAGCTTTACACAGAAATATGCCATATAGTCTTTGTCTTTAGCATCCTGTATTACAAAGGAAATTATTCATCAATATCTGAGATTGTTGATTTAGATCTGTTAGAGAAAAAAATTGGCTGGAGATCCAATTAAATAGTAACATCATCAATACTTTTCTTTCTTCATTGAAATATTATTCATTTTCAGACTGGACTGGAAGTTTCTACAATTTGAAGTCCTCTAGTAAAAGCTTTGCTGTAAACAGTTCTGCTGTAGGCTACATTGTTGTAAGATGTTTCCCCATAGACCAGCTAGGTTATGAACAAACTGTGACTAGGGGCCACCAGAGGAGCAAATAAGCTGATGAATGAGCCACGGATAGCAAAGGTTACCAACTTTTTGGAAGTCTAAAGCACATCTAGGTAAGCAGATGCAGTCAGGCATGTCAGGCATGTCAGGCTTTGGTTGGCAACTTGCTGGCATAGGAGGTACAGGATGAAAGGCAGAAGCAGGGTCAGAAGACAGGCTGAGGTCAGTAACTTGCTGGCAGGTGCAGAACAAAGCCATAAGAAAGATTAAAAAAAACCCCAGGACAGATCAGGGAATCAAAGTCCAAGCGTGTAACCCAATAAGCAGACAAAAAGCCAAATCAAAGTCCTAATGTGTAATTCAAGGGCAGAGACGGATGCATGGATGTGGTAACTGATGAACCATGCTAAGGCAAATCCAGTCTTACACATGCACACGGGCAGTCCTGCACATCTGCTCTTACAGAGCAGCTCAGTTTGTACTGTCAATTAATCAAGGCCAGCCTGAAAGGAAAATGCATCTATATCAATGCATCCTAACCAAGCCGCTATCAATGCATCCTTGGCTTCCATAACCCCTCATCAGTACCACAGGCTGATGACTTCTGTGCCACACCACACTGATGCATAGGGAGCTCCACCCAAGTGTTGAAAATACTTTTCAGGATAACAACATTTCTGTAACAAAATATTTTTTTTTTTATTGGAAATCTTTGTAAACTTTTAATTTTCTAAAATTCTGAATTTTGTGTTTTCATTACCTGTAAGATAAAATTAGCAAATAAAAAGAAATATATGCTTGAAATATATCATTTGTGTGTAAAAAATGTATATATTATATGAGTTTCACTTTGTATTGAATTACTGAAATAAATTAACTTTTTGATGATAATATCATTTGTTGGGATGCACCTGTACATCCAAATGTATAGCTTTGTCATTGTGTTCTGCTACTGCCGTGGAGGTCAAGGATTTTCCTATTCTATCTAGCAAGAATGCATAAGTCACAATATTTTTTAGCCCCTACCAGGTAGGAAAAAATATGTATTATGTATATGTGCCTGTTTCCTGCTTTAGCATTACTATAGCTTTACCATTTTTATCGCTGGACATTGAAACACTATATACACATATATTATAATTTTCATCTTTCATTACTGTTACAAACCTTCATAACATTGTACTATTTTAATGAAACTAAATGGTACATTTTAACCTTCTAGCCTCACTTACAATCACACCTCTAAAGCTATTATCTGTAAACATAATTTTGTCACCTTGTATGAACACATGTGGACATGTAGCCTGCTTTTAAAACCATTAATACAGTCATTCATTTTTGTAGGAATTACAGGGTAGATGTCAAAACGCAAGGTTAACAGTGCCTTTTGACATCTCCATAGCTTGAATAATGCAGAATTGCATCTATAACTTACAAGAAAAAAATGTCTTTTAGCTCTTAACAAGTATAGTAGAGTGACTAAAAGGGACTCGAGAACTGGAACAAAATTTTCAGCTTATTACTATTTCATGGATTTTATGTAACAAGAAGATGGTGAGGTTCATCACCTCCAATCCTAAAATGGGCAACCTGCAATTGTTATACTCGTGTGAGACAGAATTGTAAAGAATTTGTTGTATTATAAAAAACTTAGAAATTCTTTAGAAATGTTTAACATTGTTAGCGTGTCTACAGTAAATGAGTTTAATTGAATTTGATCCTTTGTTACAAAGGTTTTACAGGCAGGTACAGTATTGCTTTCTCAATGGACAAGATTGACTAAATGTTTCATATTACGTTTTCCTATTATTATCTTACAGGTACTCTTGGCAAGTTGTTTTGTACCGGTATATGCTGGTTTTAATGCTGTGAATTATAAAGGCGAGGTAATAAGAATGCAGCTGTTTTTTATTTCTCCTTTCTGCTTCACTTCATTTTGATTTAATTTGACAAAAACAAACATGTAGCATTGCATGATAATTGTCTGCCATAGAATACTAGTTTATTAACAAGTCTTGTGAGCCTTTAAATGTACAATCATTTTAGATTATTTAAATTAGAGTTTACCAACCAGGGTTCCGTTTCCAGGGGCTTCTATGGGTTCTTTGGGCAATGGACAATTTGTGACTCTCAGGTCAGTTTATTAGATACAAATAACCTTTTGGCTATCCGAAAGAGTGGCAGCATTCCCAATGGACTACAATGTAGGATGAATTCTTACAAATGACCACCACACTCATATAATATGGGTTGTGTATATAGTATTTTTAGTAGGGGTTCCCCGAAGACCTAAACATTTTTTCAAAGAGTTCTTCCACGGGAAACACTGATTTAAATAATCATTTCAATCAACAACTTGTGTGCAAGAATATTCTGTACATACCATACAATTAGCACTTCATATTTATTTTTTTAGTTAGGACTGATAAAAAAGGATTGTGTACAAAGACATGTATCTGGTCAGCAATCCTTCACTGTGTGCCACAGTAGTCTGATGCGGCTAATGTATTCACTCTCAAGGTGTTGCATTTTGCAGGAAAGGAGATCAATAAATTAGTTTTTCTTTCTGTGTTCAATTGCCTGCAACATCCCCAGGTTTCCTTTAGTTGTATGCGCTCTGTCTAAGATGCATCAGTCTCAGCATCCCTAGCATCCACATCGGGGCTGTGCACAGCTTGAGAGGATTACAAGGTATGTGCTGCAGCCAGTAAAAAAAAAATGATTCCTGGCTTTTGTCCTGTCATGCAAATAGTACTAATTATTTTTCAAGTCCCATTTATTAGTTGCCCATTTTATTAAGCTTGGTTGACCTACTAGTTGTTGATTACCTGTTGCCAATTCTACCTATATTCTGACCCCCTGATTGTTTTCTGCTTGAACTTGCATTGCCTATATTCGCTACTTTGCTTTGTCTTTACACCCTGAATACCTCATTTCACAGCCTGACTGACTGTGTATGACTCTTGTCTTTGTTTCCTGGACTTGTTTCTTCTGGAGTATCCTGCATCATACGTGCTGACCTTGGACTGTCAGACATGCCACCGTGTCTTCAGTCCTACTCTATGGGGATTCTGGTTCTCTGTCAGTCTTTGTTCCCAGATGCCATCCTTTGCACAAAGAAGTCCCGGGCCACTGTCCTGGGGCAGCAAAACCAGCCTTCTGAGGCTGAGCAGGGGCTTGCTCTAGGTGAAGAGTGCTGCTTTAAATTTGAGGATTTCATCTGGTAAGCACTGATGCTGGGCCAGGGCCTTACAGACTGCTAGAAAGAAAAGCAGTGCTGGAAGATACAGGCACATCTCCTTAATGAAGAAAGAAACAAAAGTTGCTGGAGCAGGTTTTCTAACTTGTCTGATCTATGGTTCCTTCCAAAAGTTGGTTGTGATAAATGTGCATGGGTGTCAATCTAGATATAATATTGTTGATAAATTCAGCCTATATGGCCAGATTTAGACAATCATTATCTCCTGTTTGTCGACTGCTGAAAGACCGTTCAAATCAGTTACTGGGGTAAATCAGTTACATTGCGTTAAGAAGCAGAATGCACACAGGTGAAGTGCAGAATGAACTGCCATTTATTGTTATACCCCAGGACAACCCAGCAGAAACATGTGTTAATCCAACGTTGGAATAAGCTCTAATGTTTCGAAATTAATATTTGCTTAGTTTTAGTCAAAAATGTTTTTTTTGTTTTAAGCATTATTTTTGCATTCATATTTTTATTCATAAAATCTGTCACAGTAAACTCACAGAGTATCATTTATAGCCTTATCTGCTTTGGTTTTCTAATCCTTGAATAAAAGAGCAATTAAATGCTTCTTTTTTTAGTTGAACAAACCATTGCTGAGTTTGAAAGCTGGATATTTTTTTTTGATATTCAAACTGTAATTTTAAAGTTAAACCTAAAATTCAGAAATTACATGCTAGTGGCAAGGTCTTCTGTTTTCAAGATATATACATTTCCTGTTGCTAACAGTGGAACACTGGCTTTATACATAATGCTGCTGTTTCCTCTGTGGCATTATCTTGGCAGGTACTGATTTTCCTGTCTACAGAGTCAAAACCTGAATGTTCTTCAACCTTAGCAATGCTAGGTTCTCAGTGTAGCTATCTACATCTATTGAACTGTTTTTTGCTTGTATTTTTATATTTATTATCTATGAGCAAAGATAATTTCCTATTCCTTTTAATAGTTCTACCTCTCGACCAGTTTAAGTGTTAAAATAATGTCTTATTTAGGTGATTTTTTATTTAAAGGGTATTTCCACAAAACTTCGAATTCGCTGTCTAAATGTTGAGAGATTTGCCACAGGAGACAGATTTGGGATTATGGATTTAACGTACTGTTGGTGAATTCTGGTACTGTGGCATGAATTGATGCCATCTATTCCTTTGAGCATTTTTCTCTGCATTTTTGTCCACTATATATGTCCAGCAAAGGCTGTTGTAGACAGTGATTCAGTTAATCCACAAACACATAAAAGTGATGTCAAAACGAAAACCAGGCCACAAACCTGGCCATAAATAGACCCTAGACAGAGTTTCCAGGATCCTGATAAAAAGAGTAGGATGTTCCTAACAAGATTTATTGAAACCATGCAACCCTAGCATTCACCCAGCACCTATTTATTGCTAGATTAAAGCTACGTACACACGTCAAATTTTTCTCGCCCGATAATCGGCTCAGGGCGGATATCTGGCAAGAATCTGGTGTGTGTACAGCCCACGTCGTTCATCGTCTGTGGATCTGTCCTGGCGGATCCACGGATGATGAACGACAAGCGATCCTAATGCAAGGGTGGGGGGAGAGCGCGTAGCAGGTTGCCGCTCCATCGCTCTCCCCCTCCCCTCTCCATAGAGCAGAACAGTGGTCGTTCATGCATCGTGCACAAAAATTGGACGTGTGTACGCGGCTTTAGGCTATGAGGTTGGCATCATTTGCACCTAGCAAAAATAAAACAATAAAAAAGAAGCACCTTTTAAAAATAATTTTAAATAAAAAAATATTAGATTGAAACATTTGTAAAAGTAGACACCCGTACACATCTGTACTTTTATATAAACGTGGGTTATTATTGGATTTTTTAAAGCAGACCTTGAAAGTTTTATCAACTTATTGTTTTAAATATATAGCTGCTGAGGAAAAAGAAAAAATACATTGGTCCTGGCTTTCAATGCTCTCATTCTATTTGGATTACTTTTGTGGGTCCAGCTTCTACTGTTCCTAGTAGTCAGTGGTGAGGCATGATAATGTCATCCATGTATCCTGTTAAGCCAGAACTAGTACTAGTACACTTTTTGTGGACATTTGTGTAGTTCTCGTCCTAAAATCTACTTTATTTCTTCAAAGACCTATAGTCAGTGTGTACAGAATTACTTTTTTTTTTTTTTATATATATATATATATATGCATTAGCTAAGCTCATATTTATATTACATAATAGCATCCCTTACATAGCAAAGAATCCCCGCACAACCCCATACAATACTGAATGAAAATGTGTACCTAGCTGCTACATATTATTTAACCTACAGCATCTGAAATAGAAATTCTTATATTAAAATAGTTGACTTGTGATGTTGTTCTGATTGGCGCTCTTCCTAAAGACATGAGTACTGAGAATTACTTCTTATACTTACATAAGGCAATATATGCATTATGCATTAATCATGCTATACTGTAGAAATTGGAGCCAGACTTACAATGACTAATGCTATGCACTCCATGACACAGAGCACATAAAGATTTCATGGCTGGAGTATCACACACAAGTGGAAGTAGTGTATATTATACTCAGTAATTAAGACCCTAAAGAATTGACAGTCATTTGTTATGCATCATTAGACTATTGTACAATGCACATACTGTATGTTATTGTAATATTCCAGCACCCCAAATTGAATGCAGTATTTAAAGGACAGTGTAAATATCAAGAGTTATGGATTTTAAAAAGCAGAGTTCAGCTTTTAAATGCATACTTTAAAATGAAAGTTTATTATTAGGGATTACAGCTATATTTTGATTAATTTATTCTTATTTTTTATTGTTAAGAACCTGTTTTCGAATTACATATGTACATGCATGACAAACCAAAATAAAATATTAAAAGTGCAAAATAGGTTGTTCAAAGCCTTAAAAAGTTTTTCGCTTAAGAGGCCGTCATAGCGCAGGAAAAGGGAAGCTGACATCGTTAGCTTGTTCACTGACCTAAAATCATGAAAGTTCCAAGTTATCCTTCTGCATTTTTGTCTTTGCTCAGTGGCCCAATAAACATTATTGTTTGATGTAGTGTATGAAAAATGTTGGAAGCTTTTTTGGTTTCCACCAAAATGTGGTTTCAGACTATGCCAGGGATGTTAGAATATGACTAGGAGACAATGTATCATGTTTCAACCTTTTAAACATTGGAGAACCCCTTGAAATAACTTTCAGGTTTTCAGGGAACCCCTACTATAATTACTGTATCCAAAGTACATTAGTGTGGTGGTCAGTGGGAAGAATGTCTCTTCCAATACTAGCCTCTGGGAGTAATATCATCCTTACAGATAGCCAAAAACAACATCGGTGTCAATTATACTGACCTGAGAGTCACAAACTGCTCACTGCTAAAGGAACCCTTGGCAACTTCCGGAGAAACGGTAGTTGGGAAATACTGTTCTAAAGTGCTGAGTGATGTGTCAAATTACAAGAGTTTAGTACTAGATTAAATATACACATAGGAACAGATTTCAATCACTTTAGCAATTCTTTTTTTTTCTTTTACAATGTTCTGAGATGACTATACTTCTACCTAAGTGGAGGGAAAGATGTGCAGCCTTTTGCAGGGAAACGCTGCCTATCCAACCTATAGTTGCAGTTGTTCAGTGCCTGTTGTTTAATCCAAGCCTATATACTCTATCTACTTTTATCAAGTTTAGAATGTTTATTATACCTTCTCTAGTATAATTTTTTCTATAGCAACTAGCTTTATATAAGTAGCGTAAGACTTTAAAAAAAAATATTTCTGAGTTGCTGAGTGTATCTTAAACCATTCCAAGAGTGTTCTTGTATAACCAAGAATAAACTTGCCATTGTCAGCTTTGTAAAAATTATTTTTTCATTCTATTTTTGCTGATTAAAAAAATACTTACAATTGTTCAAATACAATGACCTTCACACCTTATTAATACCTTTGCATTATGGCATTGCACTTGCTCTTTTTACAGTGTGTTGGAGTGACATTTATTCTAAATCAAACCCCAACAAATTGTACAGTAGAGCCCAATGCACATTAAACTGCAGCCCACCAGAATCCAAATATGTGTGGTGTGCTGCATTGCTTACTTCTCTGGGGTGTTAAATGCTTATTTGTAATAAATGGGCAGCCTTAACATAATGCATGTTAACACATGCTATGATGTGATACAGTACAACACTCTTAAGAGCTTTCAGGTCCAATACAGTTGTGCTATTTTTTATAAAGTATTTAAACTAAGCTGAAATTACAAAATGTATCATATTCAGAAGTTTATTTTTTTTTTACATATTAGGGTTGATTTAATAAAGCTCTCCATGGCTTGAGAGGATACACTTCAGGAAAGCTGGGTGATCCAGCAAACCTGGAATAGATTTCTTTAAACTCATTTGCTATTTGCTAGCAAATGTTTTAAATCCTGGACCAGATCCATTCCAGGTTTTGCTTAATTACCCAGCTTCACTGATCAAAGTGTATCTTTTTTAGTCTTGGAGAACGTTAATAAATCAGGCACATTACCTTTGACGCTGATACTCAGGCATATATTAGGAAGAAAATCTAAGAAGGAAAAAAATAAGAAAACAATGCATTCATTTAAAAAAGCATTAAGTGTTTATATATATATATATATATATATATATATATATATATATATATATATATATATATATATATATTTTTTTTTTTTTTTTATTCATCTGTCAATTTGGCTGAGATTTTTCAATTTTTGCATTTGTATGTGTGGAGTAGGTATAACATTTTTGACTACTGTGCTTTTTGATAATTGGCCACTAGGCACCAGGACAAATCTTAACTTTGTTATGCATTGAAGGGGGACTCCCATGGGGATTCAAATGTATTTGAACAAAAGAAAAAAACAGGTTACATGTAAATATTATAAATAGACCCCTAAATTATTTTGAAATCAACTACTATGAGTATCTGACTATGGGCAAATGGTAACTTTCTGCAATCCCTGATTCAGTAGAACCCAAACAGGGAGAATGAGGGGCAACACAGGCAGCCAATTATGAATTATGCAGTGCTCATGTTCTAGAAAAGAATATATTAACTGGATGTGTGCGCTTGGAAACCAGCTCATAAGTGTGCTGATTTTCCTCGTGTACTTATATTCACCGAATTACCGCATAACTCACCGAAATATGTCCAAAATTTTATAAAACATAAAAAAAAATCTTTAAAAAAAAAGTGTATAATGTAACTGTGTAGTAGCTTATATAATACAATTATATATATTATATAAAGATTTCTTTGTATTGGACAAAATACAGCTTTTTCTTATTGAGTTCAATGCAAAGGGTTTTGAATTTCGCGCACCGACGCATGCAGCGACGTCACCTGGAAACCCCGGAGATCGTCACTGCACACGCCGGGAGAAGACAGAAGAGAGAAGATGTGTCCGGAGGAGCTGCGGGGACAAGGTAAGTATTTTTTTTCCAGTTGTAATCTGATTGTCATACAATGTTGTATGACAATCGGATTGCACTGTAACGCATGTTTATACTTTTAGTTACCCCGACCTTGGTTTCTGGGTAAACGATTGTAGCAAGTTTACTTACCCCGAACCACGGTCGGGCTAACCGCCCGGGTGGTTAACAATGTAGGTATGTAGTTGCCATCAGTTCAGCTTTGAATACAGATGTGTTAGGAAATAGTTTACCAGATTTTCTAGCTTTTGGACTGAAAAAAAAGGGTTACATTTGAAAGCCTAGAACTGGCCCTTCTAGAGAACAAATTTTGATTGTAGAGCATTTCATAGAGTCCTTTCACTCACTCTGTGTTTCAGGGCTTTTGTTTTTGCACCAAATGGGTAACAATAAGAAATCATAAAACATATCTAAATGTAGCCTTCACAAGACCACATATTCTAAATTACTATAATTATTTTCACATATTCTCATTTACTATACACCTAAAGGCTTTGGCCTATATATGAACTCTGACTGGTCCTGGGATCATAAGAGACCTGAAAAGATCCATAGATCCTTTAGCAGGTAGAAAAAGTCTAATTTGAATGGTCAGTAACATTCTTTAGCCTTTGGAGTTCATCATACGGAAGCAGCAGCAGGGTGGTAAGTCATTCCTCAGGTATTCCACCTTCACATGTAATGGAGTACTGCCTAAATGGCTACAAGTTCTACCTTTGCCATGCTGAGTGCTGCTGTACAGAGTGCAACAGGAAACTTATGTGAATGAAATGCACTTTTTAAAACAATTTTACTTCTAAGTAATATTTACCAATAGACACTCTGAAGTTTAGTTTGGAAAAGTCTGGTGTTAACATAATTGTACTATAACGTTTCATTCACATTAAACAGTTGACTCCAACCCATCAAAAGACAAACAAACTTCCATATCTAGATTATACTTGCACTGTTATTATACTCAACATGTGATATTGTATCCCTCCCAATTTCCTAACTATCACTACTAGGGTTTTCATGAAATTGTTGCACAAGAAAAGTTTTTGTTTAACTATTGAAATATTTTTTTCCACAATTTGTTTTCACAGAAATGGTTTGATGGAGGATTTACAAACGCTCTTCCTATTCTGCCAACTGGACGAACTGTAACTGTGTCACCATTTTGTGGTCGGCAAAATATATGTCCTAACGATAAGGAACAAATGGAAATGTATTTTAAGATTGCAAATCAGGATATGATGGTAAGATATTTTTATGTAAAATGGACACTGGTATTATGTGAAGTGTATAGTATTGTTGGCCATATGTTGCCAAAAATGTTCCCTTGACCAACAGTCTCTGGTGACATTCTTTTTAAAATTTATTAGTCTGCTGTTTTTCCTTTTCCATCTAATCATGGTATTAAAAGGACATAAT
The DNA here is from genome assembly GCF_032062135.1 of Pyxicephalus adspersus. Taxonomy (NCBI): domain Eukaryota; kingdom Metazoa; phylum Chordata; class Amphibia; order Anura; family Pyxicephalidae; genus Pyxicephalus; species Pyxicephalus adspersus. The sequence goes on from NC_092858.1 coordinate 131,149,924, forward strand.
GGAAAATCCTAAAATTTTGTAATTATTGCAAATCAGGACATGATGGAAAGATATTTTTTGTGTAAAAGCAGACACTGGTATTATGTGAAGTGTATGGTATTGTTGGCCATATGTTGCGATGATAATTTAGGGAGGAACACATTATGAATATTAAATTATGAAGAGGAGTGCTGTAAGGAATATTTTTTGAACCCTTTAAAGCAATGATGCTCTAAAGGATACATTTGCGTGTAAAATTTTATGGATGTTATACATCTTTTGTGAGACTTGATTTGGGATCCTGGCCCAGAGTTTAAAGGTTTAGACTCTAATGGCCAATTTACACCACTATGCTGTGATATGCATATTGTGTGCATTGGTGTACTGCAGTGCCATCCATTATGATTGTAACTAGAATGAACCTGTGTGCCACATCAACAAGTACAGATGCAGTAGATCCAATGTTTGGTCTGTTTTAGTGTTTTAGGCAGCCTGCTCAAATACATGGTTGGCTTTCAAACTGAATGTTGTTGTTACTTCAGTATTTCATAGTGCAAATGCTTCCCCTCCTGTAAAATGCTTATTCTGAATATGGTCAGTTTCTCAAAATGTGGATTACAAGCGACAGCAGTTTAGATAGAGACCATCATTTTTGCAGGCTTATGGACTCCAGCATCAGCTAGCTCTTTTCTTTTCCATGGCCTGCTCGTTGCATTCATTTAATTTCAGTTCTGTTTGTCCTTGATGCTAAACATTACATGTGGATATTACCACAAACTCCTGTTTGCAAGAATCTAGGTACAATACCCTGCCAGTCCCTCCCAACAGCATTGCAAGGAGAAGCATGAAGACTCGCAAAAACTATTTCATTTTACAGTTAAAGCTCTGAATGTGTACTTTTTGAACATAAACTGGTTCTCTTTAAATACAACAAAAGGTTCCAGAGAAGTGAACCTTTTTACCCACATATTTCTGAGATATAAATCCCTGAGGACAAATTTACTGAAGTATGTTTAAAAAAATAGGAAAAGCAATTGCAAGAATATGTGAATGTGTAAACTTTCTATTTCTTCACTTCTCTTTTTAGCCAGTTAATAATAACTTTTAATTAAACTGTTTCTTTGCTGGGGGGTTGATAATAATTAAAAACTTCACGCACACGCAGCATACACCACTGATTTAGATTTCTGAACACTAAAAATATAGAACGTGTAATTAAAATCCACTATACTGTAAATGTAGTGAAATTGTATAATGATTTTTAAAGCCTAACATCACTGTCAAACAATTAAGAAAAAAAGTAATTGTGTTTACTTGTCCTCATTTAAACTTCTCCATTAGCTATCTGCAGCAAATTTCCAAAGACTCGGGCATGCATTGTTTCCACCCAGCCAAGAGAAAATGGAGTCTGTTTTTCAAGATGGTTTTAAAGATGCGGTGAATTTCCTAGAGTCGGAGAATTGGTATGAATAGAAGGAAAGTTCTGAAAAACCTGTTAAATTAAGCCACACACAACTTTGATTATTAAGAGATGGTGTGACTTTTTCATGATGTTCATGCGTGAAACCTCATTAATCTGTTGCAAATACATTAACTCTAAGCAGCGTCTTTAGAAATATTCTTTATCTTGGTGTCATGCCATGAGTGATGTAGAAAAAGAAGGAGAGTGTGGAGGTGTAAGCAAGAGTTTTTAACTTATTCCCTTAAAAAGTTCTAACATTTTGGTATGTTGCTGTATGTATAAAATACATGTATATTAAAATGAATTTGCAAAATCTGTTGGCTTATTTTTTATGCAAAAAATATGTTTTTATGAATTTTACCTGCCAAAATCCACAGGGAGCAGAAAGGGGATGCAGGGTCAGATGCTGATTTTGCTTATATTTTTATAAAAGAATACTCTTGAACAGACTGCAGTCTTCTGCAATTGCATCATTGTTTGTTATGACTTCATATGAAGCATATACAGTATTTGCTCTCTGTGCCAGGATTAGAGCTGGTTTTAGAATTGAGCAACTGAGGCAATTGCACAGCACCCAAAACTTTATAGCTCCCCATGTAATAGAATGGCAGAAGTTGAGCAAGCTGGAATGGAATGATGTGCGTATGGCAACCACAATTCTTATTTGCCCAGGCCTCAGGTTTATCTAAAATTAGGCTCAGGAGCAGTTACTAATCTGTGCATGTTGGAAACTACATGATCCCAACCTGGCCAACAACGATAGTTAAAGACTTCAAACCCCAAAAAACAGGTGTAGATAGAAGGAGGTGAGAATATTGCAGAGATTGCAGCATTGCAGGGATCCTTTTGGCTGGTAGGTCTGCTATAATGTGCTATCCATGCTTTTTCTGTTGATTATGAATAATATCTGCATAAATATAGATATTATATCACCCTATCAATGCACATATATTCAATAAAAGAAAGTTCATGCACAAACAATAGCTAGTCATTCAAACAGTTTAATTAGGAAACAAGTTGAAACTTAAAATGCACAGCAATATTGGTTGATATACGTATAGGAACTTCAATCAAAATACACAGTAAATCAAAATAATGTTGTTAGTAGGTAAACCCCTATAGTAATCTTATAATGGTTAGTACATATTACAGCAATTATAAAATAGCAATACAACATAAGAATAACATAGACATATAAAAGACAATGTTGGAATGCATTCAGGAATATCTTATAGCTACCTGCTAAGATGTATATGGGTACCCCAGGAGCCTGATTCCCTAAGAACTGTGTCTTGCTAACTTCTCCCTTGCTTCCATGCTTCTTGCATGGCTAACTATTTCTTGCTTACTCAGTGACTCATACTCACAGACTTCCTTCTGCTGCTGGCTTCTGGCTCTGGGTTTGACTGCCCACCATTCTCCCAGTTTCCAGTCTAATACAGTTAATTCTCATTAGGAACCATTGGAGAGTTAGGATTAGTTACTGGGTGTGATCTGTAAGGTGACTATTGGTTCACTCACCCCCCTAGATTGGGATTGGTTAATGTATTTTATTGGACCTCCCAGCTTAATTTGACATGGGAATCTGAAGCTGAAATCTAAATTTAGGGTTCAACCAAAGGTCCAGCTGCATCCATCTTCTGCTAACTCAGGCTTGATGGATTTATTACCCCTTGAGGATTCTACTGGTAACCAGTTTGGTATGGGAACTAGATCCTGTTTACTGGCATCTGTTTTATATATATATATATATATATATACATTACACATACATAGATCTATTTACATATCCATAAAAAATCTTGGGGTGCAACATTTCCTTATAGGAAACAGGTCATGGGGACCCAAAATGAACCATTTTTTATTTTTGTAGTTTACTAAATCTTTATCAATAGATCTGGCCCCCTTCCATATTATAAAGCACTGTGTAAACCTTTTGTGCATCATATAAAATATAGAAAACGCAGGCATTAAGTATGAAGAATAGGAATACTTATGAGTTTTTAATTGATCAGATCAAGGCGATAAGTAGTAGTAATGGTTGTGATTAGTTAAGAAGGATTTTACGAGGAAGTTCACTGTTTCAAAGCTTTCTATTGCATTCAAATGGGCAGTAGTACACATCCTTCAACCAAAAGGACCAATGTCATACTAAGTAACTAGAAGAAGGGAACATAGGACTATGATGTTATAGCTGAAGATTTTCTTGTTTATGCCTGCCAGGGCTGTCTGTATACGAGGTAAAGGTTCTGTCCTTGATCTGTTCCCTGGTGGTATTAAATAAAATGTTTCAACAAGCTGTGACTACATTTTAAAGGATAACTCTATAAAGTTTGTGTTGTTTATATCTTAGTAAAGGCTTTTCCTTTCCTACCCATGTGTTATCCACAAAGAAGAGGACATAGGCTACATGAATTTTTAGACAACTAATACCCAGTGATCAAAGGCTTGTATTGATTTTAGTTTTATCAGATGTTCAAATAATACTGATTTGTCATATATGTGTTATGCATTCCTAAGTGAAAAGTAAGAAAAAGTTTTTTTTATAGAAAAAAAGAGAATTCTTTTTTCTAATAGTGTGAAAGGTTTGATATCACTTGTGTTTTTATTGATGTATGTTAACTGATAACTGAAAAAGGGAAACTGGCCTTAGCTTTGAAAAAATTTCGGTTATTTGGAACAGTGGCCCATGGGAGATAGAGAGAAGTAATAGGGGTAGTCCCCGGGGTACATACGAGATAGGGACTGTAGGTTTGTTCTTAGTTTAAATTGTATGTCCTTGCAAAAAAATATTTGCCTTGTAAAGGAATTGTAGGGAAACTATTGTTAATATTTAGTGTAATTTATGGCATGCGGTTAACATGCATATATATACCCGGCATAGTATGTGTCAACTAATGCATTAAATAATACACTTCTTTCATAGTTATTCAACAAATACTTGCTTGTAGTTCTCCAACAGACTCCACAGAGAGCATAAATAAAACCTTTTGTTCATTTGCTTTTCAGGCTCCAAAATACTGTACAATGGGATTATGGCATAAGGAGGAAACCAGCTGGCTCAGGGATAGACTGCACCACGTCCATAAACAGCACTCCTTTTGCCAATTGTTTTATAACTTTTTTTCTAGTCTGAATATATATATGAAATAAATAAATATATATATATATATATATATATATATATATATTTATATATATTGAATATGATTTAAAAAGGATTATTAATACTTTCCATTACTAAAGCTGCAGCTATGTTCTATAATGTTCCTTTACAGGCACAAAAGGGTGATCCAGTTCCTAATGTCTGCTCCATCAAAGTTGTTTGGACCATTCCAATACCTTTGCTGACCACTGATAATGTATGGTAGGAAAGTCTAAAAATAAACAACCATAAAAGGTATACAAACTATTTAAAGTGGCTGTGCTCATTCCCGATTATGCATGATTAGTAATCCATCAAATTACATTATTCCGGTTTAAACACAGCTGTGGTTGAAAATTATGTTTAAGCTATATTTTATCTTCAATAAAAAATATTTTGTCACATCTCTAAGTTTGATTAGCTTTGACAAATGCTAATCTGTAAAGCTGCCAGTAAACAAAGGCATGAAGTTTTTAAAAAAGCTTGATCTTGTGTAAATTGTGCATAATAGCGTTATGCCAGAAACAGTGATATATATTTACATATGAGTCAGCTATAGGTCACTAAGACCACACAAAGAGTCTTTTGCTGAGTTGGTAGTTTTCAAAAACATTCATTACATCATTGTTACACAAGGAGCATGTAATAAATAACAGTTAAATTGTGATGGTATTTTGTACGTAAAAAAATAATGTCTATCTTTAAAAATATCCTCTTTTCTGTATAGGGTCTCTTCTGCATAGTAGTTGTTCTGTTGTATTGATTCATTATTCTTATTTGGCCTGTCTGCTAACTTGGTGCAGTAAAATTGTAGTTATCCTTTACTGTGCAGGGAAAAGTAGAGGATTCATTCAGTTCCCCCTCCACAGCAGCCTATACTCAATGTTCCCCCAAAACCTTATTTGGTTATCTAGGTTAGAAAAATAAAGTACTGTTTAGGCTCCAATATAAATTGATAGATGTTACACAGGGCTATGAATGGCTTACTTTCCTCATGATGCAATGGCCCTGATTTAATAAAGCCCCCCAAGACTTCTCCAGTTAGATTATTATGATCAAGCAAACCTGAATTGCACTAGCATAAAAGTGTATGTCAGGCCCAAACCATTTTGATTAGTTTAGAATAGAGTGGCAAGGGGTTGAACCCATGTCAGGTTTTGTAATGCTACTAAATAGAAAATGTGTATTTTTGAATTGTGTTACCGTCAGGAAAAAAATGCTTTTTCTTCCTTTTGGAGTTACAAAGAAAGAAATTAGACATTTTCCCAAATTATACAAAAAAATCTGAAAGGAACTTCAACTCTATCCAACATTACTTTTGGATTGACTTCCCATTTATGCAAACGTATGAGTCTTCTAAATTATTCTGAAAATTTTCTTTGAATATATATTCCTATATACAGGATGGGTCTTTTTAGTTATAATGTAATATCCAGTCATATTTAAATAATCTGAAATGCCATGATAATCTTTGACCATATTTTAATGAACGGGTGACTTTGTGTAGGCTAACTGCAGCCGTTAATGGGGATTTACATTTTAGCATTTTACAGATCATACAAAACTTTCTTAACTTCACAAGTCTAACTTTTAATTAACATTCAGTCTTTATTATGGAATAAAGTTAACAAATTGAAAATAAATAAGATTCTCCAGATAAAAGTGATCTTAAATATGGTCCAGCTCTGTTATTCGTGCTCTATTTTACTTAACGAGCCAATTTATTTCCACACGCCTACAATAACTGCTCCTCTTCCAGCTTGGTCATCTCTTTCATTAAGTGTGAGCTTTATATTTTGAATTACTGCTCAATTTGCCTTTATAGCTTGTGATGATTATCCAGTGATCGTAAGGGTGTAAATGGGAATTTTTGCTGAGTACACAAAAGAAAGATAATGATTTTCAGAGACAGAAAATGAATCAAGATGTTGTGTTTGATCAAAAACATGAACAGAACTTTCTTTGCTCCAAATTGTTGGAAAGTTTTTTCCCCTTGGCTATCATTTACATAATTTAATGTCTTTTCTCCCATAGCGTATCATAACAATCAGTAATAAGACTTCTTTTTTTTCTCCTTTTTTTAACATGGACCTTGGGGGCAGAACAGATAATTTACCACAGAATGTGCTGTTGCATTAAACTGCATGTATTTATTTATGTAAGTTAATAAAATATATTAAAGGTTTTGGACTGTATAGTTAGAAAGGATAAATTGCAATATGAATATTGATAAAATGAATTCTAGGTGTCCAGGTACAAATCTAATGAAAAAAGTAATTCCAAGTGATGAATATACTTGCATGCCTTTTAGGCAAACATTTTTTATTTTCAGTGTGGTGATAAAGCAATTATCTACAACGTCTCCACATTGATTTAACACTCATTTCCGCAACCTAATGCAGGGTTATAGTTAAACACTTAAAATTACAAGCAGGCAGGATTTTTATTGCAGAAGGTCAAGAGAGGCCTGGAGCGGAGGAATGCAGTGAAAGAATAGTGGAAGGCCTCCATGATTGGTAAGGGGTAGATTTTGGTGTGGTGTCATTTGAGGGGTATTTAAGGGGAGGACACTGTGTGTGGGGTCTCTGCCTTGTCACAGTCATGCAATGACCCTTCTACAATAAAACATTTTTACCTGTCTGTCTGTGGTTTTCTTCTTGAAATACATGTGCAGCTCAGTTTAGGAGGCTGAGTGGCTGCCAGGAACGAATGAACTCCTAAGCACATGTATAGGAGTTACATCATTTTTGCTCAGCCAATCAAGATGGACCTGACTACAAGAAAAAGATTTGGTAAATATGGCATCCACATGAGGACAAGTAAGTTCATTTTAAAATTTGCAATCAAGAAGGTGAGGTAATTTTATTGCAAGCAAGACATTTCCTGTCCCTTCTACTATAAAGAATCTGCTGGTCCCAATATTTTGTTTTTGGTTTAATCCTGCCTTAAACCAAAAAACAATGCAGTACAATACATAAACAACTTATAATCCTCGTACATACAGGGCCATTTCAGACCCACAATGAGCCACAGTGTTCTGTCATGGGCTCAATCACGACCCCAAACTCTTCAAATGGAAGAAGGAAACCAGTTTTTGCACTAGGCTGCACAAGGCAATGGCAGATCACAACATGGTTTCCAAAAGCAACAAGTCTCTTTTAGCTTGTTGTTGTTTGAAGATTTGCACTGCAGACATGTACAAATCTGATTATTCATAGTGCAGTTTGCCATTCATAGCTTCCAGCCACACAGCTTTATACCACTGATCTGAAAGAGCCATTGTTATTTAAATATCATTAAAAATATTTCAATATCTTTGATTTTTGTGTACTGACTCTCCTAAATACAGTTTGAAGTTTGCTCAGTGTAATGTAAATTAACATATTTTTCCCCTAGATTACTGTTTTCACCTTTTTTATTCTTTTTTTTCTAGCTCAGAGCAAATTTATTAAATTCAGTCTCGGGGCGAATTGGGCCGTTATCTCTTACCAAACATGTAGGCAAAAACGACCGAATTTTTGGGACCTGCAAGACCAATCAGGGGACCGGAGCTAATTGCTGGTGCAGCCCTGTAGTATGTGTTCCTGGATAAAGTTTCTCTATCCAGGAACACAGGACTGCATTCTTTAGAAAACCAGCAGTGCTCAAACTAAGTCCTGTGTCATGGGTGCACTCTGTAAAATCAACAATATGGCAATTAGGACTAGCATGAGGGCCCACAGTATATAGAAAACATACAAGGATTATGCCACCAATGTCAGTTTGAAGATTATTAATATTATTAATAATTGAAATTAAATTTACAAAATCTATTTGTATATATATATTTATATTAGAGTCCCTCTAAAGCTGTTAAGTGGTTCTACCAAACTCCTTATTCAAAAATGTAGCTTGTGTATGAAATAGGACTGTGAACTTCCAATTTGTCCTTATTAAACAGATAAATATAAATCAAATTTTGCAGTTTTAATTGCCTGTGATGTGATTAAATGTGATGATATAATATATGGTTAATCAGTCAACAGAGAATGAAGCCTGGATAGGACTTTTATGATATTGATTTTACATTCTATAGTAAATGTATGACTTTTGCTGAAACAACATATTAAAGGGTGTAAATAAATAAATAGGTGTCGAATGTATTAATGACATTCACTTCAAAGTTGCAAATTCCTTAGTGACTCTGTGATCCTGACAAGTTATCTTTTATTTATTTGTCAGCCTACAGCTGATTCAAAGACGCAGGACAGCGCACCACTGGGTTATGCAATATTTATTTAATTTAATACATGAGAATATACTTTGATAATTTGAGATAAAACATTAACAATGATCTAACAGTTCTGATACATGCACTGATATATTATTGTAAAAAAATTCATTAAATTCAACCTATATTAGGCAGCTATTGAACCAACCCTATCCCAAAATAAATTGTCTATTAATTGTGTATGTTGTTCAGGTTTCTTTAAAATTATATATATATATATATATATATATATATATAATTGACAGTGTACCATAATGATTCCCAGAAGTGGCAGTAGAGTGGTTATGCTTCCTAGCTTGCTATACTTTGGATGACTACCTCAGGATGACTGCCCAAATAAAGATTTAAAATAACATATATTATCATATAAAATAACATATATTATCCAGAATAAACCTGCATAGTGTTGTTATTATTGCTCCACATATGTATTAGATGTTTTTTTAAAGCATTATTTAACATTACTGTTTTCTGCAGTTGCACATTCAAAAATCTTTAAGGGCAAGATGACACACTGATATATTAAAAAGTAGTATGCAGATTGCCAAATAAAAGGCACACTCAACAATTTAGTCCAAACTAATTTTGAGCTGAATCATAGTTCTCTCCTTGTCAAGCCCCTTTCTCTTTGGAAGATTTGGGTGGACAGCGGTGAATCCAAAAGTAAGTCTCATACTGCAAAGTTATGTCAATAGTGCAGAGTGTAGTAGGCAGCTTATATATATAAAAAAGGCCTCTATAGGACATTCCTGGCGAGATACAAAGGGATAAAAAGAATGTCATCCTGTTAGTTGAGAGTCCAAGTATATTTGTTTTACTGAAAAATTCTACAAGATAAGCCAACACTATTTACTGGGGCTCAAAAGTGTTGGTGTAGGATACTGGACTCAGAAGTCCTAAATTATAAATTAGCAGAACTTTAGTTTAACTTTAAATATTTGCAATCAGACAGGTGATGCCCCTTTTGCAACAAAACATACTTATCTGCCTAATCATTATCTCCTTTATAAAAAAAAATGATGGACTGTGCATGCACCTTACTCATATGATGCCAGGATACTGAAGACTGAATGAACTCCCATATACATGTCAATAAAAAAAAACAAAGTTTGGGAAACTAAAACTTAAAGATTGGGTACCCGGAAGAGGTGCAGGAGAAGATGGCAGCAACCGCAACATTATAAGGATAGGTAAGTGTCTTGAAAAATTTGCCATCAGACAGGTATCATTATTTTATGACTTGTCCATTCTGCAATAAAGGACCTGCCTAGTCTCAATATTTTTTATGTTTTGGTCTTGCTTTAAAGTTGCTTTTAACCAC
>NC_092858.1:131161206-131195575 GCF_032062135.1 Pyxicephalus adspersus
GCACAGTGAAAAGGGCCTGAAATGGTACATGTTGTCTTGATACAGAGTTTTGGTAATATACAATGGCTACCAATTCAGTCTTTATTTATCATAGCATTTACTACAACAATAGTGTAAATATACGGTAATAGTATGACACAGGGCTTGTACATCGTTACTAACTGCATATCTTCAGTATCTCACTCATCAGATGCCATTGCAGTTAAGGGAACATATTTCATCCATCACCCCTTATATTTATACGTATCAGTAACTGCCTTGGAACACCATCACAGGCCATTCTATTTCTACTACAATTCAATGAGTATGCACATTTTTATTAGCAAGTAAACAAACATATTTTATATATGGAATAAAATCCATCTCACCATAAAAATCTCACCACACACTCCCGTTTCTAATTTGCATAATTCACATACTCACTGAACTTTCTGTTTGATAGAAGGAGCTACATTTTATTTGAAGAATAAATAGGAACTATTTTCTTTACAAAATATTTTTTTTTAACAATATGAAAAATGACTTAAGGGCTTATCTTTGTGTAGCTAAAATGATTATGAAACAGTGATGACTAGTGACTAGTACCGTCAACTTGTTTTAATAAATGCCATTCTTTGATGTTGATGTTACAGATGCTTTGTAGCATTCATCTTAGGTCATTTTAAATATCAAAGCAGATATTGTTTATAAAAGTAGAGCACCAGTGATTTGTTTCACACATAATAAATATTTGAGGTTGTCAATCATTACCTATCTCTATACATGTCATTGGTAACTTTTAAGTTACTAAACAGACTGGAAAGTTTATTTATTTGGATCAAAGTTCAGTAATCCATCACAACTATTAGAATTAATCTTTTAGGGATTTTACTCCAGTAATCAAAATGCATTTTAATATACGCTCCAACTTAATTACCCCATAGCAGATCTGTGTGGTAAGTCTAGGGAGTCGATAGCTGACTTACATTAAGTAGACTAAGTAAGTAGACTTTTAGTAGACTTCTTCCTGGTTATTCTTCCACATCTGTCCGGCTGGTTTCTCTGAACTCTACTATACACTTCTTACTGCTATTTTCATACTTCTTTTTTACTGTGCCTACGCTACAAATATCTTGGCAAATAAACCCGGACTCTTGTTTGGGTTCATTGGCGATGTCACTGAGCAGGCATTGGCATACTTCCTAATTGTGCAAATTGTGGTGCTTAGTTGACACATGGGCACAATTCTGATTGTTGTTGAAAAATCCCAACCTAGCTCTGTAATTCCTGACCTTAGTTATGTTTTATGTTTTGCATTCAGCTTGTGGCTTTCATATTCCTTGACAATAACAAATGCAGCAAGGGTAACATAATTTCTATATGTTAAAGAAACCCTAAAGTAATGCTGTTAGGAGAGGCTTATATGGTCGGCGAACCTGTGTTTTGCACCATTGCAGTATCAAACACCGTTTATTTTGTCCATTGGTGTCACTTGCAGCAGCAAGGTCTACAAAGAAATACCAGCAGCACCGGTTTCCCTTTAGGTGCAGCCTGAGATGTACTTTATCGGCATCCCCCGTGCACACTCTGAGGCTGTGCACAGATGAAGGGGATTTTGAGGGCAGATTAGTACCTGACTCAATCCTGAGCTGTCATTGGTGCTAGGGCTTTCTAACCTTCCTGCTCCTAGTCCCCAGTGTCTATTTTAGCGTTAAGCTGGGCTGACTTGCTGCTGGAGTGTGAATTTGTAAAATTTACCATTGCTGCCTGCTCATGACCCTGCGCATGTATGCTTCCTGGATTGCCCTTTTGCCTGTGACCCCGACTTTGCTTTTGTCTTGCCAATACTCTGGCTCTGTATTCTGGACTTGTCTCTGCTAGAATCTTAGTACTGCATTATCTGTGGGCTTCTGGGCTTCTGTCAGTCCTTTGCCAGACGCTATTCCTTGCACACTAAGTCCTGGGGGCAACCGTGTGCTGGGACGGTGCAACTACTCTCCCAAGGCTGAGCAGGGACTTGCTGTAGGCAAAGAGTGTGTTGTTAGATTGGGGGACTGCTGTATGAAGAGTACTGTTGTTGTACCAGGGCCTTACAAATGCTTGATTTCAAATCTGTAGAAATTCAGTATACTATCTGCTGGACATACTTGGTCAGAAAGAGTGTGGTTTGTGCATTGTAGTTTCTAAATTCATTCGACTGAAGCAAATCCAAGTAGCAATTATTTGTTATTTGTATATATACACTTCATTTTCAATTCAACTTGAAACTCTGGCATATTCTGAAGTTACTACAAATTTATGAGAAAGAAAAAAACATATATTTAGACTAGAAGATAAATAAAACATCATCTGTCATACTCAAGCACCAGGGGGTGTAATTTCACTCAGAATTTCTTATATTCTCACATTGTCAAAGCACCAGTCAAAAAAGTAAATCTGCAAAACGACATTGTTAACCTGGATTCTTTTGCAGCTTCATTAAAATTAATTTTATCTATACATAAAACAAGAAAATTTTAATAAATAAATGGTGTAAAACTGCAATAAAGTGGAACTCCAGGCAAAACCCTAAATACACCAATGAAGTGCATCTATGTACAGTGTTTGACTAGCTAAAGTATAATTTTCAGCCAGTCTTGTAATTCATGCTGTGATTTAAAGTTTTAAATCAACATGATAATCTAGTTTTAATGAACATATAGCAAACACAAGAAAAGGAAAAATGATTCAGCAAGCAGTACTGTTAATCCAGAAAGTAGCCCAATGATAATCATTTTTAGCAGCTCCGTGTGTGCATCACAAAAAAAGAAGTTGTATTTATTTATTTTCATAGAATTGTACTGTGAATTAATAGTATCTTGGTTAACCCTCATTGACATAACTATCTATCTATTTATCAATCTAGATATGTGTCAATTGAGTAGGTTTGAAATCTCAGTTGGTCAAAAGCGTCCCGAGTCTGTCATTAACAATGAGTAGCAGCATATTGATATCATCCCTTTGCAAAGCAATTCAGCTTCGTGTGACCATCCTGGGTGATGAAAATCTATTGACTGTATAAGGCCAAAGTTTTACAGTCAAAAAAAATGTTACACAACAGTTCTACCAATTGTTTTTTAAGGCACTGGAGGGTAAATGGGGAGAAGTCTCTCCATTAAAACCTCTAGTGCTCTCTGATTAGATGAGCTTTCCTCAGCCAATCAGAGAGCAATAGAGTTTTTGAATAGGGAGATTTCTCCCCATTTAACCTCTAGTGCCGGACATCTTCTCAATAACTGCAGCCGTGACTGAAATCATTGAGAAGAGTGTGCGATTACCAAGGCACTAGAGGTTAATTAACCTCTAGTGCCCTGGGGATAGCAAACAGGAGGATTCCCAGGGCTAAATTCAGCTCTGGGAATCCTCCTGTTTTAATTTTCTCGATCTTCCGATGGCTTCGCGAAATCGGTTCGCCTAAATTTTATGGAACCATTGGAAGTTCGAGGAAATTTTCGCAAGAGTGCCAGAGGCATTCTGCTCATCCCTTCTGCTGCTCCAAATCCTTAAAGAATGCATTCCTGCACCGAGTTGACAGTGGTGAGCCAAAGGGACTTCACCATAACCTACAGAAAGTTGCCAAGGTCCAGGATAGATATTCTTCTAGTGTTTTAGGTTTAAATGTAACACTTCATCTAAAATATATTGTCCCCTATAATAAAGAATTTTATTGCTCACCTATCCTTGTTGTGTTAATAAACTGTTGGAAACAAGAGCTGCAGAATTCAACACATCTGTGCTTGTTGATTTCCCAATCTTTTTTGTATGATGTTTTTCTTCTGCTGGCATTCATGCCATTAGGGAAAAGGTAATGAATGATGTAGAGGTTGGTGAATCAAAGCAAAGAGTGGTGGTTAAATATATATTCTATAAATATTTTATGTGTTCTAGAATATATATATATATATATATATATATATATATATATTTATTTATTTATTTATATATACACACCTTGTGGAAAGGTATATATGAGAAAATACACAATTACCTTTCCAATGACTAAGAACTGCATGATGCATGAACAAGTGCTGTACATACAGCAGCGTTCTGCTCTATGGAAAGGGGAGGGGGAGAATGACGGAATGGCACCCTGTGCCCTGCTCTCTCTCCCTTACCTTGCATTAGGATCGTTCGTCCTCCATCGTCCATGGATCAGCCAGTACGGTCGTTCTGTTGATGGATGACGAGCACTGTACACAGGCCAGATTCTCGTCTGATATCGGCCATGAGCCGATTATTGGACGAGAAGCATTGGACATGTGTATGTAGCTTTATGCAGGAAGTACAGCTTGCATGTCTATTGAGCTATCTTCATGTACATATGTAATTGAAAATTATACATTGCAACATGTACAGGTTTTTAAAACGTAAAAACAAAAACATTTATAAGAATGTTTTTTTAAGAAGATCTTGTTTACATATGATTCTAGAAAATGGTTTGGCCTAATGTTACTTTTAAATGGTTTTCTAAGTAGCATGACACTAGATACAAATGCTCTTTGAAGAATGCCTGCAAAGTTAGTCTAAAAAGAGACACGAGTCTATGATGTTCCACCATAGGAAAATAAAAATCTTAGGGGTCAGCAAAGCATTTCATGGAGGTGGTTTACTCGCCAACATGCATTTCAGGGTTTTCTTCTCACTTTTATTTATTACAAACATTACACAAACTTTTCTGACTCCTATTACCCCAACCACCCACTCCATCATATTATATATTGCCAGTCAACTGATGTGTCCAAGTTGGGTTGTAAATCAGAGACTTTTGCAAGGATTGTATTCTACATTGCTTTGTGTCACAAACTCCATCATATTTATATGCATATTAAAGAATATTTGTTTCCCTAAGTTGATGCTTGGGGGTCAATGGGTTAAAGCCTATAGACCATTTGGAGTATCAATAATTGATCACCACACTCTGGATTTGGTATATAAACTATATTTCCATCAATTTTCAAACCAAACTAAAATAAATACAAACCAAAACTTGATTATCACATTAGCCATCTCATCACAACTTTAGTCACCTTTTTGCCCAATATTTTGTTTCTTAAAATAAAAGATTTGTTTGATTTTATCTTTTTCATATATGCCACTTGCCGATTACCGCTGACAATTATATTTACTTATATATTATTTTATGTAGTTCCTTTCCAATTCAACATTCCTGATAAAAATTTAAGTCACAGGGCCATAATTTCTGGATGAAGCCCCTGATTTCTTTCGAAAAATAGGTACAGCATTTGGCTTGTGTCAACCCCAGCCATTCATTAAATATTGTATAAAAGTTTTAAAAGGTGTTTCATTCTTCTTTATTTTGTCAAATTATTTCTGCATTTATCAACTGGGATTTTAAATTGTATCATAACCATCCTTGGATTCTTTATCAGCACTACCTATGTATTCTATCAGAGTATACAAAAGGAAAAGCTTTGCTTGCTATTTATCTTTAGTGAACAACTAAGTTCTCATTTTGAAAGGGTGATAATTCTTTAACATTTATTTCCAAAAAAAAGATAAAAATGAAAGTTAACATTCAATGAGCTTAGTTCATAAATTGAGTCTGTGTTTGCTTTAATAAATGAATAAGGTGCTAGCAAGAATTCTATTTATTACCATTAACTTTTCTAATGTTATTAGTTTTAAATGTTATTAGCATTTGCTATTTTATCACATGAAAGCATTATTTTTTTGTTACAATATGAATATTTTTTAGCAACTTGTCCCTCATATTGAAAATATTTCCAGTCTGTTTTCCTTTCATGTTTTTTTTTATTCTCTTACATCTTTAAAGATGAAAGTGTTTATTCAGATTTAGTTTTTTGATGCACTTTTCTTATACATTTACTTTTGTACAGCTTTCCTAACTCTGTAAGTAAACGATGTATTTTATGTTTTATTTTTAGTCTTCTGTATTTGTTGCCCATAGGAATAAACTGTGTAATATGTTTACATGGAAATGATTTGAAGCAGTATCATTTATTATGTGTGCCTTAATCTTACCACTGTTAAACGCCAAAAGCTACTGCTTCCTAGATAAAGTATTAAAGCATTTTTTTTTTGTGTAGAAAGCCCTTGTGGTTTTGGCTTCTGTATTTGTTATGGCTATAGTAAATGCTTTGACTTTATTCTTTTGATGAATCGTAGACTTACCAAGTAGGTTTCTCTAGCTCTAAAATGAGTTTGTAAAAATTGCTCCCGAGACCTGTGAGAGCAGTATGTGCTCTTTTGATTTGCTATTAAAGGTAGCTGTCTACATCAGCTTTACTGCTACTAATCTTTTTGGTCCATTGGTCATGAAGGATTGATGCTGAGCCTACTATTTATTAACCCTTCAGGCGAGACTTTTTACCAATAAACATGCATTGTGTTGCACCTCAAGATTGTTTATGAATATGTAAATAGATATGTATACGTATATAGAGGTATAAATATATATATATATATATGTATGTGTGTGTATATAAAATGTATGTGTATAGGTGCAGCAATGTTGTGTGTAACAGAAACCTGTTTATCTTGATCTGGTCATAGGGCCTTCCTAGGGGGTCTCCAAGTGCAGGGCTTCACAGAGTGACACACAAGTGATACAACAGCTGCCAGGAGACAAGACCTAGTTTCCCAGGACAAACAGACCACCAATTAGGCCTTCAAAGGGCAATAATCCATTCAATTGAGGAAACAGGAGATGGAGGTGTAATTGAACAGATGGACTGGGGTGATGACCCAGCTGAACATTTATAGACCCCTAAACATAGATTCCAGCTGGAGATTTTTATATATCAAATTTAGTTGGGAGGTCCATCAAATTACATTAACCAATCCCAATCTAGTGGGGTGTGTGCCAACTGATGGTCATTGCCCCTAACACACCCACTAACCAATCAAGGAGTCCCAATGTTACCTAAGGGGACTTAAAATATATAAAAATGGAAGCTGGAAGTTAACAGGGGGAAAGAGGGAATGATGGAAGCTCTGAGGGAATCAGGCTCATGAATTACCCATCAACATCCATACAGGTAGCTATTACACATTCTTGAATTGCATTCTATGTTATTTGATGTATCGTGTATTACTTAGTTACTAGATTCTTACAGGGGTTGCTACTAACAACTTGATGTTCATATGATATATATATGCGACATTGATTCATGTTCCTATATGTTTAAATATCTGATAATATTGCTGTGTACTTTGTCTTACCTTGTTTCTTAATTAAACTGTTTGAATGACTAGCTATTATTTGTGCATGAACCTTCTTTATTTGAATATCTATATGCATTGATAGGAATATAATTTCCATATTTATGCAGATAAAATATAGATAAAATATACCTAAATAACAATTGGAACATATGCAAAAGATCATTATTTTTGTTTTCATCCAAGCCTTTTTGATGTCCCAGGGTTATTTTTGTTAAAGATAACCTTAAAACCTTAAAAAAATTAACTATATATAAAATACTCCTTATATTGGTACCAAAACTAGCTGAATGAGCAGAAGGCAGTCACGTAATACTTGCAGAAGCAGCTTTTACTAATGTTACCATGAAGATCTTGGTTTACGCTCTTTCAGTTATTAAATGATAATTGCCTCACAACTGTGCTTTTTCACTGTCTACCTAATACATACCGCCCTGGTGTAGGGCCCATTCACCCTGAACCACTGCAAAAATACATTCTAAAGCAGTGGTTCCCAACCTTTTGGAGCTCATGGACCACTAAATGCACGGTCTCCGGACCACGCATGTGCAGGGTGCCATGTGTCACTCAAAGGGGAAGAGACTTCCCCCAGAGTGATGTCATCATTCCAGAACCCATCCACTCTCCCATCGCAGGTCTGCGTCTGTCTCCAGAGACCCAACCTGCCCACCGCCCTAAGCCTGCAATGTGTACCGGAGACGAAGGTTGCGACTTTGGCCTGTACAACCCCCAGCAGGGTTAGGAGAATTGGGGTCCTTCTCCTGACCCCACTGGGGGTGTACTGGCCGGAGCCACGGCCCACTTATCAGACCAGACGGGGGGTTGGGGACCCCTGTTCTAAAGCACACTACTGGCATTTGTGTGTTATGGTTCCATAGAAATTGCTTGTATTCTAGCACAATGCAATACCTGGTAATGCACTACCAAGTGTTGTGGTGAGCTACATTACTACATTACAATTACTGCAAGTCACTTTCCCTGTCTGTTCTTGAGGCAATATGGAAGTGAGAGTTTAACTAAATTAGCTTAAAAACTAGAAGGCTATACTGTAATCAAAATATGACAGACATAAGGGAAAATAAACTGTTCAAAAATGGTATCATATATATTACCACCTACAGTACCCAGAAAGTGTTTACATTTTTGTGTTTTGATAACACACAGGGATGTTTAAAGCAATTGGCACATAAAAGTGTGAAGGGTTTCACAATTTGAAACCCTGATCTTGAAATGTTTGTGGATGGGTTCCAGTATTGTACAGATGATGGCAAAAGGGATAGGGCATATGCAGTAGTCACTGCGAATGACTCTCTAGTACAACAAGCACTTCTCCTACACATGTCCCAGAGGACTGAATTACAAGCTCTGATTGCGTCATGTACTATGGCACAGGGTAAGGGGCTACCATCAGGATTACCAGTTGTTATGCATTTGGCAGATGATTACCTGCTCGTTTAGAAAGCCAGGAACTTCATGACATCAATAAACCTGACCATGCATAGAGAAAACTGATAAGTAAATAGGATATAAAATCAAGTTCCGGCGCCCACTCCTATTCTAGACCAGTAAATCGAAAAACTGAGATGAGAAGTAGAATGAAAACCAAGCAATTAGCATTTTAGAATTAAAGTTCAACAATTTATCTTCTTTGTTTCTCTCAAGTTCCCCTAAACAAATTAGCATCATGATTATTTGTGATGGTTGTTCATTTGTGACTAAATTTAATTAAAAAATACAGTAATTATAGATAGTGTCATGTGATAATACTCATTAAACAAATATTATTATTGGTCCAGCACTCAGATCTGAAAGCTAATAAATTTGCTGCCACTGTTGGTTTGAAACAGTTTCATGCTTGGTGGAAATAAATTCTAAGGACATGTTAACAAATACAAATATTATGCTAAAATAGTATGAACAACCAGTGTTATTGTTTGATTATATTAGTAAAGAAAAAAATTAATTCTTGTTAACCCTGAACTGGTCAATGAAGGGTAATTATTGCATTCCATGTGTTATTTCTGCACAGTCTAAAGGCATTACAATTGGAAAATAGAAATAATGTAAGCTATGATTTTGAATAAAGCGTACCTAAACTCAGAATTTTCACTTTGCATAAAAGGGTAGACAACCCTTTCAATCTTTTATGTAAAAGTTCTAGGCGATCGAGAATGAATGGAAGCGCAGGGTCTCTCAGGATACGTACTTTACATATCCCAGGAGGTTCTTGGGTGCTCCTTCTTTGCATGCACGATTATCTAGGGCATGCACACAAAGAGCCTTTTCGCGTAAATAGAAAAATTTGCCGAAAAAACTTTTTTTCCATCCTACGTCATCCGATCTGGGGTCACCTGGGGCAGGTGATGTAGGATGAAGAACCAGGAAGAAGAGGAGAAGATGGCGGCCCACAGAGTGCCGGCTCCAGGATGGATGCCGGGACAACGCAGGACCAGATGCAAGTCACCCCCGGATAGATCAGACTGACCTGTGGGATTGAAGGTAAGTCTATTTTTTTTTTTTTGAGCAGTTTGGAGTTTAGTTTCTCTTTAAAGTATTTTAACACAGTTTGATAAAAAATATGAGCTTGATTTTACAATATCAAAGGGTGTCTCTTAATGTGTGTGGAATGCATGTTTCACTTTTAGCATAATGTCAGTCTAATAATATAACAATGCTTTGATGGTTAGCAATATGGAGTATGTGTTATAGAGCACACTGCTCAGCATGGAGTGATCTGAAATATATGTAGGGTCCGGCCAGCTTGGGGTGCGTCTTGTACAGCACAGTAAATGAAATAGACCCCTAAATACTCAGCACGCAATACTATGCACCTCTATACATTCCACCCATATACTTATTTGTTCTGAAATCCAGCTCATTCCCATAATAAGATTTGTTTTGTAAATCTGTGCCATCATCCTTCATTTTACCTTCATGGCTTCTCAATAGAATTTTATATGAAGCAGCATTATGAAAACTGAATTGTGCAATTGAGAAAGGAATCTGTGGTAGGAAAAGGCAAACAGTCCTGGTGTTGGGGAGATAAGGCAAGATTTTCCCCAAGGCCATCTAGGCCACGGCCTAGAGTGGTGTGGCAAATAGGGGACAGCTTTACAATATCTCTTTGTGGAACCGGAACCTGCCGTTGCTCGCTTCAAGATACACAAAGTGAAAGTGACACTGAGGTCACATTGTACATGTGCAGATTAACCTGTTAAGAACCAGTTTAAAAAACTAATATCCCAATGTAAGGAGCATAATAGTAAACTGCATAATAAACTGACAAAGAAATTTAATAGGGAAAATCTAGCTAATGAGATAGCAGTGTTGCTCAGGATCAAAGGCATAGCTGAGCAACAGGGGGAGTACTGGAGTAGGGAGAGAAAAGAGCTTAAAGAGTAATTTGATAAATTTGGTGAAGGTTTACTTAAAATAGCAACTATCTCTGACACTGAGATGGGTGAACTAAGAGCTGAAGTGAATGATTTAAGAAAGGAAAACTGTGACCTACGCCAGCAAGTAGAACAATGCAATGCAGACTATAGTCTTAAATGCAAGTTTGTGGATGCATTACAGTTAAGTTATAGTCTCAGATGTTTTGGCACTAGAGATGAAATTCCCAGCTGATGGCCAAAGAGAAATGCATTTTATCCCTTAGTACACAAGAAAGCAAGCGAGATTCGGCTAATATCTGCACTCTCACTGAGATGAATACCTGCAGACGGGTACAATCAGCAGATATACCTAAAGCTACAAGGGAAAATGCCAGCACACTCACTGTTCAGGACAAAAATCATCTGTGCCAACTTTTTAGTGAATTTAAAGGGCAGAAGTCATCAGTGAGTATCTCCAATAAACTGGGGGCTGTAGTGTGTCAATATCGTCTGAACAATGAAGATGCATGTGCTCTTTTAAAGGCCTGGCTTTCAGGACCACTTGCGGCCCAGATATCCATGAATAATGCGCAGTTGGTTGGAGCAGAGGGTAGGAGAAAAGAACTGCAACGTGTGTTAGGAAGCAGGGATAGGAGAGGTACTCAGGATTTATCCAGAATGAAATTCAGAAGAGGAGATGATTCATTAATATTCTGCAATGAGTATCTTTTACTTTAAAGGGTGGTGTACAACTGTCTAGATATTTCATCTGATGACATGGAGTTTCTTTATTCGATGGCTAAAAAATGTCTTGTAAGTTATACTGTTAACATTTCCCTTAGGAATTTTTCCTCTTACCAACAATTCATAAATATACTCAGGGACTCGTGTGAACAAGATAAAGAGAGGTATACATCAGACATATCTGTCATATACAGGAGTACAAGAAGGTCAAAATTATTTAGATGTTACAAGTGCAACAGGTCTGGGCATATTAAAAGATACTGTAGATCTCTAAATGTTCATAAAGATCACAACAGGATTGCCAATTTATTAGCTCAAAGCAATGAGGCTAATGTAGATGAGAGCACAACCTCCATCCAAGATAATGAAGGCACTATACATCCTGAAGTAAAAGATAACAACCATAAGAAATCAGCTAGTGCTGAAGGGGGAAGAAAAGATATAAACAGTAAAAATGACCAACACCCTCAAAATGGCCAGGAGCAGGGCTGGACAGATATACCAATGTTTGATCCATTGGCCAACACAAGCCAACACAAGCTGCCTTGCCATTTTTCCTATCCTATATGGTACAGTTGTATGGTACTGTTTATTGAGATACCGGTATGAATACTGTAAAAACTCCACCATTGTCTGTTCTGCGGGATCTGATTGTTAGGATAAAGGAAGAAATCATTGTTATAACTAAGTATGCTAATGTGATTGTGTTCTCTTTCCGGGTCACTGGAGGATGCTGTGAAAGTTTCATATGCTAATGTTTTTTTCACAGGTTATTTGCAGTAGGAGCACAGTGGTGGCTAAATCTTAGTAAACTAGTTCAATTGTCTTTTTGTAAACAAAAACTATGGTATTATGAGCTCAATGGTTAATTGTTTCAGAACAATTTTCACCAAAAATCAAATGTTAAATTGGGAAAACTCTATCAGAGGTCATCCCTTTGTGATGAATTGTGAATGTTTTTTTTTTTTTTTGTTAACCCCTTGTTCTTCTAGGGGTGAAGTCTCACAAAAGAGCTGGAAGTCCCTGGAAGTGTGTGTGCACACCAGAAGAAGTTGATTTTTTTGTTTTTGGTTTATTGTCTTTTGTAGTCTTTGTGTTTTTTTTTTTTTTTTTATGGCCAGCAGAATGTTTTTGTTGCAATTTTCTTTTTCTATGTATTATTATTATTATTACTATTATTATTATTATTATTATTACTTGTTTTTTTTTTTTTTAACTCAATACTTTACCCCTAACAATCATTCATCAGGACTATAATACCTATGTTGTTCTAGTGTGGTACCGGTGCATAATGGTACCAAATAAATGGGGAGATGGAGCAAACTTGCAAGTACCTCCCAGCTAGGGTCGATTGAAACTATGGCCTAGTCTAGACCAGGGGATAATAGCTGCATGTTGATGAAGTATTAACTGTCAAGAATCTGTTACTGCTCTTGTTCTTATTTTCCAGGATCCATAATAAAGCGACGCTAAAGACCAACGTTTGGAATACTGGATGGCAATTGGATTGAAGAGCTTTCATTTTACAACACAATATTGATGACATTTGCTTATGAATATGCTTATACAGCATTTTCAATTCCTTTTAACCAATGACAATGTTTCTAGAGGAATGTTGGGTCTCCCTATCCAAACCTGAGAAGTCTTCAAGCAGTACATGTATCTAGAGAATGTTTGCTAGGAACTGATTATTGTTAATTTCTTATGAATAACATAGTCAATAGATAAACCTTCAGCAAGAAAAACTGTGTTTGATAATGTTGAATTGTTCATCAGCCACGTATATATTGTTTAAATTTTCAAAACAAGCTGCAAACTTCATTATCTGTGGAGACAGATGCAGTCCCTAAAACAACAATGAAAGGATTGCTAAGCAAAGACAATAATTGATCTTCCATGAGTGGATGCCTGAGGATCATTAACACATTGACTAGTTTCACCACCTGGTGGTAGTTCCTGTCCAAACCAGTTTACTATTGCTTCGGTCTTTTTGGATGGGGCAGGGGTCTGTGATAACAATCCCAAGCATGAAACACAGACAATCTGTGTGACCTCTTGATCAAGACTTCACCAAGAATGAGTCAACAAGGTGAATCGCTCTGGACTTGCAGAGGGGTGTGGTTCAAGGAGAGAAAACCCTGGTGTGTATGTGGGTGTGAAAGAGAATCACCATGTGCTGGAGATAGAGCTCGACCCTTTCTGCTCCATTCCTATATACCCTTACCTTCTTCCCTTTTTCTTTTAAATGATATTTATAAAATATCATAAGCTGTAAATAAACCTTTCCCTTTATAAGATCTACTGGTCCTTCTTTGAAAATAAGGCACCCCAAACAGAGCACATTCTACACCTACTGAATCTTCTAACCCCCTTACTGTCACTGTTCATACTAAATTCTTTGATGTGAGCGAATGTGGGTGGGACTTTTACAAGAAAGTTTTTAGGGAATAAAATATATTTCCTGGAAAAGACGTCTGTCAATAAAGTATTTATTTAAGACAAATAAAAAAGGTAAATAAAAAGACAGCATATGAGGATGTAACCTGATTGATGATACGAATCAGTCCATGTGAAGACCATTCTCTAACCACACCCTCAAGAGTAACTCCTTTTATACATAAGTTTCCCATTGACATGCATTGGATATAGGCTACTATGCATACCTAAAAAGGTAATGTTAAATATAGTTTTACTGTACTACTTGTTGTTGAAACACAAGAAGTGGAAAGAGATTACCCAGCTCTTTCTCAATGACCTCTGTTCCATTAGACATTAGTCCTAGGTTCTTGTGCAGGAATAGGGATGCCTCAAATTCTTACATACAGTAGATATCAACGTTAAAAATAGGTATACAGCTCCTCACTTATCTTTCCATGACCTCATAAATTCTCTAACTATATTTTTAATCCAAAATATCTGATTATTTCTAACGGACTACCTCTCACTTCTTGGGTTTGGTATAATATAAATTTCTATAGGATTAAATGCTCACCCAGAAGCACCAAAATATTTATCAGCCCTACCTGGCAGACCTATTGTTTCCACATCAGAGTTGCTTATCATGTTGACTTTCATATCTAACTACTACATTTTATTAAATATCCATAAAAAAGAGCTGTAAGCTACTATCTAGGAGGAGTAAAAAGAGATGCTAATATCCAACATATTTTTGAAATTTTTGCACCGATACATAAATGATTAGAAAGAGATGTTTTAGGAAACAACTGAAAGCTTCCACTAAGTTATGCAATTCAAAAACCACTGCAGAATGTATCGAAGCTAGAAGGTCTGCAAGCATTTTCTCTCATAACCTCCAATATCCCTCCTTTAATCACCATTGCTAAGAGTTTATTTAGCAGTAAGCATTGATGGATTGATCTTTGAGTTTAAGTGTGTCAGCATAGTTTAGCTTTGCAGCAATAACATTTGGCAGAACCATTTGACCAATAATCATTGTAAGGTGGCATTACATTTCTCACTATTGTAACAAGGCACTTCTAGGTTGGCCAACAATAAAACATTTTTTAATATTCCACTCTCCAGTTCCTTTTGAGTGACAATTCTACAAACCGAGGGGTGAATTTTGTCACCAGTCACAAAGACAGCTTTAAAAAAATATGACATTCAATAATTTATTCAAAACCTAAAAAGAAAGTTTTGCCTAGAGATATATTTTACCAGCAGAGACAAAAACAGAGCAAACTGACCTTGACAAATTTACCATAAAACTGGCCATGTTTTGATGAGCGGACCAGTTTACTAAACTTTCCTTTTTTTATGACTTTGTACAGCCAGAATATCTTTTTATTTGATGTACATATGTTGCTGACTTACTGTAACACTAAGGTTTTAGCTCTTTAGTATTATTCTAATACATTGCTTCAAGGTGCTAAAGGGTGACTCTCGATTGTCACTAGGATACTAATTAAAGCAACCTTCAACATAAGATGACTGATGATGTGACATTTACATGAGACCATAAGCTGTGACTAGTATGTTTGCAGAGATAATGAGGCAAGGGAAGTGTTCTAGCGAAGGACTCTGAAAGCAATCAGAATTTATATGAGATGACATTTTTCTGTAATGTTTTCTGAAAGTGCATACTGCTTCTTCAGTAACTCTGTGATGTATCTATAGCATCCATATGCTTGCCATAAAAAAGATAGAGGGACTTGTTCTCTGGTTTAAAAAACTCTGCTGAAATGCATAAGAATAAGGCTCATATCGAAGGGCAAACTCTCACATTTACTGTGTTAAATTTTAACGTGTGTCAATGTGAATTATTACACATGTAGACACATATTGTGTTATGGCTGTCTATTCATTTTAATGGGTGCCTAATACAACAAAATACAGCAAAATGGTGCATCTTCGATTTTTGACAATGCACCACAATCCAGCACACACAATAGAATGTGCTGCATATTGCACTCTGATGCAACTCATATCCATGTTCATAACCAAGGTGCATTGGGTGCCATTCAGGAATTGCATATAGCTGGTGTTGCTGCACAATGCATTACCAGGTGTGATAACAACTCATAATCACAGTGCAAGAGTGTGAATATCCCTTTAATGCAGTGTGTGTAGGTCCAGAACCTGCTTTCCCATTACATTCTATGATTTTGTATATTCGATCAGCTTATTCAGGAATTGTAAACTGTGTGGTTTGGGGCTTCTGCCGTTTCAACATTTTGTTAAATCAACACTGTGGGGGTCTGCAGCCTTTCCATGTAGAACTGCAACAAAATTTTATTATAGGAGCTTAAAAAAACCATATATATAATTATTTACAAGTAGCAAAAAGCTTAGACGTGTCCTAAATTTGTACATACTGTGAAAACTCTTTATAGGCTTTAAAACAGAATACTGGCTTATGCTCAAGAGGTGAACAAATTGAATACATAACTAGCTGTTTTCTAAATAGGCTCTTTAAAGTTCTTATCTATAAAGAGAAAAAAACACAACCTTATGACAATTAGCTGAAGATTGCGGATAAGGTAAATTGAAGGTTGCATTTCTGGGTTTCTCTAGTGATGTCTAAAATTTTAAGAGCATGGCATCTGTCCAATAAGTTAGAGACTAGGGCTCCAAAACACTATATTAAAAAACAATTTCAGCATTCTGTAACACATCTACGGCCACAAAAATTACTCAAATATTCAAAAAGAAAGAAAGAGAGCAATACACATAAAACAAGTTATACAACAATACACATAATACAAGCAATACACATAAAACAACTAAAGTGCTAATGTGTAAAGGGAAGAAACATAGTGTGGGCGTGCAGGGAATTATGCCGGAGCCACTGCCTTGACACCCGTTTCCAAGCAGATTTTTATCAGAACGAAGACGGGTGCACATTTTGTATGGTACACACAGCACAAGAATGGGATGGCTGTGCAATAACATTCTTTGAAGGTTATTAATTATTAGACAAATTGAAATACCATTAATAGACAAATCTGGTTTTTAAAAGGAGAGAAGTCATATTGCTGGTTATTGGCTGATTGCAACTTCAATTGTGTCCATTTTCCTTTTACTGAATTTTAGCCTTAAAGTCATGCCATTTCTGGATCCATTTTCTATTTATTTATTGTCCGTATAACAAAGTATTGCTTGCTGAAATCAGTAAATATTTTTTTAAACCCAATCAAGAGCAAGGTAATTTTTTTTAAATATTTAATTTTTTGCATTTTTTGGATGATTACGGTGAATCAACTTTATTTACTTATCCTAGTAAAAATTCTCTAAGTTAAGCTTTTGTGCATTTTATATAATGACTTTAATAAATGCTCCTGAGATATTTGGCCTAAGAGAATGTTATTTTATTACATTCACGCTCACTTTGACATTTGAAAGTTACTGAAGAAGGTGAAGCTCCAAAACAGAATTTTCAAAAAATTGCAGTTATATGGCAGGAATTAACAAACCTTATGTTTTTGTAAAGTTAATAAATTAAAAGTGTATATCAAATCGAATAGGCTATGATGGACGACGATATTGTTTGATTTATGTATTGCATACTATCCGCATAATACTATGACATGTTATATATAAACTAGAGTGGGACTATGTCTAAAACAACCTTATTGTTATATGAGCTCAGTTTAGTTTTAATTGTTTTAATTTTATTTAATTTCATAGAATATTGAAACAAAAAACTATACCTTTCCCTGTCTGTTACAATATACCAGTAATACACAAGAACACTTTGTTCCTAAGGTTAATAGCACTCGACAACTTATGCATATTGTTTAGCTGTAATAAATATAATTGGATGAAATCTCTGTTCAGTCAATATTCCTCCAAAACAAATATGTTTATTTACTTTTGTTCTATAAGCTAACTGAAGCTATATAAAAATGATGAGTATGACGATTCCCAGCAGTTTGACACCAACATAATTGACATAAAATGCCAGCAGTCTTCTGTTCTTTACTTACGAGATGTTTTTTTGTGGACACATTTTCATTACATATAATAGATTATTGATTATCTTTCTGCAGTCACATGCAGGAATCTCACTTATCTTTTGTACAAGATAGCACTTGCAGTGTCTGTAATTGCCTGAATACCAACTGCCTCTGAAAATATAGCAATCTAAATAATTTACAATTTTCCAGACCTGTCACACAGATGGAAATTTCAGATATGTAGTTCATAGTAAATGTGGTTTTGAGCACTTCTATGGCATTATCTGAAAAGCAGAGCTATAAATGTAGGATACCCAGTAATGTTAGATAAGTCACACTCCAGAGGAATCAGAACACAGCAGGCAGTCTTGCCTGTGATAGAAGGCAGGAAATACTTCAAGTTTAGATATATGGTGCTTTGATATTACCAAAAGGTCACAGCTTCACTTATTAAAAAAAGGAATTAACAAATAGTTTTAACTAGATTTTGACACATATAGAGTATGCTAAATTTATTAGGAAATATGTCTGCATTTTACTTTGAAATACATTTAACTTAGACTCCATATATTATATGATTGTTTTGCCACATAAATAAGTCCTGATATATAATGATTTTTAACATTAATAATATAATACTACCCAGCATTACAACAAATAGTAAAGTGTTGAGGTGTAAAAAACACACTAAATGGTCATCATTGGCATTAAATAATCCCCCCATTATCTGGTGGTCATTGGCAGTAAACAACCCTCCAACCAATCATTTGGGATTGAGTGTTAGTAAATTATTGGTGGTCAATAAATTTATTTAGTTATTTCTAAAATATGTTTTTTTATTATAGTATAACATTGTTTTATTTACCTATAATTACCTGTATATAGCACTGGCATATTATGCAGTGCTTTCCATAGTTCATAGTCCATGTCACTACCCGTCCCTCAGAGGGGCTCACAAATTTTTTAATGGGGGGGGGG
Organism: Pyxicephalus adspersus; assembly: GCF_032062135.1. NCBI lineage: Eukaryota > Metazoa > Chordata > Amphibia > Anura > Pyxicephalidae > Pyxicephalus > Pyxicephalus adspersus. The sequence continues at coordinate 131,179,940 of NC_092858.1, forward strand.
GGGGGGTACAAAAAGCCTTCCTGCATGTTTTTGGAAATGTGATAGGAAACCTGAGTTTCCTGAGGCAACTTATGCAAACACCAGTAGAACATTCAATAACATAACTTACAGAAGTTTTATATTTTATTATATATAAGTTATATTTGTTTTTTATTCTACTATATATTTCTACATTTATTACGGTGCAGTATGCTGGTTCTAGAAAAGTGGTCATTATAAGTAAGGTCATTTATGGTCATTATAAGTAAGGAAGTTAAACTGTTCTGGAAAGCCTACTTGTAAATCAGGAAAAATGGGACCTCTTCATCCTGTCTTATCAATTGGTGCCACAAGCTTTTATTATTGATGCCTGTACTGTACATTCCACTAGGTTAGAAGCACAGATGATACTGTCTGTTTTTTTCTTGCTTGATGTTATCTGTAGTCGCTATGGACAGTTGTACCCTCAGGACAGGAACATCCAATTGAAATTCAGCAGAATGTTGTGTTAAAGAATTCAATGTTTCAAGTGGCAAGGTCCAAAGGTTATCAATCATATTCAGAGCACTATTTTAAGTACCTAGGTGTTAGGCACAGAAGATGCAATGCATGCAGCTAAATACACAGATTGCATATATATCCAAGAACTGTTTTGCCAAAGGATTTATTTGTCCATCCATCTGATCCTAAGATTTAGACACCCTTTGCTGCAGTTCAGAATTATGCACATGTCTCCTTCTTCAGCCTGTAGATGGACTGCTAATAGAGAAGCAGCACACTAATGTACTTTCCCCTCCTTTCTGCATACTCCTAACACTTCAGTAGAAAAATATTCTTGGTTTATACTTGGATCATGCCAATAGATGGTGGTGGGTCCTTATCTATTGTGTGTAATAAACTTGCTGTTGTTAAAAGACTTTTGTATACATTTACCATGTGACAAACCAATGCACAAAAATGACCTAAAGTGAAACTATAAGTAAAAAAAAAACACTGGTTTTAAGTGACTTTTTAGGTGCTCACCAATTTTAATAGGTGTAAAATTGGCATGGTATTTTGGTATTTTATTTTTTTACACTTTCAGGGTTAAAAGAATCATTCTTTTGTAAACACTTGATTTTAAGGTATTTATAATGTATACATCTGATTCAATGTTTCTGCTTCCCAAAAATATTCCAAATAATTAGTAATTCCATAAAAAAAGAGTCTGAGGTCCAGAATGAGAAAATGGAAATGCAGTTGTATATAAACTGCATTTATATTTTGTAAATTGCATCTAAGATGTGCATTTATAAAATAATGAATCTGACATTTACCAAATATTTCCCAGTGAAAAATCAATCACTGTCATTAAAAATACATAGAGTTAGGTTGGTTAGTTAATGTCAGCTGATTATCAGATTAATTGCTTTATAAACAAAATCCTACATGTATGTGTTACAGTTTGTGTAAAATTCTTACTGGGTTGCCTCTGTTTGTTTAAGATCCTCAAAAACTCATGAGACTTTAGATTATAAAGCTTCCATTTTTTTCTGTTGGCCTTAAAGGCATGGTTTGACATGCTTCCACTTTGGAGTCTGATGGATTTGTGTTATTTGTAAATAAATGACAAGGAAGGAAATCCATCAGTGATGTCATGTAGAGAAATGTTTCTGTGATTAATATTTCTGTGCTGGGTGTCAAAAAATGACAATCAGCTGCACACCTGGGTACTGAGGAATTATCAGGATGTTAAGGGCTGCACAATTTTTTTTACCATTTATTTCCTTTACCTTTTTATAACACATTATTGATATACAAAATAAAAAGGCCCATTCCCACCATTCTATGTCCCCAGAAAATGTGTCTAAACTTTATTTTGTATGGAGTATAATAAAATAAGTAATAATAATGATGTGCAAGTTCACTGTATATTGGGTTTGCAGAAAATTTTAGGTGTTCGTCACCTGCCAAGTTTGTAAACTTTATGTATACGTTTGTAAGCAATGAACAATCAAAACAGATTGCTATCTTAACAGCTGGAGAGTTCTAGCTACAAAGAAATGTACATAGCACTTAGCTTCTGCTGGTTACTGGCTACATGGTGGACAGCGTTTGGTCACATAAGTACAAAAACAGGTTTAAACACATCATAAAAGCTTGCTAAATCTGAACAGGAGTAAGTTTGCCCATCAGTAGCAGATAATAAATAAAAGCATCAAGAGTTAGATTTCGCCTCTATTTCTATTTTGAATGTAAAATTTTAAAAATTCCATTGTTACTAGACCTAGTGATCACCAGGTGGAAAGGACAGAGCGGACCTTCCAAAATGGCAAAAATAACCTGACACGGCTTTAAATACTTCTCCTACTCCAAAACTAAAAAAAATCATATTTTCACTTGACATACCCTGTAAAGGATCTTACAGTTCACTTTTATGCACATTAAAGGTAATTGAGGAGGAAGACAGTTATCTGTTTTTGCATTTTGGGAAGGACATTGGAGTAGCTGATATCAAATACTGGGCCTGATGTATTAAAACTCTCAAAGACTGGAGAAGATAGACTATCATAGGAGAACTTTGGTTATCCAGTGAACCTGGAATGGATCTACTCCAGCATTGAAAATGGTTGCCAAACAATTGTAAATGATTTTTAGGAAATCTATTGCAGGTTTGCTAAATGTGTCCATGCAGGTAATATCAGCAACACCTTGTAGCACCCAAGTCTTAACCCATCAAATCAACAGTATTACCCATGGAGCCACTGTGCTAACCTTTTTAACTTTAGCAGTTGCATGTCTGATGTTATGAAGCTGTTTCAAAGGTTCTCTGGATCCACTTTTTAATTTATTTACTGTAATGTATAGTAAGTTTAAATGTGAGTTTATGAGTAGGGGTTTTAGCGGGCAGATATTGTTAAAATACATACCACGTGTGCCAAGTAAGTATGTCCAGCAATTTATTTAGTATGTCTGCATAAAAAGAATACCAAGCTGTTTTCTGTAGATCTGTGGAAACCTTCAAACTTTATTGTTCACAACAAGACATGGATAGTCCATAGGGCTAAACCAATCTGAGACAAAAAGCATCAATTTTTTAGGCCTGTAGAAATGTCACATCATCTTCAAAACAGTGAGGTTTGGAAGCTTTGTGGATCTATGATGTTGTTAGGTTGTATGCTGGTGTAGGCCTATGTAAATGGTAATACCTCACAAAGTCTAAATCTAGCCTTAATTTTTTGGTTAGTTTTAGGTAGATTAGAGAAGATAAATCATCAAATAATTGTCAGTGTTTCTGTTTCCTATTTTCTCTTTTTCTCTTTGACACCATCAATACTAGAAAGCAATAAAAAAATTCGGAAGTTCTTATTTTTTCTTTGGTAAACTAAGATGTGTTTCTCTCTGTGTACCTGTTCAAGAAACAAAAAGAAACATTAAAGAGCATGGGGGTTTTGATTGGCATGCATATATTCAAAAAAGAATAATATCATAAGAAGATAACGTGGTGATCATAAATGATCAATTTAACAGAAAGTCCATCCCCTTTTTTCCATTCAGGGATATTGGGCTTTATACTATATAAAGGAGTTACCTCACAAATATAGTTACTGGAAGTCTAACCTTTATTCAAAGGTTTGAATGTAGGACTTCTACACTGTAGGACTTCTACAGTGCCCGGGTTAAGGACATCCGACATACGGACAACTCCTAGATACAAAGGGGGCTTCCCTGCTCACATCCTGTGAATGGGGGAGGGGGGCTGTTTGTATGACTTGCAGAAGAAATCTTTTGCTAAACACAGCTGAGGTTGTGGGTGATTTTAAGAGCTGATCTGATCTGTACCATCTTGTAACTCTTTAATGACCAAGACAAACTCTGCAGTTGTTTCTTTTTGCATATTGAAGCACGGCTTGCTTCAGAAGCTAATGAATGTCTAGGGTCCATAAAGTTTTTGTTTTTTTTTTTGCTTTGTTTGTGGTTAGCTCACAGTGAGGATTTTATACAGTAACTGACACCACACTGCCTAATAATATGTTTAGACAAACATCTGCCCTAATTGCATTTATTAAAATAATGTACCTGTTCTGACTTACATACAAATTCAACTTAAGAACAAACCTACAGTCCCTATCTCATATGTAACCCGGGGACTACCTGTATATAGTTATGATATTATTCTTTTTTTAATATATGAGTGCCAATTAAACACCCCTGCTGTTCTTTTGTGTCCTGACAGGAAGTTGACAAAGAAATCTTCTCAGATATTCAAAACAAAAAAAAAACTTGTATCAATATTACCTGTTGTCATGAGTAAATTAATTATACAAAAAAAGTTTTGTGGAAAGTTGTAATTTTAAATAATTTAAATACCAATTATAAATTCATTATTTTCAGTGTATGAACACAACAAAAATAGTATATTTTGTAATTGAAATGTCAGCTCTTGCCCAAACACTTTCTTTTAAATAAAATTAGAACCTTAGCCAACATTGTGCTGGCTTTTCTCTATCTGGTAGATTTTTCAAATAGGGGAAAAGGGAACAAATAAATATTTTCTAGCAACATGAGTAAAGTTTAGAACTTCTATGAAGATTGTATTGTTTTTTGTTTACAAATAGGGATACGTTTTATCCTTACTTGTCCAGGTGAGAGGTCCCTAATAGTACAGGAATGGAGAACATGTCTAAAGAATAGAGACAAAGCATTTAAACCCCAACAGAAAAATTGACCTAATAGAGACGCAGACAACTTTTAAAATGTGATTGTTGTTTGTTGTTGCCTGAACCAGCTTCTGGAAAAGATCACTTAACCTGCTGCATTCATTTTCAGGTTTATTTAATTTAAATCTGTCCAGTACAAGCTCATTCTTCAGATTCTCCAAGCCCTGATGCAGCGGGACCTTTTGAATCCCCTAAACCCATTGTTACGGAATGTGACTTTTAATAAAAGACTTTGCCTAAAACTGTTTGACTCTTCTTTTGCACATCAGTTAGCACATAAAGCATGGCAGAGGTTCTAATGCTTTGTAACTCTATCCAAAACAAAAAAAATGGCTTGAGCTGAGTTTTATTTTAGTTGTAGCATATGATGACAGCATTATGGTTACAGTTTCCTGGGGCATCTGTTGCTTTGCTAACTTCATCGCATCACCATTACACACTACATGAAGTAAAAAGCTAGCTTTGCAAAATTGTACAACATTTTAAAACAGACCTAAAGCTCTTGTGTGATTTAATGGTCCCTCACTATGAATTTAGTCCTCTGTGTAGTCACTGAAGAGTCTCATGAATCTGGAAGAAAAAAGTCAAGATGGTATAGCAGCCATCTGGGCTTTAAAACCCAGCTGTTACAGAAAATCATTATAGCATCCACTGCATTATTAGATGTACAAATACACGTTGAAATAGCATTACCCAGTCTTAGTGCAGCAGCTGAGGAGAATGCAGTGATATATTAGACCCTTCAGGGTTTTGCTTGACAGAAATGATATCAGAAGCAGTGTTTTAGGAGGCTATGGAGTAATCACCAGGGAAGGATGAATAGCCAGAAAAAAAAGAAAACCTAATCTAATTTCCTACATGCCCCAACCTTTTTTATAACACGTACTGAAAACCCATTTTGGTGACAAAAAAGCAACACAAAATGAAAAAAAGAAACTCAAAAAACTGATGAAGACATTACTTAAATTGAGGTCTGTACAGCTTAATTAAAGTAAACTTAAATTAGGGTTGTAGAAAAGTGCTATATATAAAATAAGCTAGAACAATATATACGTCTTAGTCAGTGCAACTGAATAAAATCAGACCGGTTACAGCACTTGTTTCAATGTTTGGAAACACAATAAAATACCAATTAACTATTGAAGGGGCTTCTAAACTCAAAATGTACTTACTTTTTGTCTATTAACAAACTTTCAGTCCTAAAATGACAGTGCTCAATCACTTTACTGTTTAATTTCTCCCCTATGTTCTCCATAACTATGTTTTGAGGGGTTCTGCCATCAGACCAGTGTTTGTCAACCAGGGTTCCGTGGTCCCCCAAGATTCCTCCAGTGGTTGCTAGTGGTTCCTTGAGCAATGAGCAATTTGTGCCTCCCAGGTAAGTTTGTTTGACAGCAATGATCTTTTTGGCTATCTGTAGGGGTGAGATTCTTCACAATAACCAGCAATGTAAGAGGCATTTCTCCCACTGACCACTACACTAATATTCTGTAAACTGTGGATAAAGAAATTATAGCAGGGGTTCCCCAAAGATTTGAAATTTTATTTAAATAGATATAACAAAACACAAGCGCAACTAGCAGACCAGGAGGAAAAAAAATTACGGATGGGGAGTGGGAGGGGGGGCATCGGAAATTTTGGGGACGGGGGCATTGGAACTTTTGTTCTGATGCAATTAGAGCGGAAGAGATTCCAATTCTCCCACCTCCTTATAGGTGAGACATAGGGCCTTTTTTATTAAAGCTCTCCAAGGCTGGAGAGAATACACTTTCATCAGTGAAGCTGGGTGGTCCAGCAAACTTGGAATGGATCTGGTCCAGGATTCAAAACATTTGCTAGCAAATATCAAATGACTTTGGAGAAATCCATTCCAGGTTTGCTGGATCACGCAACTTCACTGAAGAAGTGTCTTCTCTCCAGCCTTGGAGAGCTTTCATAAATCAGGCCCATAAGATCACCAAGTGGCACGGATCTGCGGTGCAGTCGATCTGGTGGGAGGGCACCAGGCATCGCTTGCGCCACCCCTGAAGCGACAGATTATTCAGGCTGATGTGCTTGGCTTCCTCTAGCCCCAATCGTCATGATGGAGGGGAATTCTGAGTTGTCGCCTTCATCGTGTTTATAGGGCGGTTCCAGGGATCCCCTAATGCGCGCCACTACAACACAAAAGCGAGCTGCGGCTGCAGCTCCTTCTGCAGACTCTGAACACTCCTGGGACCAGGTAATTGATTTAAAAAAAAAACTATTATATGTTACCCTTTAACTCCTATTTAGACTAATTGCTATGCTTTTAAGGTACTTACAAGAACCCATACATAATACTTTATTAAACAGAGATTTGCAGAATTTTCACTCCATATATATCCCTTGGTGATTGGTGAGCTGCAGCAGCCGCCCCTATCGCTCACCTTACCTACTCCTGGGACCAGGTAATTACTTTAACCAACCTCATTCATTCCTGCTATTCTTCAATATTAGATCAATATCTACATTAAACAATATTTTATTATCAGAATTCCACACCATTATGAAACTTTATTTCCCAGCAATTTAGATGGCCAACTTTAAGCGTTTCACCTTCTGATTAATGTAAATCATTTGAGCCAGATTATGTTAATATAGTATAACATTCTATATTAGAAAAAACATATATATTATCACACAATGTATTGTATGTATACTGGACTTCACTAACTCTTGTAGATCAAAAAATACTTTAAGGATAAGATTGTGAGTATGCTTTATGTACCTATATACTTGATTACATTAGATATATGTAATACCTACTCTGTATCAAATAGTGTACTGCTATAAAGGATTAATATCTCTTTATATTTTGTAAATACACTTAGATTGCATGCAACTAAAAAAAGCACACAGCTACCCCCGGGGAAGCCTACGAAGGGCGAAAAGCGTCAGGTTAGTAGGCTGCGTGCAACCTTTTCCTTCTTTGCATACATTGGTTGTTAACCATTATGCAATCTTCTGATGTAAAAAAGGTACTAAGTAGGTGATATTTGTCTAGAAACCAAGTTTTGGGTCAGGTACATTGAGGTCCTGCAACAAATATTGTCCATACGAAAAGCATTGTACTACTGTAATATTTCATTATTATGTAAAAAAAATATGCTGTTATTTTGCCAAAAAAAAAAACTTTCTGTCTACCTTATTTCTATATAGTAGAAGTCACATGCTGTACTTCACCGAAAAGTACCATATATTTTACAAGGCTCAGACTGGCAAAATGAAGGATGGGGAAATGTATAAAAGGTAAGTCAGCTCTAGTCTTTCAAGCAAACCTATAACCTCCCCTAAATGGAGTATTAAAGAGAGTGCTAAAAGCCTATAAACCAGGTAATCTATTTATTGGTATCTTTGGTACCGCAAGGGGTAACTCTTTTGGCGACAATTGCCTATGAGTTTGTGTAACTTTTCACCTTACACAAATCATCAAAAAAAAAGTCTTCTCTACAAATAAAAAACACTTTGCTTTAAATTTACTAAACAAAGTATAACATGAGTTACTTAGTACCTAATACACATAACTGCTGCCTGACCTGACTAAACTAAATTTCAATTTTGCACTCTTTCTACTGTGCAGTTCAGTTTAGTTTATACAAAACTCTCTTTCAATATTTTATACATCATCAGCTTAGCTACATAATATTCTGTATTTTGAAGGATAGTGTTACTTTTTCCCTAATTTTACAGTCCTATAGGATGTGATATTAGGAGAGATGATGCTATCCCCACAAAATAGTTTACGGTTTAAAAATGGAAAGTTCATATATATAATAACATTTTCTTATAGTTCAGTTTTTTCCTTTACAAAGCATTATCATAGAGATCTATAAATATATAAGCTCAAAAACATTGCATTTGTTTAAAAAATATAATCATTAAAAGAGGAATCATGAGTCTAACATTCAAAAGGAAGCAAGTCTCCTTGCATATTCTGCTGGACATAAAAAGTTTTAAAGTCAGTATCCCTCTCCAATATGTATGAACCAGGGCACAATAATTCCCACTACCCATCCAGCACCATCTCTGTTGACCAACATATGTATATGCAGTACATGCAGGGGTAATGCCACTAGCTTATTTTTTATTTTTTTGTACTGTTATAATATTGCCAGTATTACCCAGAAGGTGTTATTAGTACACTTATTGTAACTCTCTTGTACCATTTTCCAATTTTAATCTGCATGCTTTGAAAGACCTGATTCAACAAGATTACTAGATTTGATTTAACAGGCTAAGCAGCCACTGATTACAAATCAATTAAAAAAAAGGCAGAGAATAACTAACAAAAGCAATACATACAAATGTCTAATTACTTTGAATGCATTTGTTTACTAAACATGTAACTGTGTCTGTGGGAAATAACTGTAAAATAAGACCCCATATCTTCACCACTCTAATATGTAAATAAAGCAGCACCAACACTAAGATGCTGCAACTGAATAGTACTGAATAGGGGAATCAATACTTGAAAATACTTAAACAATCTGCTTTTAAAAGCCTGAAAAAAAAACCTATTCTAATATACAAATTAATCTAAAATTATTGATGCTTTTTAGCTCGCTGAAGTATCTAGAATTTCCCATGGTTACTGTAACAGGGTTATAATTTATTATTTACTGATATTATTCCAAGCCTGTAAATTATTATTTATAGAGCTGCTAAGCAACAAGTTTACCTAATGCTACACACTTGCTGGTTTACCTTCAAACTCTCATGGCGGCCTTCTTGATTTACCTTCTCCATGCCTTACATTACCAGCTTGTTTTCTGAAAACACCAACTTTTGTTGAATGGCTAGGAGGACGAGCTGCTAGGCAGGGTGGTAGGCCAACATTGTGGGCAACTGTGCTCTGCTATAGACTTACCTATACTTATGCATCACAATTAAAAGTTCTTACTGTTTGTGTACAACCATTCACAACCTGTATTATATAGTAAACATTTGTACCTGGGTTTTATCACACTTCAACAGATATAACTGTAAATTGTAACTATTTTTTTTTCTTTTTGTACTCTTCTGAACAGATGTCTACACTTATACCAACCTTCCTGTTAGCTTCCAGCTGTTATAGTGATTGAATGTTATAGTGATTGATTGAATAGTGCCATCAGCAAGACTTCAGCTCTGCACCCCATCATCTTTCTTTTATTGTGCTGTGAGAAGCCCATGCAGAGAAGTCCAGCAATCAGGACATAGTGGGCCAATGAAGCTATTATTTGTTTGATATTTGTGTTATAAGTAGTAAGCCTATAATAAAACAGCTACAATTCCCAGCAGGACTATCACTGACCCTGCTGAAGATAGATAATGAGGTAGTGAATTTAGTTCTGTGTTTAAGTGCCAAGGTTGACTGTACTAGACTCATGAGGCTGCTGTTTGTCCTTTGTGATCAGCTTCCAAAACTCTGCAACATGACCTGGCCGCCTGGTGTGCATCAAAGTAGTACCAAAATACTTCTCCACAGAGCAGATCTATGAGAAATAATTACTATGGAAGAGGTAAGAACAGCATTTCATAATAGCAGTGTGGTTGTGGTAGGCAACTGCTTTAGGTTCTGCTACAAACCTGAACATGGTTTCTATTATATTGGATCAGTTCACAAAGATAACATATCAGGCTCCACTAACATTATTTTTAAAAGACTGACAGTTGTTTTTTCGTCATTCAATGAGATCTGAAAATTACTATCACAGTATGGCATGGATCCCAACTTTGGGAGTTGGGAAAGGGGAACAAGGAATAGCATAGAGTATGTAGGAAAAGGACAAACCCTTTTTCTGTGGATAATGTAGAATTTATACTTTATTAGATCAACAAACAAATTTTATCCTTATACTTTCTTTAAAAATAACAAAAGGGTAAATCATTTATTTGGTTTGATTAAAGTTTTAAAACAGTAAAACACATTTATGGAGGTGCTACAGTTAAAAAACAGGTATAACAGGTAAGAGGGACTGGGGATTTGGTTGCATACACTTGCAAGACACTTCCTCCAAATGAGGGGCGGTTGTACACATGGCTAAAATAATTGCCATAGAGCTAAATCAATCAGAAGGCCTTCAAATCAACCCTTGCTTTTAACCTACCTCAACCATGGCCCTAGCACTTGGCACTGAAATAAATTAGGGTGCACCACAATGTACAGATGTGATTAATGTAGTCTGCTGGATTGCATAAAAGTAGTTTGGATGCTTTCGGGGGTATTCACTTTTGCAATGCATGCCAATGTTGAAAAAATGTACACATTGCATGAAAATGTGCACAAATGTATGAATTAACACTAAGGCTCATTAGAGCCTAATTCAAAGTTTCTTAGTCCTTCAGGGGACATTTAAAGCTAATTTTACTTAACACAAAAAGCTACTTACTGCTTAATCTTCGCTAATGACACTAAAATTGCAAACAGTCCAAATATTTGCCATGATTATGCGGGCAAAATTACGATTTTTAATTTCACCTATCCAGTAGATTTCATTGAGAATTCCTCTTTGATGTTTGGATTGAAAATGACATTTTTTTGATTATAGATAAGTAAGCTTTTTGCATGCAGAAAATAAAAATATATGTAAATGTCCACAGTGAGAACATGCATGTCCACCTACTGAGAATATTCTTGTTATAACACAGCCTGTAGAAGCAAAGCAAGCGAAATAATAGTGGAGCAAATTGTTACATGTCTGTCCAACTGTGTACATTAGAACACTTTTATAACTGTATTTAGAAAAATACAGCAAAGTGTATGAAATGTATCTTAATATTAACTAATGTACATGGAGTACATTTATGTTGTGCCAGAAATAGATGCACAGTACCATGAACTTTTGTTTTACAAACATTTTTCCTAGAACAAAAACTGCTAGTTTTGTACTGATGAATCAACAAACCTGATGACATGTAAGGTTAAAAAATATCTAAAAACACATCCATTAAACTACTGATCGTGATGTACTTTTACAGCTCTGCAACACATCCTCATCAGGCAGGGCAGAAGCCTTGATTTTTCTCTGGTGCAGTTAGGTAACTTGCTGGTCTTTTCTATCCTCAAGACTGTACGTGGACAATGGAAGGAGAATTAGACTGATGTTCTGTTTTCTCTATAACTAGATACAGGGATCAGTGTAGGAGATCAAAAGAGTACAGTGGTAGACACCAACATCTGCCATCTTCTTTATGTTTCTCTTGGATTTCAGCAGAACAAGCAATAAACATTTCTAGTATGCTCTACATGGGTATCCATGAGGCAGCAGGCTGCCAAGGGTACATCAGTCTCCCCAATGTAAGGAGAAAACAAGTCTAAATATTAGTAAAAGGTCCAGTTTAGAAGTTTAGGAAACCCTTTGTCAACCCTAACATATTTAAAAAAAAAACAACAAAAATGTTTTCTAATGTACCCCAAAAAGGGTCTTTCCTACACAACATGATATTGTTAGGAAATGCTCATCTGTCCGGCAACTTCGTGCTGTGCACCATCACAGTAATAAACACTGTATGTTCTGTCAAGCAATGTGATTTGCAGCAGCCAGGAGAACTAAGATAGTAGCAGCCGAGGCTTCCCTTTAGTTGTGCACCCTGATGTATTTTTGGCATCCCCAGCATCCATTGTTTGGCTGTGCACAGCTGAAGGGGATTCTAGAGGCTGATCAGCTCCTGACTCAGCCCTGCACTGCTATTGGCTGCTGGGATTTTAAAGCCTCTCTGTTTCCAGTCACCAGTGCCTGGTATAGCATCTGCTATATTATAATAAAAAGCCTGGTAAGTACCAATATTCACCAGATACCAGTCCCGAAATCCATCGCTGCAGTCTTCACCTTTAGCAGCCCCTGCTCAGCCGCAAGAGACTGGTTGCGTCTCCCAGCACTCTGTTGCCCCCAGGACTTGGTGCGCAAGGGGTGGTGTCTGGAGATAGGCCAGCAGCTGACCAGGAGCCAACAAATATAGAGTACAGAATTATCAGGAAATCCAGAAGCAAGTCAAAGTCAAAACACAGGCAATCAGTCCACCAAGCGAGGTAGAAAGAGAAGGGCACAAGCAGAATGGGGGTCACAAGCAAAGGTCGATCCAGGCAGAGTTCAAATGAAATGTCAGGAACAGGCAAAGGTCAATAAAAGAGAAACACTCAAAATCTCTTCAGTACAGATAAGCCTAGCTTAACTCTTTAACATCCATTGGTGATTGGAAGCAAAGAGGCTTTAAAGTCCCCTAGAATCCCCTTTAGCTGTGCACAGCCCAACAATGGATGCTGGGGATGCCAAAAATACATCAGGCTGCACAACTAAAGGGAAGCTCCGGCTGCTTCTCTCTTAGTTCTCCTGGCTGCTGCAAATCACATTGCTTGACAGAACATACAGTGTTTATTACTGTGATGGTGCACAGCACGAAGTTGCTGGATAGATGATCGCTTCCTAACAGATATATCAGTAAAAGACAGAATCTGGTGGTCTGCCATGTACCTTTTGTGCACATTTTGTGTAAACATTTTTTTTTTTAAATACATATAATACATATTTTTTAAATTGATGAAAAATATGGACACCAACCTTTTAAATTATTGCAAAAATCCCTAAAGTTTATACTATCCCCTAATTGTCTGGTAGGGTTGAGGAAGAGGGTAGGACTATGGTAACATGCAGGAAGACACTTCCACAAAAACAACTTGCTTTAAAAAGTAACCACTTGGGATTTTATCCTGCACCCCTACAAACAATTTTCATGACAATAATATCTTTAGGGGGTTTACAGTTTACTTAAAATTTTGGCATACATTAACATGTATTATACTACACACTGTTGGACATGTTCCCATGGGTCCTCCTGACCCATCTTCCAGTGACAATACCACATTTAGGGACTTTGCAATGAACTTGCCGTTCGTTCTCAGCTTTAATTTGCAAAATGACAAACATTCATCCACTTACAAAGGAGGATTTATATATATATATATATATATATATATATATATATTTTAATTTTTTTTATCTTGTCCCTTGTGGCCTGAATCACCTTTTATTGTATGACCCCTCTAGCTGTAAAATCTACCTGCAATAAGTCCTATCCTCATACCTGCCTTTCTCATGTTGTATGTGTTCCTACTCACCTGATGGCTTTCATCTGATCTGTATTATGTACAATACAATTAAGATTTTATTCACCTGATCTAAGGGCTATGGGGGATTTTTTCCCAATGGTACACAGACAGCAACAACATAAAAATAATAACCTTGGTGGTAACCTGTCCCTATATGTTTCAAAACTAAATAAAAGTTGTGGTTATACATTTACTACATTAATACTACTAACCAACTGCCTATGACTTCTGCATGTGCCAGATAGCTGCTTCTCCCACTGTGTGCTGTAGTTGCACATGTCTACAACTACCTTTTGTATACTAACGTTTATATTGTTCATGTTATAACCAGTAGTGTACTGTAAAATAGCTAGTGCATCCAAATGATCTAATAGGGGGCCTTCGGTATGAACAGCCCCCCAATAGGGGTTTAGTAAGACAACACATATACGTAGATGACTGTATTATTAGGGATTAAAGGGGTCTCTTTCGATCCTGACCCTGTACCTACTGTGACAGTTTCAGTCAAGAGAAAACAATATCAGAAGTACTAGAAGAGCCCTTTACAGAAGTACAGCTATTACTCTGAATGGGGAATGTACAGGCCCACTTTAAACTTATGCTTTTACTCCTAAGGAATCCGTGGTGGGAAAGCTGTAATGCCTTCACTTAAATTTCAGCATTTTTGTAGAAACATGCAGAGAAGCTAGCGTTAGAGCTCTTCACATTGCAAATAATTACCCTTAATGATTTGGCCTAAAGTGAATTCCCTAAAAAATGCAAAAACTAGTCCAAAAAATGCCCCCCTGAATCAGCTGTACTTTCTCTAGTTAGCAAACTGTTGCATACCAAAAAAGCTTCCAAATATTTTATATCCAAACTTTGAATAGAATATACAAGTTATCGCTTTTATTTATTTTTTTTATAACTTTTAAGGTTTCAATAACTGCAAACTCATTCTCCATAACTCCCTTCAGAATATCATTTTTAATTTAAGAACAACATAGATACATAGGGGCATGGGTGACAAATGAGAGAAGAAAATGTATCCTTAAAAGTATTATTCTGCTATTACCCTCCGGCATTAAAGATCTAAGGAAGGCTTTGTAATTTTCTACAGTTTTATATCATGACAGGGACATCTATCACCACTTTTGTAAAAAAAAAAAAAAAAAAAAGTATTTCCTCTAAAACACATCATGTTGTTATTGTTCTTACTTACCATTTTTCTTTTCTACCCATTTTCAATAAATATTAAAACCCTGCAAACTCCTGTACATTCTGAGACATAAATCTGCAGTCACCTTGCACAATAATTTAATATTTTCTGCAATATTGCGTACTTGGTTGGTGTAATCCCCTGCGTTTTCGAATAGCATTGTACTGTGTCTTTTCATTTTGTGCATCAATTATTCTGCAAAAAAAAAATTGCTGATGGGTGACTAGAGCAAAAGTTTTATGAGAGTTGACTAGTTCACTTTAGTGTAGAGAATGGAAAGCGAATTAATTAAACCTCATCTTAGCGTGACAACATTCATACCATCTTCTCAAATTTATCTTAATTACAAGAAATTCTTGCAAGTATATGATTCATGGATATCTCGGTGCTTATTCATTTAGTTGTGTATAGCATAATAAGTGTACACATACTGACTACCAATGGCATGCAGTCACTCTTCCATCTATTATGCTTCAAGTGCTTATCTCTCTGGGGATTCAGCAACCATATGCTTCTAGAAACAGACACCTCACTAGTAATCAGAGCTTTGAAATGGGTTGCTTATCTGATGAATTCATTTCTTATTAATGTAAACATAGAAATACAGGTTAAAGAACAGCTTAAAGGGGATTTAAAAAACCTCACGATTT
>NC_092858.1:131196385-131241339 GCF_032062135.1 Pyxicephalus adspersus
GCTTTAGATATTGCAGCTTGGCATTGCATGCTGTTATTCAGTCTATGATCTACCAGAACCTCCAGATCCTTTTCCATTTCTGACTCCCCCAAATGTACCCCCCCAGACAGTAAGAAGAATGCATGTTGTTAGCCCCCAAGTGGAAACCTTTACATTTATCCATATTAAATGTTATTTGCCACTTGGCGGCGCAATCAAACAGTACATCCAGGTCTGGTTGTAGATTTTAGACATCCTGTATGGACTTAATTTCATTACATAGTTTGGTGTCGTCTGCAAACACAGATATGGTACTTTTAATCCCAAACTCTATATTATTTATAAGGATGTTTAACAGTAAAGGTCCCAACACTGAACCCTGGGGTACACCACTAATAACCTTAGACCATTCTGAGTAAGAATCATTAATCACTACTCTCTGGATGCGGTCCTGATTTTTTTAAACCTATTGAGCCTAACTTGCATAATAACATCCCTGGCGGTATTCCCAAGTGTGGCTCAGGGTGAATTTTATGTACCAAAAGCGGTATCCCCGAGCCAGACTTGGGGTAGCATAGAAAAAAATCCTACGTGATCCCTTTGATCAAGCAGCGTCCTCCAGCGATCCCCATCTCAGGTTGATCAATGTGATGTGTGAAGTGTCGGTACACTGGGGAGGCGTGGCCTGGCATGAAATTTATATTGTAATCTGCTTTTAACACATTGATCAAAGTAATTCAGGTATAAAAAATAAATCCAAATATTAAATCATAAATTCAAAAGTTTTTCTATTAGTGTATCCAACAGCTTTGTCCAGTGCCCTGACTTACTGTTTCTCCACAACCAGCCCTGACCTTGTTCTGACTTTTGCCTGAACTTTTCCTGACCTTTTGCTCATTTCCCTATTTAAACACTTGTCTCTGACCTTGAACGTCCTTGACTTTTTACTGGAAACTTGACCACATCCATGGTTTCCAAAAGGCGTCTCACCAGCGCAAAAGCTGTTTTCGAACATCTAGAAAGCAGCAATAGTGATTTAAAATCACTTGTGGATTCGAGCGATAGTGATTCACCAGGAAACTTGTCATCAGAAAGTGACAGTGAAAGTGAACACAGCGATGAATCTGAGCTTGAGGTCAGTGATGTGCGAACTTGGTGTTCTATTGAACTTGGTAAGACTCAAGCAGTGCCCCCAAGATTTCCATTTACTGGCGCACCTGGTCTAAAAATAGTTGCCAAACGCGACGACCCCATGGCATACCTGCAATTGTTTCTGACCAATGGGGTTATTAAAAAAAAAATGCTGAAACACACAGGTACGCTGACCAACTATTAGCTGCTCCACACCTGAGGTTTGCAAGAGGCAGAAAGTGGGAATCAGTGACCAAATATGACATTTGGCTTTTTCTGGTGTACTAATAAAATACTTGCCACTCCATTCTTTGGCACAGTCATGTCAGAGTACAGATTTACCCTGATCATGAAATAAATACACTTCACAAACAATGAAGAATTTGCTAAAACTACTCATCCTGCACCAAAACTCAAGAAAATTTGTGAAATATCTCAAAGGATTCTAAAAAATTTCCATTAGACCTAAATTTCCAAGAGACCTAAATTTCGAACAGACCTATGTGCCAGAAAGAGACATCAGCATAGATGAAAGTCTAATGGCCTACAAGGGGAGGCTCAGCTGGGTGCAATACATTGCATCAATGAGAGCACAATTGTCATGGTAGCTGCAAGGCAGGATGGTTGACCCTCTGTGTCATCAGCTCAATTGGTAGATCCGTGCACAGGGCGTAGAGTCTATGGAGCTGCCCGGTCACCAATAAGACACCACCACCTTTTCGTTTGACTCTGTCTTTATGAAAGAGAGTATACCCAGGAAAATTGACAGCCCAGTCATGTGAAGAACAAAGCCAGTTTTCAGCAATACCAATTAAGCGCTAAAGCTCTTCATTCATTTCTTCCAGGGGGCTTCCAACCCCCCTATTTTGTTTGCCAGACTTCTAGCATTGGTGAACAGGCTCTTTAAACCATTGCTGCATTTACAAGCACTGTTTGCCAAATCCTTTAGTTTTTCAGTACAATTAGTACAGTGCAATGTTTGTATGTAACATGGAAAACTCCTTATATTTATCCATAACCGTTGCCCCAACTAGCCCCAATCCACCCTCCACTAGTGTCTGAACCCTGTCTGACCTTTCCACCACCTTATTTAACTGTCCCAGCCCCCTCTGTCCTAGTTAAAATATCTTAATTAAATCTTATGGAATATTGGGTCCAAAAAGATTATTCACAAAAAATAATTGACAATTTAAAGTATAAGCAAGATATTAGATGACTCATGACTCATAGTACAAATAAAATAACATTTATTTAAATGTCCATTAAAATATCACATCAACAACAAACATGCTACAAAACCAAAAAAATGTATTAAAAAGTTTAACATGATCTATGTCTAAAATGCCCAATTTGATTAAACAATGAATGTTAAATATTGATGGCTGAGAGGTCAGATAGAAATGCCCCCTGGTCTGGTATCCATAGATGTGGTGGACGCAACATAAGTCCATATATAAATATTACCTAAGTTTGAGTCCAATGCAAGCAGAAATGCTTTTGTCACAGATATATATTCTTATTCTGCACATTGGGGTACACTATTCCTGGCTTGACACTGTTGCACCTCAAGATTTTTTATAGAAATATGTGGATAGATATAAATGTATATATAATGTATGTGTATAGGTGCAGGAATGTTGTGTTTAAACATGGAACTTATTTTTCTTAGAACTGGCCCATTGGCCCTCCTAGGGGGGTCTCCAATTCCAGGACTTCACAGAAGTAACAAAAGGTAATAAATACCAATACAGGGTTTGGTTTGCCAAGGAACAATAAACAAACAGATGATAAAACACATGCCAGGAAACAAGACCTATTCTTCATAACAAACAGATCACCAGTAGGGCCTTCAAGGGGCAATAAATCCATCAAGCCAGTCAGCAGAAGATGGATGCATAACTGATCAGATGGACTGGAGTGATGACCCAGCTGGACCTTTGTGGACCCCTAAAATTAGATTTGTCATTTGCAATCCCTATTTAATGTACAGCGCTGCGTAATATGTTGGCGCTATATAAATCCTGTTTATTAATAATAATAATCTCGTAGACCATATCTCTGGCAGCTTGATGTTTCATTCAGGGTGGGGCACATGACATTTTTAAAAAATGAAAGTTTGTTTGAATTTGCTTGTACAACTCCTAAAGCATAAGCCGACTTCCACTGTCAAACATTACTCAAACATAAGGGGCAAAGCATACCCACTATTGTGTTTAATCAATACAGCAATCAATGAGTTGTGTTTGTAACCTTAGGAGAGGATCAGATAAGTTGCAATGTTTTTATCATTGTTTGTGGCCCTTTTCCTGTAGGTAGTTCCTGCTCCCAGTTTGTCCAGGTAAAAGCTGCAACCAAGATAGAAATTGGTCAAAAATCAAAAATGTTAGTTGCCAGTTGAACAGAAATAGAGGGAAAATCTGAAACACGAGGGCCTGTTTTGGTGACAGTTGTCTGAAAGCAATTCCCATTGCCCCTGATTCATCAAGCAGAATCGGATTATCGGTCGCGCATTCGTATTAGCGATCCGGAATCGTGCGCGATCGCGCTATTCAACAACCGGTCTTTTTTCAGGAATGGAAAACAGATTTTTTTTTGTAGAGAAACAAGGCTCTAGGAAAAAGGTAAAGTTGGGTTTTATGTCTGTAACACAGCATTTGTTGTACCGTTGCTGCAGATATCAAGCTTGTGTTATAATTTCAAGTAACTTTATTTCAATAAATGTGCACATCTCAATTTTGAAAGCCCATGTGAATTTTGTGCTGGAAAATCAACAAGCACCTTCAGGCTGTTAAATAAAAATGAAGTTTTATTGATCCAACTAGCCAGTCTTGTTGTAATGTTGATAGAACTAAAACATTGAACAGCAGCAGTAGCATGCTTAAAGTAAGAATGGCTAGCTTTTTAAATATTCTTGCTACATAGTTAATGAGAATCAATACATTCTCGTGTCAGTAGAAAATAAGTTAGACTAGTCTACCCACTGGTACAGTGTCTGTCTGGGTCATAAAAATGTCTCAGTATATATTGTGAAATCCTGATATATCAAAAACCCAGGTTGTATTTTGGGACATTTTACATCCCAGGCTATCAACCATTAAATGAATACTCACTCTTTCTTTTTTACAGACAGAGGTGTCTTTGTTTTTTAAGAATAACAAAAATGGTCTTTTATTTTTTTGTCCATAAAAAAGTGTCCAACTCCAGTATTGATTCACATTCAATAGCATCTGAGAGTATCCACTTCTACAATAAAATAAGCAATTTGAAATGTCTAGTGTCCACAATAACATCAGATGTAAGCATTTCAACATCCAAAACTTATTTTGGAAAAAGTTGGAAATGTTCAAAACTCTATTCTTGTTTTTTGATATATGTCTCTCTTTGGAGACATTTCACTCCAATTTCTATCCAAATGAGGCAGCAAAATTTAAAAGTAAAGCTGTCCAAAACATGGGTATGCAGTTGCCAACGGAACAAATGTCCCCATTGAAAGATGATACTATCCAGGTGACAGGATACCTTTTCAGATGATGGATTTCTTATCATTTTTTTATTCCTGGTAACAATGCCCCCCAGGACAAAACAAATGGTGTGGTGGTTGGCTGCATTTGTTTTAAATTTTAGGCCAAGAACAAGAAGGCCAGACAGGCTGCTTTTGATACTACAGTAAAAAAACACCCACATAAGATGTTGTGCCTATATGATTAAAAGGCTGAAATCTAATTAATGAAAGGGGTGGGTCAGGGGCAGTTTAGCTGTAAATAACAGCCTGAAGCTGCAAAGTGTGGGAGATGAGTGAAGGGCGGATATCACTAGGGGCTAGGGGAAGCAGGAAGGGTATGAGAGAAGTTTGGAAAAGGTGGAGGGGTTAGATGGTAAAAGGGGGAAGAAGGAGGACACAGGGACAATTTTAGGAAGAACAGGGAACAGATTTTCCTTCCCTTGGCCCACAATTATGGGGATGTAAGGGAGTTTGTTTAGGGTAAGTTGTGTCTGGCAGAAGGGAGAACCAGAACGGAGCTTTGAAAGAGGGACCGTGAGTATTGGACTCGTTCTTGAGCTAGTGGGCTTGCGGCTGAATACAAAAAGTTGGTTTGGGGCAGCCCTCTATAATGGTATGGTGTGTGGTTTTTTATGGTTAATAATATTATTAATGAATATTTATAGATAATGTTATTTTTGTAATTTATCTTATGTTTTAAATATGCAGGTTGTAAATGTTGGTAATTATTACCATTTCTCTAAAAAAGTTGTCTATTGTCTTGGTTGGGGGGATATGAGATGGTTAAATAGAACTGTGGGGAGTGGAGAAGGTAGAGAGGAGGAGTGGGTAAGTATTGGTAAATGGGGTTACGAGCATCCTAGCTACATGGGTCAAGGAAAACACAAGATGATGTTTGATTGATTGATCGATCAGCTAAGATAAGTCAGGTAGTCTCTAAATTGCTGCAGCCTTTAAAGCACATTGGGAGATCCTGGCTGTACACAGTGAAAACAGAGTAAGCGATTTCAGTACAATTTTCATGTACATAATAAGAGTGTTGTAGCCACTTCCCAACCTTGATTTCTTTCTTTCTACCTTATAATCATTTATATATGTTCTGCTAATGAGAAGTATTGAAAGTGTAGGGATGTGACATTACAGAGGGGAAGATGCAGGGTGGGACAGAGAGAAGCTATGTTGATCTATGCAGTGCCATGTACTTCAACTTTTATATATAGCTTAGGGTCCTGGTGGAAAAGGTGGACAGCGGATGGGCCCATATCCTCAAAGCTAGGCAGGTAGACTAGATGAATACAGGTCATAGAACTTCCAGGGTCCTGTTCCTGTACTTGGAATCTATCATTAAAACATGTACAAATAACCACTGAGAAGGAAGTGGCAATTACATATTGCATTTACTAGCAATTGTGCAAAAAATATATGTGTAAATGGGGCGGCTACAGTTTTGCCCTAAATATCAAAACATGAACTGAGCAGGGGATACAAGAGATAGAACCTAATTATATATGTAGACAAATAAATGAACATTTTCATGTTATTCTTTGGAGTTTAGATAACAAGGCTCATTATGTATTCTCTGAAAGTGTTGTATCTTGGCAATCAGATTCCATACATTATAGAATTTCTGCAGGCATCCTTGACTCTAGCTATGTGAGTTGATAATAAGGAAGGCTGAGCTGATTGCCTATAACAATTTTGAAAGAATAGGACAAGAAGAGAGCCTATATTTTTGCATTAAAACTTTTCTGAAATAGGAAAAAAGAGTAGAAAAAGATTACAAGCAAGCATACAGGGAAAAGGCAATTGAAAACTATATTAAAGATCTCCAGTATTGCTGCATATAATGATATGAACATTTTATACCATACATAGAAAACCTTGAGACAAATAATAATCAATATGATTTTTAAATAGAAATCCATTTTCTGTCCTTGTTTATTGTTATCTCACTGCAGAGCCCTGTAAAGTTCATATAGTAAATCCACCTATCTAAATCTCGTAGACCATATCTCTGGCAGCTTCATGTTTCATTCAGGGTGGGACACATGAGATTTTTAAAAAAATGAAAGTTTGTTTGAATTTGCTTGTACAACTCCTAAAGCATAAGCTGACTTCCACTGTCAAACATTACTCAAACAAAAGGGGCAAAGCATACCCACTACTGTGTTTAATCAATACAGCAATCAATGAGTTGTGTTTGTAACCTTAGGAGAGGAACAGATAAGTTGCAATGTTTTTATCATTGTGGCCCTTTACTGTAGGTAGTTCCTGCTCCCAGTTTGTCCAGGTAAAAGCTGCAACCAAGATAGAAATTGGTCAAAAATCAAAAATGTTAGTTGCCAGTGGACAAGAATAGAGGGGAAATCTGAAACAGGAGGGCCTGTTTTGGTGACAGTTGTTTGAAAGCAGTTCTTATTGTGTCTCTTGGGTATAAATGAAAAAAGAATTTCCCCAACAGAACACAAACAAAAAAGGAATTTTAAGCTCTCTTCTCGTTTAATTAAGGACAGTCCACATGGATTAATACTAACGATATAATCCATTAACATTATCTTGTCCACAGTATTGTCAGACAGTCTAGACATCTGAATTGGCTACCGGTCTGCAAATAATACACTTATTTTGTACCAGTCCAACCTAAGATTAAACACTTTTTATTTTTTACAACGCTAAAGAAAAGCACTGTATCAATTTTATTTAAATAAAAGGCTTGGAAGGTAAAGAAAATACTAAGATGTGTCCTATATAAGTCAAGCTGTTTATTTATTATCTTTTCTGCATGCTGCAATTCTGACGGGAATGATGTCACATTTGAGACTAAGTTTAAAAACATGCTGAGATAAAGCTGAAATATACCAAACTAAAACTGATATATGCTGAGATAAAGCTGAGATATGTGGTGGTAATGCTGAGATGTGCATAACTGAAACATTACAAGATAAACATATATTTTACTTGCAACTATGGCCCAGCATAATGTTACAGCAGGTGGGAAATCAAATTGGGAAAGAAAATCAGTATAATAGGTAGAAAAGAAAGATAGCACACTAAAAGAAGAAGGCCACCTCAAAGTTTTTTCTTTAAGTTTGCGATAGATTAGAGGAGAGTTAAAAACTTTCTGGTCTTTAATAGGCCCCACGACACCCACAATGTGAAAATATGCTGCTGCTGTGCACCCGGCAAATCATACCACAGGTAACCAGATTGGCATGTTGCTGTGGCCATGGTTCAAACCTTTAAACAACAACTGTGCAGCTAAAAGTTGTCACTTGCTCCACAATCTGACACAACCTAACTGATGTCAGAACATGATCATTCTTACAAATCAGATTTACTTGTTCTACCTATCACAACTGAAATGACTCCAACTGTATACTTGGAATAGCAGTTACATCCTCCCTTTTCCTTCTTTCAAATATATTGTCTGTTGCCTAAGATAAAAGTGTCTGTTGATTTGGGATGTGGCTTCTTGTTGACTCCCGACACATGTCTTTGCTTTTTTATGTGATTAAACTGTTTCACTTTGCAGACCAATGTGTTGGTGATTCTTCTGTGAATAAATATAGAATGTTAGACAGCATGAACTGTCACTCAGCAACACACTGAATAAATAACAGTCCCCATTAGGAACTGTACAAATTGGGTTATCACAAATATTGCACAATAAGGTATCAATATTTAAATTCTTGGCTCATCAATTCAGCTTGTGCTGTTTTATTGTTTGATTTTGTGAAGAAGGACATCACTTACTTTAATGACTGCTTTTTGATAACTGGCCTTTAAATCACAAAATGATCATTAGTTTTATTGGGCATTGAAAAGAACACTGTTTGAAGATTCAAAGAACATTCAAATGAAAAAATCAGCTGAATTGTGAAGATTTAATAAATAGACCCTACGTTTTGTATTTTTTTATACAACATGCCACAAATAGATGTGACACAAAAAAGGAATAGGAAACCCTATTAGGAGCAGAAAGCAAAGTAGTTGATGAACTATATAATGCACAGACTACCAGCAGAAGTGCCGGTCAATGCTTGCTATAATATGTACTAGAGATAATCCAGTAACAGAGGAAAACATTGTTGATGTCTACTTTACAAAACAGCTATGTACACTAACGCTGCAGTCCCTGCCTAACACAGAGTGTGCCTGCAAAAATTCTAAATATCCTGCAAGTACAATAAAACTAAATTCCACAGTCCTCGCAAAATTAGAAATCACAAGTTCTGGGCCCTCCAAAACATTCTGCCAATCTTTTCAGCAGAATTTAGACTGATGATGCATATTATTCTATTCTTGTAGAATCAATATGAAAGACCGATATTCTGACCAATATTGACTATAATCAAATCCATGACGCACCACTAAAACTATTACCAGTGTTATACAAATATTTTCATTTTTTTCCTTAATCTGGCTGTAATTTATTCATATTGAAACTAGTTTTCTTTTAAATGTCTCATGTTGTTTTACCAGTGTATATTTATAAATTTTTATTAGTTTAGACAAGCTGCAAAGTGTGTCTTATTTACATTTAGAATTATTATTCCATCTTTAAATCATTGTCATTTCTGAAAACACAGGCTCTTTGGAAAACTAATGGTACAGTATGAAGTATTGACATTTCTGACCACATTTATATTTGCGGATGCTGGCAGAGCAGGTATTGCTACTTGAGCACAAATAAATCAATAACTACTTTCTTCCTTTTTATCAAGATTGCAAATAAATAGACACTTTAAATCTTATCTTGCTGTGACCACTAAACGCCATGCTACTTTACAACAATGGAGTTGTTTAATACAGAAGAGAGCAGCTGTAGTTGTTCATCAAGATGCAATATTTAGATAATACATGGTAAAGTAAATAAGTTATCATAAATAATGAAATATATTTATTCCTATACAGCCTGTAGGGCAACAATTACAAATCCCAGTTTTCCTTCAAATAATGCTTGGCTTGCTAGGTTGCAGTGGCTAATTGGCCTTGGTCTGATGGTGCCTCCACATTTCTGGGGTCAACATCACTTGGGACAGTCAGTACTCTGTTAGCAGTTGAGTCTGTCTCTTATCCCCTATGATAAGTAACCACTGACATCCTATAGCTGCATATAATAGTGACATTTCTTCCACTGACCAACAATAAATGGGGCTTTCCAATGTGGGGGACATTCTTCCTTCCTATAAACACCCATGTAAAGGAGCCTATCTTTTATTGGCCTCAAATGTGAGGTGGCACTACTATGACCACCAATGCTAAGGGGTCCTTCTCATTCAGGCTGCCAATGTAACCATCAAGGTAGGGGGGCACCTCTTCTATTAATCATCAAGGAAAGGAGACCCTGTAAAATAAAGCAACATTGCAACCGTATTTTCCTGCTTTTATGTTCTTCTTTTAACAGTTTTTTATACTAAATTCAGGTAAATTATAATTGATTTAACTTACTTATCACATGTATGTATTATTTGTAGTGGTTCCCTAAGACCTGCAGGGTTTGAGAAAGGATAATGTAGGATGAAGTAGAATGGATAGAAAGCACTTCAGTTCATTTAAGTGTTTATTTTCCCTTCAATGGACAATGTTCTCTTACCAGCTGCTAATCATTTAAATACATTCCCTGCATCATCAGTAACACTTTTAATATAAGAAACACAGACTTATGCAAATCCTCTCGGTGGTAATAGGTTAAAGTAACTATAATATTTAGATTGTGATTTAGATGTTGCATTTGTAACAGTTTATCAGACAGAAAGAGAAGATGTAAGCTGCTTTTAGATGTTCTGTATATCATGTAAAAAGATACTGTAATGCAAGTAGAAAGACATTACATTTGTCCAATGTTACATATATGTGATGAGATTTCACTTCTGTGAAAGGCTTAAACATTCAAAAACAAAAGAAAAAAAGACCTTGGAGTATTCAATCAAATGGTGAACCCCCAAAGAAGGGGGTTGGGTGGCATGAAGATCACTTTGATTTAAAACAGCAAACTACATGTTAACTTTTTTTTCAGCAAGGTAAGTATCCAACATAGGGGAGTCTAGTACTGATTTATAAAATTATTGTAAGCCCGACATGTTTCCGGGGATGAACCGGCTTCTGCAGGGAAAAATGACAAAGGAGCAAAGTAGACGACTCTTGCAACTAAAAAAACAATTAATGGAAAGTTGATTAGACCAATGTAATCTTCATAAACAAAAATAACAATAATTGCCCTTTAGTAACCTTGTAGTGAGAGAGAGAAAAAGACCCTGTGAATTTGGCATCTTGGTGCATTTTTTGTGCATTAAGGTGAACATTCTAATAAACAGATTTCCAATGCAGTAGAATTTCCAAGAAAATAGACATGCAACATTTTTTCCATACCATACAAAATATATCAGCGTGTAGACTCACTGCTTGTACACATATTTTAAGGACATCTTTTCACTGTTTATATAGATAATGAAGTGTAATCGTTTTTGGTATGAGCTCTGTATACTTATAATCATTCACATGTATTCTTTATGCATACACTGCAGTTTAAGAGCACAGTTATATACATAATTCACACTGTGCCCTTTTTGCTAAGTGGCTAACTGGAGATGAATTTGGAGACTTCTTATATATTACCTTT
The DNA here is from genome assembly GCF_032062135.1 of Pyxicephalus adspersus. Classification (NCBI taxonomy): domain Eukaryota; kingdom Metazoa; phylum Chordata; class Amphibia; order Anura; family Pyxicephalidae; genus Pyxicephalus; species Pyxicephalus adspersus. Next base: position 131,207,620 of record NC_092858.1, read on the forward strand.
TATCCAATCAATAGCTTTCTGAAATTTCATTTTAGTGTCCCTTTCATTATTTTACACAAATGTGTTTTTTTTTTTATTCTAAGACAACATAAATGGGAGGCATGCTCTGTTACTCAAATACTATGAATATCTATAGCTTGTGGGGCCAAACTGCAAGCCATCCTTCCTTAATCAACCTGTGACCAACAGTTAGTATTTTTTGACAATGTAATCCCTTTCTAGATTAACCTTTAAGAGCATCAAAACACACTGCTACTCTGCCATATGAAAGTGTTGGGGCTGCACATAAGCTACTTATTTTTTTTTAGGTTGACTACCACTGGCCTAGGCAATTTTTGCCATGAGCCCCTTATCTCTATGTTTGTATTGTATGAAATAAGTAACTGCTTCCTCCGATTGTTAGCATATTTAGACTTTAGAGTTAATTCCCATGATGTCATTACTGCTCTGCTCACTGACCTCTTTGATGGAAAGAAGGCCGTGTTTGCTGACCAGAAGTAAAATTATCTCCCAGCTTGTGCTTTATTTATTCTGTGATTTGGGAAAAAAGATTGTCTAATATTTTTTCCCACCAGTAATCAGTTAAAAAATGATCAGGGGGAAGTTTCAAGAGGAAACAAAGAGGCAACAAACCCATGCCTCTTCAAAGTTTGCCACCACCATATACAGACACATTGCAAAACAAAGCATGATAAGTACATAATGGAGAAAACTCCATGGATGCACTGCTTTCAGCCTACAGATATAAACATGACTAGTCCTTTGTTTTTTCTTTGTCATTTTTGCCCTTCAAAAACACAATCATACACAAAGGGGCTGATTTATTAAAGCTCTCCAAGGCTAGAGAGCTATCATCAGTGAAGCTGAGTGATCCAGCAAACCTGGAATAGATTTCTTCAAAGTCATTTGCTAGCATATGTTTTGAATCCTGGACCAGATATTTTCTAGGTTTGCTGGATCACCCAGCTTCACTGTTGAAACTGTATCCTATCCAGCCTTGGAGAGCTTTAATAAATCAGGATCAAACGCTCAGGGCCAGGCCAACCATGAGAAGAAGTGAGCATTCACATTCAAGAGGCAAATTGATTTTCTGCACAATAGACTGTGAAAAATCCTGGCAGCAGGAGGAAGTCAGAGGGAGAGAGCAGAAGAACTAGCATGACTAGTAAAACACCAAGAAGACAGGTAGGTAAACTGAGGATCTGTCATGATTTCTGTACTGTGGAGTCTATACTGAAGGACTGAACTAGAGGGTCTGTACTAAGGGATTTGTACAAGAGGAAGTATGTAATGGAGTGTTTACACTGGGGTTCTGCCCAGGGACGTCTCTACAGGGGGATCTGTCCTGACAGTCTGCACTGGGGCTGGGGGGTCTGTACTGTGGGGACTGTACTGGGGTGTCTGTAGCGGGGGTCTGCATAGGTTGGCATGTACTGGAGGTCTGTATAAGATGGTCTGTATTGGAAATCTGGGACTGGACGTCTTCACTGCGGCCTGTCACTGGGGCTCTGTATTGAGGTATGCCTAGGGGGTGGTACTGGGAATTTGTACTGAGGTCTCTCATTCAGGTCTGTTCTAGGGTCTGCCTGAGGGTTTTGGGTATCTGTACTAAGATCTGTCACTGGGGGTTTGCACTGGGCATTTGTTTCTGGAGTCTGCATTAGAAGTCTGGTTTTTGGGGTAACCATCTCTGTTTTATTTATTTTTTTCTTGATGCTTGTCTTCAGGCAGCAAAAAGCCTAAAGTTAGCCCTGCAAACACAAATTGTGCAAGTCAATATTTTTTTTAACCAGTAAACCAGTAAATGTTTTTGCCACTATCATTTAACTCTCCTTTATGTACTTTTTCTGTTAACATACAATAGTAAAATATAAAGAATCTACACATCTATAATCAATGCCTAATTGTATCATTCCTCAGCCTAATAAATGAATGGCTTTTATGGCTCATGGAAAGGTTGATTCTGCCAGGCATACTTTACAATTCTACCATCTCCCGTTGCTCCTGAACTAGCTTTTAGTGCATGGACACATCATATAGTATTTCCCTATGAAAGTCTCATTTGAGATTATATTAAAAAATTATGTCAATGCTAAAATGTTGGCTCTTTTGATAATAAATGACATAGTGTAAAGTACTGACATTTATATTTGTGGATGCTGGAAGGGGAGGTAATTCTACTTGAGCACAAACAAATCAATCAATAACTACTTCATTTATGTCACCAATATTGCAAATAAATAGACACTTAATATCCGCTCTTACTGCACACAAGTACCATACTGCTCGACTACAGTGAAGTAAAGTGGTTTCTTACAGCAGTAAGCCTCTGACGTTACTGCATCAAGTTTGTTTATTGTTCCATGCGGTGAAAACAAATGTGGTAATGTAGTATAGGTCAGTATAAGTTTCATGTATAAAACCATTTACATAGATTGCTAGCTTATGTTTGCACAAAAACACAAAAAACAAACAACAAAAAAAACACAGGCAAGTAAAAGTGAATTTTATACATAATGACCCTTTTTTTATTACAGGAATGAGCATGCTCACTTTTAAAATACATTTTTAATTTGTATAACAATGTTTACATTGTTGTGATGTAGGTGAAGCTGTGCTGCTTTTAATCATTTGCAAGCAAGATCACATTATTTTTGTAATTTATTTGCACATAATTTGGTGTTTGCAAAGTGAGTTTTCACTTTGTTTCAACTCTTTACCTGTGATATGGAAGGTAACATTCACATTGGGAGTTGATGATTTACATGATGTACCCTTTTAGTATGTCAGCCTCACCATGGTACTAATGCTATTCATTGCAAAAGGCAACTGAGGTTCGAGGGTATAATTTTCTGAAAGAGCTCTGTTTGGAATCATGTGAAAAAGAAAGTACACCGCAATTAGTTAAGTATATTCTGAACATGCAAACATTAGACCTTCAAACAAACAGATAAAAGTGATATACATCAGTAATGGTCACATCCAAACAGCATGGAGTATTCAAATGACACATACAATTGAGGGTGGGTATTTATTCTCACAATCTAAGATAATGAGGATCCTGCTTTTTTATGTGGAAATATTAAGTACACCCCTACTTTTACCATCACTCTAAATTCATGTGATGAAGAAACTTCTTTCTTTATATCTATTTTATTGATTTTATTATTGATTTGGGTTGATTATTTGCTTTAGCTTTATATGACTGGTTCTCTTATTAGGGTGGTTTGAGGGGATGCTGGTACTGCCAGTGTCTGTTGGCAGAGTCGGTTGAGATAATAGTAAGAAATATGTCTCCATTAGTTCTAATAATTATGAATGTAATGCTATGTTGATTCTACAATGTTGATCCAATGTAACAAGAACAATATAGCTTTTTGGGGCCCCACTTGGCATCTGTTCAGAATTTCAGTTTAAATGGACCTCACTCAGGGATAGTAGTCAGACCTGATCATGTACCATTGGGTCTCCACATGTGTGCTTTTCGTTGCTCTATCTCCTTATTTTTTACTTTGTAACTTGTACTCTAAATAAACTCACTAGAACATCCCACCATGGAGTTATTTTACCATATCACATTAAATATGAAATAGGTGTCCCACAATATATATTAATAATACCAACCTCCTTAGGTACTTGCCACAAACATCTATGTATTTAAAACTAAAGTCCCCACTTGTTCCCACTTGGATATTTACCCTTTATTTGTCATTTTGACAACTGTTAGCAGGGCAGAAAGTAAGGGAAAACATGGTCACATGAGATTGTATGTTTGGATAGAAAGAATATAAGATCCCGGTGTTCTTATACATGCATTCTATATATGCATTTCTTATCCCTTTCTCTATGTTTCCTACACAGTATTGCTTCACTCAGTATGTCAGTGTATGTATGAGCTGTACATTCCTTATTCTGGACCTTCACTGTGATTTCTGATTTTGCCCTTGACTGTACTTAAATTAAATATCAATACACTTTGGACCTGACTGACTAATATGTACAAATATGCAAATACTCTTATACATCGATTGAACCACAAACTAGTTAAAACAATCCCATCATTTTCCCACAGCATTAATATGCACATGGAACTACAGCAGCAGGTCTACCTAACACGTTTGCTAAGAGGTGTACATTCCAACCTCTGAATATATGCAAGATAAGTGATGGTTTACTACAATGAAAGGTTTTTATCCTAATGTGTCCTAGGCAGTTCTGCGTTTTTGAACATGCCTTATATGAAGGAACAGTATTGTATTAAAACTGAACTCTAGTTTTACATTCAGTCTTGCACAGTTGCAGTTGCACAGTCTTGCACTCATGTACTAAAATTGCTTAATTAGATTTCACGTTACACTATGAGCTAATCAAATCATTCCGGAGAACATCCAGCATCATGATGCTTTTTTGCTCTACCCTTATTGTTCCTTGCCCACCCTTTTTTATTTATTGGAGTTTCTTTCTTGCCCACATGTCAACATAAGGCATGATGCTTTGGTTTTGTAATTGTTAGCTATGTGTGTCTCAATAAGTATATATGATCCTTCTCACATTATATTTTTTTATATGTTTGGAAAAATGTTAGAACATGCAATTCATTATTTATTGTTGATTCACATGGGTGTTTCTTAAAGTGGCTAGGGACACTAAATGTGAGCCACCCATTCTACTCTGAATTAAGGAAAGCCCTACTATTTTTCAGTAAAAATCAGAGTTAGAAGGCTAGGGTACAATGGGGTGTTGGCTGTCATTGTAGGGAATAGGCATGCGTCGCAAGCAAACACAAGCATGTCTATAATTTCTATAACAGCTCTTTGATGTTTATTAATCGAAAATCAGGCTTAGTATATCAGAATCCCAACAAATTCACATAAAGAAGGGCCAGGAGCTGAGGAACAGAGTGAGCTAGGCAGAAGACCCTTATGTCTAATGGGAAAAGGGGAGAAGGCAGTTAGGTGCAAGTGGGGTCAGGATGAGGCTAGGTTGTGATTAGAAAGAGGGATTAGAGGTGTAATAGTAGGGATATTGTTCCTGAGTCAGTGGTATGTGCAGCTAAGAACCAACATATCAGTGTGGAGCAGATCCCAAGTTAAGAATGGTTGAGCTAGTGTCTTCGAGCACCTGCAACCTGGGGTATGTTATAAGGTTTGCTATGTGTAGGGGATCTTATGGTATTATGCATGACATACCGTGGGATTCATCAAGACAGAAGGGGGAGGTGCTTCACCCTCTTCTTTTTGTTTTAAAAAAAGGTTGTTACAGTTAAATATATATATATATATATTTTTTTTTCTTCATATAAAAGGGTTGTCTACCCTTTTAAGTAAAGTAAAAACTTTAAGTTTAGGTGCGCTTTAAGTCAGTCCTGTGCTGCTGTGTGTTTCATTGGTATGTGTAAAAATATCTAAAATAGAAAAATATTTAAATAGAAAATATTTATACTCCTGGCAGGAAAATGGATCAATATGCAATTTTAATGCCATTAAGTACTTTTTATGATTGTTATTTTACATTTTTGTTCATCTATTCATGTTTTTCAGCTGTTTATACATATATATTGATCAACCATCTACTGAGACCTTTAAACAACAGAAACAGAGAAGAATCTAGCTACCATGGAAACACAAAGATATTACATTTGAATCTTTTAGAAAATCCAAATGGAATTTTTAGTAATATTTATTGGATGTGCATTGCAATCGTAAGCAAATCACACACATGTTGGTTTGTTCATGTGAGAGGACACAGTATGTAGTGATGCACTGCCTATTTTTCATTTACTTATCACTAGATGGCAATGTGCTATTTCATAAAATCACTTTACGGGCAGATGTTTCAAGATGCCAACGGTTTATATGAGAACAAAAGAGATGGACATTGATGCCGTTTGGGCAAATTACACTTCCACTGCAGAAAATGTGAAATATAACTTTTTTCCTCTAAGGACTGTAGTGTGCAGATCTTATACTGAAGCTCACTGAAGTTAAATGCCTCATGCATCTCAAATAAAGTATGCACTTAAATATTTATACAGCCTTTCCAATGAATGAAAAACAAATACACGGCATCAATTGAAAATATGCCTTTCATGTAACCTTTTGATTTTTATTATTAATGCAATAGAATGTACTATATGGGCAACATATGCAAAACTTGCAAAAATTGCAATATGCATTCTAAGCAAGAGTACTAAAATAATGTCTTCGTTTTATTTGCAATTCTCCAAGGGATTAAGATAGATACTTGAAGCATTAGTATCTCTATTTATAAAATTGCAGGTGGCATCTCTATTAATATTCTCCTGGCTTACTGTTACTTATTGCAGCAGCATAAAAAGCAATATTAATTATACTGAGCATGGAAAATCCATTCTTACTGGCCTCGTGCAAATCTAATCATCATACATTTCAAGCTGTGACTCATGCTGATAAAACATCTATTGGCAAAAATGTAAAAGTATTTTAGAGACAAAAAAAAGCATATTAATGCCATTTTTCTCAGTTAAATGCAGTTAGAGTTCAGTTTATAAATGGCAAGGCACTTCCATGACAATGAAAAATGGTTTCTGTGTGTTTTTTAATGACAACAAGAACGATAACCTTCATTTCATAAAGATCTTCTGTATCTGTTAAAGACCTTTTAAATAGAACTGTATATAATTCTGCCACCTGGCCTATGGTGTTATAAGTTTAAACACTTTGTGATAATTGCATATTCCTAATGGCGGAGCCCCCCACAGGGTGCTGATCTCTAAGGGGCGCTATAGCAGTCATCCAGTACGGGAATATTGGATCTTTCTTGGTATTGTGATTGTTACTGCAGAATAGATAGTTTTCTATCTAGTGTTCTAATTCCATCCAAATTTCCATGCAAAAAGTGTTACATTTTTTTGCATGGAATTTTTTTTTTCATTGTACGCTATAAATTTATAGGCATAACCCACCAAAATTTGTCAAATATTTAATACATTTAGCACATTTATCAATAAACTTTAAATAAAAAAAACAAAAATCTGTTAAAAAAAAAAATAAAAAAAATAGTTAAACATGTAATGTATGTGTACAGTAGCTTGTATAATATATATATATTATAATTATATATATATATGTTATTTGAACATTTCTTTGTATTGGACTCAATACAGCTATTTTGTTTTGAATCCTATACAAAATTTTTCAAATTTCCCGCCGATCCTCCCGCCCGCACGGACGCATGCACCAATGTCACAGCACTTTGTGGCTGGAGATCCATCTGCTGTGGAGTATTTCCAGACCTCAGTGATTGGATGTTTATTTAGGGATATTATTTAGGGTTAAAAAAAAACAAAAATACAGCTTCAATCTCACAGGGCAGACTGATCACTCCAGGGGTATCCAGCATTTGGTCCCGCGTCACACGACATTTGTCCCGGAGCCAGCATTCCGGGCGCCGCCATCCTCATCATCTTCTCTTCCTGGTTTTTCATTTTACATCACCCGACCCAGGCAATCTCCTTTGCTTGGTTTATTGTATACATAAATAGATAGTACTAAGTTTGCATACCTAAAACATACTAAAAGTATGCAATCTTTATTCAATAAAACCCAATAAAACATGACAAAGGATACCAAGAGCCTTATAAGTTACTTAAAGCAGGGCACAGCAGACACAATGCTTTTTATAAAGTATTTAAACTAAGCAGAAATTACAAAATGTATCATTATCAGAACTTAAGTTTTTGTTGACATATTAGGGTTGATTTAATAAAGCTCTCCAAGGCTTGAGAGGATATACTTTCATCAGTGAAGCTTAGTGATCCAGCAAACCTGGAATGTATTTCTCCAAAATATTTTGCTATTTGCTAGCAAATGTTTTGAATCGTGGACCAAATCTATTCATTGGAAAAAGTGTATTCTCTCCAGCCTTGAAGAGCTTAATACATCAGGCCCACTAAGTCTTTATAATTACATAGGGTAAAACAAGTTACCTGTTTATGGAGTTTAACAAAACCTCATACCCCATTTAAAAAAAGAGAAGGCATAGCATATTACTTTGCATATTACTATAAAGTAAGAGGAAATCCAAATATTTTGTATTTTTGACATGAAATAAACCAATAACATTTCATATACATTTAAAAAATGATTAAATTTTGCAAATCAGATCTAAACATTTGTCAATGTTTTCAAATCCCTAAATTGTTGTGGTTTAATGTCATTTTAGGTTGAGGAATGATGTATCAGCTCAAAAAATGGTTAAACGTGCCTGTTACTATCACCCACTTAGGTCCTGATAATCTGGTTAGTTTGAAAAAGAATATACACAGAAGATGGTCTAGTTATATATATTAAAAGGGTGACACATTTTTGTAATCTGTTTTATTTACAGGAACTAATATATCTTGCAGTATAAATGTTGTACACAATATAAACTTCACATGAATGCCAGCCCTGAAGGAGCTTAAAATACAATTTCACTATTGCAGTGAATAAGGCAATTTGTTGTTCCAGATTAAACAAGCAGATATCTGGCTATGTGCTATGTCACGAATTTAATACATTTACAGTAAATAATATCTGACAACAACAAGGAGAAATACACATTCTGAACCTCCACTAGTTTATGGTGGTTAGCCCTACTGCATCACTCAATACCTGGAAGTGAACTGATAAATGTTCTTTTAGATTTCTTATCTAAATTTGCTGCAAATTCATGTATCCTCACCAAACTGGTTTAAAACATGTCTAATTTTCATCTGAAGTTCTAACCTTTATTAAAGAAGGAATCCTTAATAAATATGTAGTTGTTTTGTTTGGACTATGGCCAGCCTAGGTTCTCATTAGGCAACTAAGAATGCTTTCTGTTTCATGAGTTCTTCAAGGCGCCATCAATGGTGGCCACTTCAGGCACCATTCCTCAATTACAAGGTCTGTTTGTTGTAAGGAGAGCATTGCTATCATGAGGATATATATGTTTATAGTCTTATGCCTGGGAAATAAAAAAAAGGCATTTATGTAAGGTCAAACAGCTTAACTCTCTTAGTGAGTGTTATTTTCTTATTAGTGCCTCACATCATATATGTTACATTTATATTGCACCATCTAGTTTAGGGGAGTCCAACTCCAGTCTCCAAGGGTCAGATGTGGCCCGTGATCTTCACATTCCTTTACTGACTCTCCAAAACATATCTTAGAATATATTTACTATTTGTTAGAGAAATAATAAAATATAAATAGAGTCTGGCCTACCAGGACTGAAGTTGGATTTAGGGGCTGAGCCAAAGACCTATGCATGTAGAGAACCAGAGGAATGTATCTTGTGGCACTGTGAGCTACCTGCAAAAGGGATGCAGGAGCAATGGGCCTGATTTATTAAAGCTCTCCTAGCCTGGAGAGGATACACTTTCTTTGGTGAAGCTGAGTGATCCAGCAAATCTGCAATGGATCTGGTCCAGAATTTAAAACATTTGCTAGCAAATATCAGGTTTGCAGGATCACCCAACTTCACTGATGAAAGTGTATCCTCTCCAGCCTTAGAGAGTTTTATTAAATCAGGCCAAATGCAAGCAAAATGCATGTCTAAATCTTAATGACCCGAAATAGTGTTTGGAAAACATTTTTATTTTTATAAAGTTGCCTTGTTTTTTCCTTAGAAGGACAGTTTAAATAAAACCAGTGCTTTCTGAAAGTGTTTCTTTTTAAAGTTATTATTTTTGTATCTTCTGATTATTACTGGACAGTATCAAATAGTGCAGAATGGCATCTTGAAATACACCTGCAATATCAGGAATATCACCTAGCATTAAATTTAGAAAGTTGGCGGTGGATAATATTAGTTTCGGATAGGCTGATATTTTAAATTGCCTTGAGCAGTACAAAAGGTGATTTAGGCATTACAGTTGTGACAAAGCTCTTATTTTCTGCCTCTTACAGAATAATGTTGCTATGAAAATTCCCCACTGTATCCTGCTTGATTGCTGTGCTATCCCACTGTATATACTTTAATGCATGATTGGGTTATTATTCAACTTGTCTTTGCAAAAATGTGTCACTTTCTGTCCTCAAAACAAAAGAAATGTTAAAATGTGTTCAGGGTAATACAGATATTATTGTGGGTCTATAGGTATAAAATATAATCCTTGCTAAAGATTATAATTCTAATTATTCATCCTTTCAGACTTGTAGCATTTAATACTGCTAAAGTACTGCTTTGAACACAAAAGGATAATAAAACTATGTGTTCAGCAGAGCTTATTGCAGATTAAATAAATCAGAAATGTTGCTTCTAATAACATTTGTTGAAAAACTGTATTGAATTGAGAAGTGGCGGTGTAAAATATGTTAGCGGATTTGCAAGTAGATTCCTTTCATTTTATGCTTGTTGTGGTTGAATAAACAAGACAAGTATTAAAGTACAATAAGAAAATTAGTTTGGCGAAGACCACTGCTCTTTTGCTAGGAATAAATGTCCAAGCACTATGCAAAGTTGGCAACTGTCACAAGAGGTAATTGATTTTAAATAGGTTTTCCAAATTCATGTTGGTGGCCATATCAATTTTGAAGCATTAAAAGGGTTTGATAGCAAATCGGAAAGCCACTTTAAGTAAAAGCATATTTCACCTATGTGAATTGTAATTCCACCTGACCAAATCACATTGTGTCCTGGCAAAACCAACTTTTTTACTGTTCCTAAAATATTAAATCATTTTCAGGTCCATGGTTTACTTTAGTAAATATTAAAAGTTTATAGCAGTCATAAATTGATTTTGTAACATCTTTCTAACAGCTACTGTGTGATATCGTGCTAAGCATATAATCCTTGCTCTTTGCACTTACTAAATGTAACTAAACAAAGGATATTTTTTTTAAATAATTTTATACGGTGACCATGTGTATGATATGAAGAGCATCAGTTCATGTGTGGTTTCAGAACCAAGCGTTCCTTATTGTTTACAGTAATTTTTATTTTGTAGTCAATGAAAAGTGGGCATTGTGGGTCAGTTGCTCTTATGTAAAGCAAGACGGACAATGTTTCACCAGCTAAAAATAAACCTAGCCAGGCTGTGGGTATTCAGCTATTTATATATGCTTAGAAAGCTGTATTTACACCTCTTACTGGCCTTTATTTTGAAGATTAGAAAGCTGGTAGGCCACTGAATCACTGTTGAGAGAACAACTTCAGTGCTTCTGCTGTGAACTTTGAGGATGAATTGTTCCATATTGCTTGCATCTAGATAGGCCAGTTTAAGCTTCCTTTAAAGTTTAATTTATTTGAAAAATGTTTTTTACATTTATTCTACTAAATATTAATTATACTGTAGTTGCTTGACTGTTCATAGCTTTGCCACAGGTTCATTCAAAGCTCTTATACCGTGCATACTGTCAGTCCCAATCTTGAAGAATGATTGTCCTAACTCTGTTATGAAAATCATAATGATAACACAAATTCAGTTATGAGAAATTTATCTTATTTTGCCATACATTTCTGCAGGCTTTAAAAAATATGCATATTTTCTAGCACACACATATGTGTAAATATGACTTACCAATGTATTTTATTAAAGAAGTATTGGTTATTACCTGTAGAACATTGCTGGTCCTGTTTGTATATTACAAAAATTATTTTTAAAATCTTTTTCATGACAAAAACAGACTGACCCAGTTTTTCTTTTCACATGCATACATAATACATTTAGTTTCTGATTTGCTCTGCTTTGTAATTAGTAGGATTCCTTGATCACAGGCTTGGTAAACTGTATTATAAAACTAAAATCAATACATGAAGTAGAATTAGATTAACAAAACATTTACTAACTGTTTGAAGGGCTCTCCAGCTAGGAATATTATGATAAAGCCAGGCTGACAGTAAGAAAAAGGATTTGCGTTTAAAAACTATTTCCACCACATCCTATTTTACCTCTATAATGTATATATTTTTCATATTTATTTAGTATTCACATTGGCATAAAAGCTACCTGCCTTTGTTGAATAGGTTCTTTAAATGCAATGTAATATATCCTTTCAGACTGTTAGCGTTGTAACCTACTGTGCCATTTGTAAAGCATTTTAAATTATATGCAGTAGCAATTCATTTAATGGAAGTAAACCATTTAACTGGATAACTTAAAGTCATTAAATCCCAATGCATTGGTTTCATAAAAGTTTCTTTATAAAATGTAATTTAAAATATTTTTTCTTCAAGCATGTGATTGGGTGACGTCTCAGAATATGTTGTTAGATTGTATTATATAAAATATATTTTTTATTTACTTCCTTTATAGATTTAGTACCAGGTTACAATCTTGCTTCTGTATGACAGCTAATTTTAGTGCAGTGCACAGTCACGTACAGCAGGATATACGTATCAGACCCATGGAATAATAAAAATGAAACAAAAAGGAGAAGGTGAAATAAAGGTTTTTGTTAGTGTACAATTGTCTTTTAATGACTCCTGTGATGGTATAGCTTCTTTTAACTGTCTGACATTATCTTTGACAAATAAAGCCCCTTTTTAGCTGGGAGTATAATTTTAAATACTGAGAAAGAGAAGAACTTAAAATGTAACTAAACTAAAAATATATAAATAACATTTCCCTTAAATCCAGCCAATCCATCTGTCCATCAGGAGGTTTCTTCAATCGGGTCCCATGTCATTCCGGTATCTTTCTTCGGCCTGACACTTCTTCAGTCTAGTCCCTTCTTCTTCATACATCACCCAATATTGTACTGTATAGTTATACCGTGCAGGCACAAGACTGGTTGACATAGATTTGCCCAAATCATGCAATTCATTTGGAAGAGTTGAACAATTGCATAATGTGTTCTTGAAACATTTATGAATCACTGTTTCACAATTTGAGTTGATGAATTTTAGCACTATTATCTTGGAATATGCCTGTCATTAGGGAGGAAAAAACACATTAATGGAAAAACCTGGTTATTCAGTAAATGTAGGTAGTCAGGTCCAAAATGTTACATATCCTGACCAACTAAAGCAACTGCAGCCTGTTTCTTTAGTGTAATCCAGGTAAATTGTTTGCCAGGCAGTTTATTTAGATAGTTGTATTACGCTTGACCGCCACCTACCCTGATCTTTGCCTGTACCTGGATTACGCTTGTCTGCCATCTGCCCTGACCTGTGCCTGTACCTGGATTATGCTTGTCTGCCTTCCATAACCTGTGCCTGTACCTGGATTATGCTTGTCTGACGCCTGCCCCGACCTTTGCCTGTACCTGGATTATGCTTGTCTGCCTTCCATAACCTTTGCCTGTACCTGGATTATGCTTGTCTGCCCCTGCCCTGACCTGTGCCCTTACCTGGATTACGCTTGTCTGCCACCTGCCCTGTCCATCAGTCCAGAGTACCTGATCTGTGCTGTCCCTACACTAGAGCCCTCCTCTCTCCTGCTGGTCCCTGGTGGGGAGAGCCCAGGGGCTGCCACCTGGTGTTTTTCCACATCAAAGTAGTCTGGTGGCCATTAGGGTCACCGGCTCATCATCCATTGAAGGGTGCTCTGGTGAAGACCGGGAGACACTTAGACTCGGCGCCCCAGATAATCCCCCGTCACTTGCTAGGGGTGCGGTCCTAACAGAATGTAATGTTTCTTGTAAATTCATGTAATCCCATGCATACTAATATTCATATTGAGAGGGAATGGATGAGTCAGCACTGTAGTCAATGAAGTCTGTATTGTTTTGTGCAGTGCAATCATGTGTTAGACTGGAGTTCAACTGATGGGGTTTATTTATAAGTACTAAGGAAACCATAGCATCCTGAATATCAGAAATCCCAGGTGAAACCATTTCAAAATAGCTGCGATGGTAAGGAACCCTTACAGTCTCCAACTCCAAAATGTGTTGTGGATGGAGGCACTTCAGAGCCAATTATATCTGTGGTGGTTATTGCCAGATGTTTAATAAAAGCATGCAGTGTGTGCAATATCAAATATATTTTTAATTCTAACTCAGGAACATTGCTTAGCCATTTACTAGACCATGTTGATTTGATTTCTGAAATGTAATAATTTGTACATTTGCCTGTGAAATAAGGTGGATTTCAAATATGATGTATGAAACATTCAATGGAACTTTTAGATTTGTGGGGATTTATTTTTCACAGTGTAATTATTTGCTTAAAAACATATAAATATATTTCTACTGAATAAATTGTTTTACAAATGCTTCATCAAACTAATTATTTTACTTTGCTTTAGATCAGCATGGAATCATTTTTTGAGACAATTATATATACAATTATTAATTATAGACCATGAAAATGAATAATAAAAATAGAAATGATAATCTAGGCATCTGATTTGCATTAGAAACAACTAAGTTTACATTCCTTATACAGAATATTTCCACAAGGTAATATCACAAGCAGTAACAGTGCTTTAAAGTCTATTTTAAAGTTCTTTTCAAATTACTATATTTTTAGTTTTATATAGTTGACCACATTGATGAGTTACATATAATATTGGTATTTTTGTACTAGCAAGTAACAAAAATTCAGAATCACAATGAGGTTTCCACTTCAGTGCTTACAAAAAGTGAAAATTGTATGAATGCATAATGAGGAGCACATCCTAATTCTACTTCCTTGGCTGTGAAAAGTTACATTCTCTCAAAACATTTATCTTTTGAAATTTGAGAATGCTTGATTAGTGTTTTCAATTTCCAACTCCAAATAAAATTCCTAAGACTTTTAGATTTTTTTTTTTTAAGAACTTGCTATGTTATTGTGTTTTTCATTTTTTAACTATCCCATTACCTGATTTTTTCAGACCAGTTTTTACTGCTGTTATAACTTTATTTGACTTTAACTAGCTAATGTTTTAGTCTATCCAAACAGTTGTATTTTTAGGACAAATATGGCTTTAACTATGAACCCTTTAATACCATTGCAGTTGGAAAAGTTGTTTGTATATATGCAGCACTATATACACAGCCTTATATATATTAACAAAATCACTTTTTACTTAAATTTATATCCACAATCCCAGGATGCATGCACCACTTTATTATGTACAACCTGATAGTACAGGTTGACATGCAAAAATCCGGTAATCAATGATCCGGATCCTTCAGTTTTCTGGCATGGATTTTGGAGCGCATTTTCAAATTTACAATGTTTTATGGAGGCGCTGTTTATGTTTTGATGGTGCTGTACTCCAGAATTAGCTGTTAAGTTTTGCTTTTCCTCCACAAATTGAAGCTGTTCCTCTTGCTGAGGATGCTGTTACTGTCAATCATGAAGATGATCATCCTGACAGCCCATCTTGCTATTTAGCTTTTTTTTGAGGGTACAGTAATGAATAAAATTCTAAGGGAATTTTTTGTTTAGTTGAACTAAAATTCTGTAACACTTTCTTATTTAGTTGGTGAACATTAAAATTTAATTTGCTTTTAATTTAGTGTTATTTCATTTTAACATATACAGCATAAATATATTTCAAAAATCCGGCACTCCTTAGGTTCGGAGGTTACTGGATTTTTGAATGTCAACCTGTACAAGGTTGAACCCCTTTGTTCCTTTAGAGTAATTCTTCTGAATTTTTCATTGTAATTCTTCATGGCATAGATTCAACAAGGTGCTGGAAACCTTTCTCAGGGATTTGGCAGCATATTGACATGATAGCATCACATGATTCCTTTAGATTTGCTGGCTACACATCCATGGTGCGAATCTCTTAACATTCTAAAGGTTCTCTATTAGATTTGTTGACTGTGGAGGCAAATTGAGTACTATGAACTCATTGTCATGTTCAAGAAACCAGTTTGAAATTATTTGAGCTCTAGTGTGTTATGATTTGAGTTTAGTGGTGTATTATGCTTATGGAAGTAGCCATCAGAAAATAGGTATACTGCAGTCATGAAGGAATAGAAAGGTGAGGCAAATGTGGGCTCCTGCTGCAGTAGCATTCATAGATGCTCTTCTGTATACCTTTTTTGTAATGAGTGACTATCCTGTTATCTTTTCATTGACTTGAACCGTTCTGGCCATTCTCCTTTGACTTCGGCCATTAAAAAAGCATTTTTTGCCCAGAGAACTGTTACTCACTGGATATTTTACCATTCTCAGTAAACTCTAGAGATTGTTGTGCGTAAAAATCCCAGAAGGTCAACAGTTTCTGAAATATTTAGACTGGCTCATATGCACCGACAACCATGTCATGTTCAGTGTCACTCAAATCACAATTCTTATGCTCGGTGTGAAGTTCAGCAGGTTGTCTATACAATGTCTACATGCATAAATGCTTTTAATTGTTGAAATGTGATTGGCTGATTACATTTTTGTGTTAACAAGCAGTTGAGCATATGTACCTAATAGTATTCATCAATGAGGTTAATTAAAAAACAATTCTTTCATTTTTTCTCACACTGTGCATAACTCACACTGACATAGAGGGAAAACAGACGCAGCAGCTATATGTGATCACAAGCCAATTACCATAGCTCTTGACATTAAATTATCATGTCTGTTGTCTTCATAGACATCAAAGTAAGGACATTACTTTTGTAAAGGTTTACAAAAAAAGATTATCTCTTTTTTTTTATTATCTGCAAAACTAGGGAACAGATTATTATCACCAAAACTGCCAAGCGTGATGTGCCCAAGCCAAAAAAAAAAAAAAAGTATGATAGAAAAATTAACCCACTGGCTTTGTGAGTTAATACAAAACATTCCCTGCTCCCCTCAGCAATTTTGGTGACAAGTCTATGTTCAGAGGCTTTGCATTTAAGGTGGCTTTAAAAATGTGCCTCTGATTTTACTTTCTATACTTTGTCTTCCCTCCCCCCCTTTTCTCCCATAGCAGCTTTGGTGAGAATACCATGTTCAGAAGCTTGGCAATCAACTTATAAACTCAGGACATTAAAATGTATGAACTGGCAAAAATGTGCCCTATTTTCAAAAAAAAAAAATTATAAATAGGATCTTTGTAACAAGATCACTTTTGTGAAAGTCACTTGCCCATCTCTAGGTGCCATTCCATTCATGGGCACTATACCCGAAACCAGTGTAGTTTCTAAAAGCGTACCTAAACTCAGAATTTTTATTTTACTTAAAAGGGTAGACAACCCTTTTATTTAAAGTAAAAGTTTTGTTTGTTTGTATTTTTTTTAAAAATTAAACACCCTGTTTTTTAAAAAAAGCCCCTTTAATTCTTGATTGCCTAGGGAGTGCAGGGCCTTCCAGGATACCTACACCACGCATCCCAGGAGGCTCTTGGAAGCCCTTTCATCAAAGCATGCTCAGTGAGATTGGCAATTTTTTTCCTAATCTACTGTCAGGATCTCCTCAGACAGGTAGCACGGGATCACCCAAGGCACTGAGTCTAAGTGACACCAGGTCTTGACCAGGGCAACCCGCAAGGGGTGGTGGCCTAGTAGCCAAGAGGCTACTGGGCTCTTTGCTGCTGGGGGTCACCCTACCCGAGGAGAAAGGCTGGAGCGGTCTCGGTGTAGAGACAGGTGGCAGGTGGATTCAGTACATTTCCAGGCACAGGCCAGGGCAGGCGGCAGTCAGGCAGAGTCAGGTTCCAGGCACAGGGTAGGGCAGGCGGCAGTCAGGGAGAGTCAGGTTCAAGGTGCAGGTCAGGTCAGAAATCACAAAGAAATCACGAGCAGAGTATCAAGGTAGCTGGTGCAAAGTCACAGCACCAGCCTCCAATACTGCTGAGGATAAATAGCCTCTGCCCCTTTAAGGAGCTCCTCCTCCCTGTGCTGTGCCAGTGTGAGCAGAACAGGAAGTGCTGCATGTTCTGTCAGCCAGAGACAAATAGTGAGTTCTGTGTTTGGTAGCTCGGCAGGGTACACAGGCACAGGATGCAGCAGAACGATTTAGCAGGGGCTGCTGTGGGAACCGACAGGTATTATGACATCTACGTGACCTGATCTCACATAAAAATGCAAAAAAGTGCACAAAAAAGTGCAAAAACGGGTGATTCAGGAATAAAAACCCGGAAGAAGAGAAAAGAAGATGTGGGCGTCCGGTGCTCTCTCGGCCCGACGGGACCCGATGGAAGAAACCTCCCGACGGATAGACTGATCTGCGGGATTAAAGGTAAGTGTGATTTTTTGGTTTTGTTTTGGATTTACTTCCACTTTAAGCTCAAAACATTTGACAAAGCTTACAAGACTTTGGTAAACTACAAGAAGGACGCACACAAAACATCACCTTAACCTCCTAGCTGTTAAGCCCGACCTTCGTACGGGCAAAAAAAAATGGCTAGGATGGTTAACCCCGAGTTTTTTCCCATCCTTACTTACCTGGTCCCACTGTGCTCATCCAGCGTCGTGTTCGTGTTCCAGCGTCGTCCTCCGTCGATCGCCGTCCGCCGATCTCCCTCTCCAGCGTCGGGTGTCCTTCGTCGGGTGCCAGCGGGACCGGTAAGAAGCCGGCCGGCATCTTACCAAAAAATAAAATAAAAGTAAATAACTTGGAAATTCAAATTTATATTTTGTATTTGATTGGATACAAACTTGCGTATCCAATCCAAAACAAAAAAATAAAAAAAAATAAAATAAAAGTAAATACATTTTTTATATTCATATTATCTACTAGAACCCCTGTTCGGACATATTTCTGTAAGTTACAGGTCTACAATTTAAAAAAAAAATTTCATGAAAAACAGTGGATCACTTTTGGTACAGAAATCTAGACCACAGTGTAACGCTCAGGTGGTTAATACCGAAGATCTGATCATGTCTTGTGTAGCCAGATTTTCGCTCCCTAATTTTTTGCTGCACAGCATTCTCCCTTTTCAACCCTTTCTCAAATATAGACAACACATCAGTTTGGGGTAAAATATCTTTGTATCTGTGCATTATAAAACACAGTTATTAACCAAAATAAAACCGTCTTAAATAACCATATATATAACATATATTATACAACATTATCCCAATCCCCTAAAACCTCTGCTTACATTCCACTATGTTCCATTTGTCTCCATGCCTTACTTTCTTCATACAGAGGAGAAAAAAATGATTAATGACAACCAATACTAATCGTACATTTTAAACCGGAGCCATGACAATTATCATTATCATTCCAAGAGTAACATGTCTTAGGACAAATACTTCCACATGACAAGACATACCTACTTCCACCGATAAAAAAAGAGCATATACTAGAAGAATATTTCTTCTAATGTGATTTTATGGTCCTAATACCCTCCATTTTTATAGACATTACCTGTACGTTTGCAGCAGTTTAATTGTAGTAGAAGAGTTCTGGCTAGACCAGCAATACTACAGGGCCATGTTAGACATAACTTATAATTATTATTTAAAATAAAAAGAGAGCACACTATACTGTTCCAGGTTTTGGTTACAAGGGTCACCTGATATTGCAGCAAAGCCTGTACATTTTTTGTTTGTAGTTTCTGTTTGTTAACATTAAATAGCATTAATTCACACTGAAAGGTCTGCTTACACAGCTCATTTTCAATGTATTTGGGCCAACATTTAGAAAGTGATGCTCTTATTACAGCCAGCTTACAGCTGGTGGTCGATATAATGAACTTTCAGTGACAAATCTATGAAATCTAGGCATCTGACATTGCAAATTAGCACAGTTCAGGAGCCGTACTTATACCTCTAATGTGTGGACTTTGCAATTTGCATTTTAATACGATGCAAACAGAAAATATATGAATGCAGTTATTTTCATTGTCACTTAACCTTGAGTCAAAATAGGAAATTAACCAACATACTTATAAACATCCAGAATAAGTATTGCTTAGTGGCATTGAAATTAATAGTTAAAATTAAAATATTTACCCTGTTTTTGGAAGGAGGTTCTGATAATATCCTGCTTACTAAAAACTACAATGATCCAGTGTAGTGCAAAATGACTTTGAGCTTATCTGGGTTCATGATCATAATATTTTTGTATATTTTTGAAATTTTAAAATTTATTATGTCATTAATTAATTTCTATTCAGCTTTTAAAACTTTGGAACTGTCATTCTACATTTCACTGTATTATATAGTTAATAACTGACCTGCAATAAGTATGCAGCCAATAAATTCTAAAATTCCTTTTCCATCCCCAGTGCTCATCTTCTCCATTATTTCCGCATAACTCTTTGGTGTTAACTGTAACTGATAAAGTATAAACTAAAGAGAGAAGTTACCAAACACTGGGTGTTAAACTGGTAAATGGGAATGTTAGACACAGGGCTTGATTTATTAAAGCTCTCTAAGGCTGGAGAAAATAAACTTCATGTGAGAATCTGGATAATCCAGCAAATCTGGAATAAATCCAGGATTGAAAACAATGCAATCCAGGATTGGGCCAACTAAAAGCAAATTATTTTAAAGACACTAATTCCAGGTTTTCTGGATCACCCAGGTACTCCTAAAATAGTCTTGGAGAGCTTTAATAAATAAGGCCCAGGCTGTCCAAAGGGGCCATTGAAGAAATGATCGAATTCGGCAGACAGACTCTCCATTGACTGTAATGCTGCTCTAAAGTAGTTATACATTTTTTTACACAGATCACAACCATGCTGTCTTGGATTGGACAGATGTTTATGTTTGCTTTGTCTTGTTTTCCCTAATGCAAAGTACAGCCCCTGACAATCAGCAGCCAATTATGACCTTCCCAGCTATTTAGTGCTATTTAATGAACAGGTTCAATGAACTTCAAAGAATGTTTGCAAGGCCGGTAGTAAACAAAACTTGCACATGTTTACCCATTGCATATCATAGGTATTCTGAATTTGCTAATTTTTACAATTTACAGCCAATAAGTCACTGGTACTTGACATCAGTCAATGTTTAGAATAAAAACTGACAATTTTATAAATAAATAATAACAGTGTTTAGATTTAAATAACTTTAGAACCTACTAAGAACCAGAAGACTTTTATATGTCCTGCTATGTAAAACCCTGGAATTGAAGGAGGGTGTACTTTCTTTTTCACATTACTGTTAACCTCTGAATACTATTAGTAAATATATAAACTAACATAATTGGCAATCTTCTGTAAGCTGGTTCTATATACACAGTCCTGTAAGAGGTTCTGTACAACAGGCACATTTGAAAAGGGTTCTTCCTAATTCACAAGTCAGAAAATTTGCAGAACTTTCTATCTTCTGATAGAATCCTCCTGATCCTAAAGTTGAATTTAAAATACTACCATAGTAAAAGCAGATTTCCATGATACAGTAGTACATCACTTTTTTCTATAAGTATGTATGTAATATAGATGTCAAGTAAGTATGATTTGGATATAGATGTTTTTCTTTTAACACAACAGATGTTGAGTTTACAAACCATATCATGCTAATGTTAAAATGTATGCCTGTCTGTGAAAAGTCTGAAGCATATTCCTGCACATTTTGTAAGTGAATCTGAAGAGAAAGAAATATGCTTCCATTTGTCTTTCATATAGTGCAAGAGTAACTAAAATAAAACTGTCAGAAAAGATGTAGTCTTGAAATAAACCAACACATTATATTGCTGCCAAACCCACAGGGATGTCCTTAAAGCTGTGTCACTACTGTGAAAATATGGCAGAAAAAAATATATTTCATGAAAATTCAGAAAGAAACCACAAAAACTGTTTTACTGAATTTGAATGGTGACTCTTTTTTATTTTGAAAAAAAATGTACACCCATATTTTGTATTCTACTGGAAACAGAGCTCAATAACAAAAGAAAAAAAAAGTTTTCTGAATTTCAATAGAGATTGTTCGTTTGCAGATTGCAAGTAACCTAGACTGTTTTTTTGTGTCTACTGGAAAAGGCTCCTATCATTATTTTTTAACTGTATGCCACTTCTAGAAAATACTGTTTTTGTCATTAAAACACACAAAGAGCAATTTTACTTGCAGTCAATATTTTATCAATATGGCCATTACTTAAAATAGATCTGCTAGACTGCCTGTGTCTCCTGGGGAAGAGCATGGAAAAGCCATAAAGTGCATTGAGAAGTAGTCTGAAGCTCCCTGTCTTCGTACAGTTTTTTAGATTTAACAATAAGAGGAGATACTATTCTAGCACTTTGGTGTAAAACATCTTAATACCTGTGTACATACCTGTACATCTCTCAGTTTATCCTCATTGAATAAATATATGGTAAGAAAGCTAATATTTGCAGTTCTACATTAGCATATATTTTCAGGTAATTATGCTGCATGGTGAAATGCAGAACTAGAACATCAATATTTCTATGCTACCTTATCACTAAGCATTTGTTTCACTGGATAAAAGAAGAGGCTTTTTAAGGCTCACTAATAGAAATCATAAAAACTTAATAGGCATTTCCACTAACTAAACTAAAGCAGCTAAATTAAAGGTGGTGGAAAGGTGTTGATCCCTCTGTGACCTTATTCCAGTTGGTCCCGCGCAATACTGTCTTCCTATTTCATTCTGGTGTGGACTGGTCACCGGGTGCCAGCATCTTCTACTTCGTACATTACGTAATCTTTTGCTGTGCAGGGGCGCACATTCTGGAAAATGTAAAAAATGTTCTGATCCCACTGTGAGATCAGCCCTTTTTTTAACATTAGAGGAAAGCTCCTTCTGCGCATACCCGAGATGTGATGTATGTATGCCAGGGGGCTGCAGGCTTCCAATTCGAACTTTACCACTGCAGCAAATATAAAAAAAAAACAAATATTAAAAAAATAACTAAGAAAAAAATTAAGACATGGCTGCTTCTGCAAGAAGAGGAAAAGTAGACTTATCAGAACTATATTGTTAATATTGCAAATGTGAGAGAACAGAACTTGAAAAGAAATGGATTAGCTCTCTGTACTGCCTTTTCTACTCCCATTCTTAGCTCTGCTCTACAGGGATGAATATTTGTTATTTGATAAATGTAGAATAGGATTAGCTTTAGCTAATAGGCCACTTTGATCATAACAAACTTTATTCTCAGTTTCTAAAGTTTGGATTGTTACACGTAACCCTATAACTGCTTTAAAAACTTTCTTTTTTGTTATTTATTTAGTTGTTGCACAGCATGTCCAGATATGTAACTCTAACAGAAGCCAATCCCAGCTTAGATCTGGGTTTTCCATCCTGAGTTTTGTTAAATTGGTATAAGGTTTACACAGAAGGATGGCTAGTGGAGGTGGAAAGTGAACAGTTTGTCACTTTACAGGAAGATTTCTGACACTTTACAGACAGTTGAGGTTATTGTTTCACTGTTAACAACTTTTCTAGTAGAAAATGTATTGGAAAGTTTTATATTTCATACTGTACACAAGTACTTGTCAAAGTATTTTTAAAGCAGTTTCAGCCTCATTTAATCGATTTAAAAGATTTTGGCTACTCAAACATACAAAAGCAAGAAGATAAAGATTAGGATGCATTTTAAAAGAAATTTGAAAATGAATGTCAGTAATAATCACTATGTTATATGTAAATTGTATTTTCCAGTTCCAGTTGCAGTCAATTTCTAAATAAAATTGTCAAGGAATTTATATTCCATGCCTTTGTTCACATGATTGGGTTATCGTTTTCCTAGAAATATGCAGATAGCTTAGGATCAAATTAGAGTTGTCATCTGCAAGAAGAGTTATATCTTAAGTGAAAAAAAGGTTTTGCCTGTACATGTATAATGGCATGTAATGGATGCAGCTACTTGCTCATCAAGAGAAGCAGGTGAGTATGGTGAGTATATATATATATATATATATATATATGTGCTGATATAAGAGCCTCTCAATCTAATAGATATAATCAATGCAATTTTGTTGTTACAGTATAATTGGCTGCAGCTAAGATCAAAGGCTTCCCCTGTGGTCTTTTCCTCTGAATTCAACCACACAAATCTATAAAAGAGAAAAAGAATGTTCTGAAGTCCAGTATTGCCTTTATTTATCCACTCCTGTAATAAGTACTCTTCTGCCAAAGTTGCAGAATGGTTTAATAGTCTGTCAATCATTCCATGTTATCAACTGCTAAAAGAGTTGAGAAATTTACATTAAAATATGTGAGAATATTTAAATTAATTTAATTATTAAGGCAGGTTAAAACCAAATCTCTCTTAACTTTAAATACTGAACCCGAGCAGTTGATTTTTACATGACTATATAATTGGAAGTAATATTCACACAACTTTTTCAGTGAAGATAGTAAACCATCCAAAAAATTGTAACCATTTAAAAATTATGAGTAATAACAAAAGTTGCAAAATCACTTAACCAATAGTTGACAAAAGTTTACCACTGTTCTTGTCCAGAGTTAAGTTACTGGAACTTAAGGTCATTTCACCTGTATGATGTCTGTGTTCATGTCTGCAGAATTATCTGGATGCAAAAACATCCCGGTATGCTCTTTACTTACAATAATAATAAAACTACGATCCCATAATATGATTTTTGTTAGTCAGTAGATGGTAGCTTACAACTATAAGCAGGACAAGAAAGGGAATCAGTAGGGCTTTTATATTATCCTCAATGCAACAATGGACTATACTCATTTTTTTTGCAATCTTCTTATTGTCTTAAAATATTTAACAAATTAACCTTCATACAAAGGTAAGGCAGATGGCCTGTCAAGTTTAAGTAACTGATTTGAGTGATTATTTTTAATGAATAATAAATAGTCAAGGTTAATAAGCACCTGGAAATAGACCAAAAGTATACTATGGCCCTTTTAACTCCAAAGCTCAACACACAAATTATGTTTGCCTTCAATGTATTTTCCTGTAGGGGTTTTTAATCAAGACAATAATGGTAAATAACTAGAATAAATGACCTTCCACTCCAACGAGTTGCCATTCCTACATAATGTTCCTTATCCTGCACTGGTGCATATAGACAATGTAGATGTGCAATAGTAAAGAAAAATAAGTACAATCAATAGAAATCAATTTTATCCCTATAAATAACCTTCACAATTCAGCATCTTTGAAGGCAACTGGCAAAGTAATACTTTTTTACCTATGCAGAAGTAAACAGGAAAATGTACAAAAAGTATCACTTGAGAGATGCTGATTTACCATTAGTGGGTATTCACTTAGCAGACATTGGCTGTGAGACTGATAAGATGGAAACTGGCTTGATTCAGAATTATTAACTTAGTTTGTCTAATGGCCCTTGAACCACACAGTCTTTATTCCCTTACTATATAAACCTCATTGTTTCTCATAAACCTCAAATGTCTTCAGTAAATGTCTTTTTAGTGTATTTTTTATAATTTAAACCACTTCTTACTTGGCTTCAAATGTAAGTGCCTAAAATTGAATGTCAGCCATTGTAGTCCTCTATACAGAGATGTAGATAGGCGGCACAATGAGCAAATTAAATATGTTGTAGAACATGCTGATACGAAAAGATAGATGGCAGGTAAATACACTCATCAGTCTCAGGTAGGGTCAGGCAAAAGTTGCCAGTTTTCTATTTGAAAAAAAGTTCAAGTTCGAGGTAGAAATTTCAATTACATTTTGAAAAGTTTGATTTTCAGGATCAATTGTATTGAAGTCTATAGCCATCACCTTTTACAGTTAACTTCAAAGACCCTAAACATACAGTAACCCAATTTGCTGGGGATGCCTGGGGAAATCATGGGATCATGCCCTAAAAGCATGTTTTTTTTTCCCAAAGATTAACTGTGACGTATAAGTAAGAATAGCTGTTGTTTTTTTTAATACCAGCCATTGCAGACATTTTATGTTAATTCCAAAGCCACTGAATACAGTATTGTCACTTAAAGTCATCAGTTTTCTTTTGAGGTTAACCAATAAATACTGAAACTAAATTTAGCCTGGCCATCCAGGCTTCACAAAATAATTAACTAGGCACATAATATTTCCTTCACATGCAACACAAAAAGTTCCAGCATACAGAACAAAAGTTAAAATTGTCTGTTTTCTCCAGCTGCACGTGTATGTTGGCATGGGCTGCAATTAGGTACATGTGTCCACCAGTCAGGGGCTAATAAGTATAAGTTCCCAATTCCACTAAGTACCCCACAGCAATTTAGACAACACTCAAAATTAGATCCAAAAGGTCATATGTCATGCAGCATATTAATAATAGGCAAAATTATTTACCACACCAAAAAAAAAATATACATATATATATATATATATATAAAGCTAATTCAAACTTAACCAAGTTTTAGTTGGAGACTTTGATTAAGCACACCAGTTTTGAAATCAACCCTCGCTGCTTCACACAACTACTGAGGTTTAATCCACAGTATTAATTTTGTCCTCACAGGGGACCCAGCCTTATGACACTTGTTTCCTGTCAAAACAGGTACTCTTTTATTTTGCTTAATTTTAACCTTTTCCATTCAAACAGCTGGAGAGGATACATTTTCATCAGTGAAGCTGAGTGATCCAGCAAACCTGGAATTCATCTGGTCCAGGGTTGAAAACATTTGCTAACAAATAGCAAATTACTTTTAAGAAATCTATTCCAGGTTTGTTGGATCACCCAGCTTGACCAATGAAAGTGTTTCTTCTCCAGCCTTGGAGAGCTTTAATGAATCAGCCCCCTCATCTCACTTTACTGAAAAATCCTTCTGGTGAAAAACGTGGGGACCTGAGACCTACCCTTCTTTCTTCTACCTGATGCTGTCTGGACTGCAACATTCTTTTCTAAGCTATAATCCAAAATTTTATGTGCTAGGTGTGCTCTGTTTAGTTCTGGTTATATACCATAAATATAAATATATATATTTATATATATATATATATATATATATATAGTACAAAGAGTAGTATCAGAATGTTGTCTAAACTCTTTCCGGCACAACTTGCATTTATGAATAAGAGGTAGATTGCAGAGCAATTTTTTGCCGTTTTAAATCAGTGTTTTATGTATGAGCAAAAATCCTATTTTTCAATAAATGGCAGTCTCATTTTGAATAAGGAAGCTATATATTATCCCTGCAGTCTCCATAATTTTAAGTGTATCATTAATGTGGGTGATTATGTGAATTTCAAAACAATTCTGAACGTTGTAAATGAGGTTAGAATGGTATTCATTACCATAACCTCCTGTGACTTTCTTATCCTTTAACCATTAATCAGCTAACTAGGTAATGAAATTAGCTATTTCGTCATGTAAACCCAGCTGAAAGGTGTTGTCGTGCTAAACTTTAATTACATGTTTAATCATTAATGTTGTGAGCCTTTTCCCAGTTGATAGCAAGTCTATAACATGGCCCTACATTCTCTAGGTATTTTTACTGCTTTATAATAAATGAGCAAAATATTCCTAAAACATGAATATTAATCACCTTAATATAGTGCACCAATTGCTTTAAGCTAGTTTCACAAGGGTAATTCTACTACAGTTGTAATTACCAGGTCTTGTTGCCAAAATGGTTTAAGGGTCATTATAATGAAATATTACCTATTGAGAA
The DNA here is from genome assembly GCF_032062135.1 of Pyxicephalus adspersus. Lineage (NCBI taxonomy): Eukaryota > Metazoa > Chordata > Amphibia > Anura > Pyxicephalidae > Pyxicephalus > Pyxicephalus adspersus. The sequence continues at coordinate 131,234,938 of NC_092858.1, forward strand.
TAAGCTACAGTATAGGTATCTCATTTTCTGAAAAAAAAAACAATATAGCTTTATGTCTACCATTCAGGTAATATTTATTAGTTTGTAATGACATGAGATTATAATGTTATTTCTCATGATACCATTACAAGAAAATCAATTAAGATAAAAAGACAAGTTACATGAAAGTAATTGCTTAGTTCAATCAATTTATTCTGTAATATATTAGAAAATTTTGGATTGCTAAAGGTATGTTCAGGATAACTGTATAACAGTTAGTTATTTTGTTCCATACTGACAATATATAACATGACGTTTTGTGGTGAAGAACAGATTTAGTTACGAGGACTGAAAACCCATAGCTGACAAATTTTGTTTCTGGTATATGGTTAGAAAATCCATTATAATCCCATCTGCTTCCTTATGTGACAAGTGTCTGAAGTGCTGCTCATGTTTATCCTCCTTCCTCACCATACACCTCGATTAAGCTAGGCTGTTGTCTCTAAACCTATGGTTTTAAAATGTTATTAGAACAACACAAAATGTATTTCACAAACATGTGTATTCAAAAGTAATAGTATTTAAAAGTATGCACAAATGCAGCACTAAAAGTTGCCATGGTATATACATGTACAATAATGTTGTAGTACGATCAATGTATTCTGTATGAATTAATTAACATTTCAGTAAAGCAAAATCAAAAGTGTAAAATAGTATAAAACACAATGATCGTTAAAGACCTGATCACACTATGCAAATAGTATAACTAGGAATGTAAGATGTCACACAAAGAGGCTGAAAAATTGTGGCTTCATGGATTCTAGTTTCTAGGGTGTCATGGGACCCTTCATCAAGAAGGACCTCTTAATTTGAAAAGTATTACCAGATGTCCTTACATATATAAATACATATATATTACAGATCTTACAGAACTAGAAAATTTCTAATATGAGAGCACATAAGAAGTTCTAAGGCAAGCTTTCATCTAACATTGGAAACTTAAAAAAAATAAAAAGGGCTCCAATAACGAGATATGAGTCACTGTTCTACCACTGTGGTAATTTTCATAAGAACCAAAAGAAATAAAGAAAACTATGTAAATAGGGGACTAAAGCCCCACCTGTTGACTCAATAGGTGACTGCATTTATGTATATTATTCTGTATTTATCTAATTCATTTTGAAATCTGATGACAAAAATTAATTAATACAGAAAACACGTATAAACCTTCATGCATTCTGTTATGTAAACAGACATCCTTGTTCTCATTACTGTATACCATGTTTACACTAGTAAAACTAGTAAGTAATATTCAAAGTCAATTTGGACAATACTTATATGTATATTTACTGGTCATGGGAGTTTTGTTATCGCATTATGGCCAATCATGAAAGCTGAAGATCGTCTCCATGAAAAAAGAAGGAAGATGGTGGTGACGTGCAACAGAACACTGATAGCCAAGTATCCTGGGTTTAGTTCTGCTTTATTATATTTTTCGAACACACAACTGCGTTGATTTTTAAACTTCAAGGGCCAAAAACATAGAGGTGTATTGCGATAATGTTCATCCGTTGTTTCATGTTTTGTGCATTAGCCGGTTTTAGTGTTATTATGTTGTAGCATTGGGAGGTATTTAAGGCCAAAGATGGGCAAATTTGGCATCATTCAGCTCATATTTACCTGGGAGTGTGATGCACAGATCCCTCAAATATCGCAATATGCAAAAGCACGAAATAGCATCATTTTTGTGCCATACCATGATGCATTGCAGTGCTGTGTGTTGCAAGCTGCATGTCCATTTTTTCAAAGGTTTTGGTAAATTTCTGACTTATTACTTAGAATAGGCAATGCATGTTAACACACAAAGAAGTTTATTAATGCACATACAGTAAAGGGCAGTCCAGGAACACCAAGATAAAAATGGGCCCCAAGCGAATTGGTTTCTGTAAACCTTGAATTGTGCCGCTTTTCTTTATGGAATGGACAAAGATTGCATTTACCAACTCTTTACCAGATTGTTTTTCACATCATTTTAGGCAGTGAAAAATGAAATACTGCCCATAAAACTAATTAAAGATTGGCAATAAGATACCTGTTCATTTAAGCTCCCTGGTTTCAAGACAAAACATTGTTTATTTTTTGAATGACAATATTAATAAATCCTGCTGCCTTTTTGAATCTGAAATCCTTTCATTGTTGGCAATAAATGCACTGCAGGAAACACATATTACCAGAAAATCACCCTGCAGATAATGAAGCACAATTTGTATCAGAAGTATCTCCTGCTTGCATTTTTTATTAAGATTCATGTTATTCTGCTAGAAGGACAGATGTTGTATTTAAAAGAAAAAGCTACTGCTTGTTTTCTCATATGCCAACAGCGACAAGAAACCCGAATCTCCAGCCAATGCTGGTTATTGATGATAAATGATTTCCTTGTTTTTCAGCTGTTCATGTTTTATTCTTTAAAATTGTAAAAATGGACAAGACTGATATAATTAGACGCGCATGACTTCCAAACTTGATTTGAATGTAGGAAAGTCTTACTGTGAATCCAAGTCTTTTAACACAGCATTATCTTTGTTTATACTATAAATTGCCTATAAATGAGCAAAGACTACAAGTGCAGATGTAATCATCACAAGTAACCTGTTAATATAGTTCTAAACCTAAAGAACTGATTGTGCAGTCATAGATTTTACAGTTATATATTAATTTTGCAAAGGTTAAAAGAAGGAGGGGTACATCAGGTATGCTTTATACATATTGCAGTGACAAAGACATTCAGGAGGAGAAAACAGAAGGATGAGCTCATCAATATGTTGCTACTCTTTTATTGTCCAGTCACAAGCTAGAGAGCAAAATGACCTAGTGCTGTATGATAAAGTAATTGAAAAAAATCACTTTTGTCATGTACATATAATATATGATTATATGTAGCCTACCAAATACCATCAAAAGTTTATACATCACTTATGTATTTCTTTGTGTATGAAATATCTTTTTGTATTGATATTAGGAAATGATTTATACACATACTCCTGCACTTCTCTATATTATAGGATGCAATTGGTATTATATTGATATCCTATACATTGTCTCACTTTTCTGCATCCTATAAATTACTATTTTGTATACTTTTCAAATTACCTGTATACATTTTGCATATACACTGTAAATATATATATATTTTATTTATCAGTCTACCTGCGTCTATACATACCCCTGAGAAAGCCGTAAGGCAAAACGCGTAAGATTATGAGATGTTTTACGATTAATTCTTCAAAACTTCAATCAATCATGCTCAGCTCAATTTAGTCTAGACCTATTACCCCGATCCCATGCTGTCCTACAATTGGCACAGGGAACATTTTTATATATTTCAACTTGTATCGTTGATTTATAATATTTGTTATTTGTAAATACACGTGTTGATACTTGAGCCAGAACCCTGTTATTCGTATTTTCTTCTGTTTACGTAACTGAAGAAAATATTGTTTTAAAGGAAAAAAACTCAGTAGTGGACATAGCCAACAGTGGGCTCCTGTGCAGAACTAATGTGGTGGCTCCCTGCCATCCACGCTTCACCTCTAAACCCTGCCCACCCCAACAACCATCTCTGCCCCCACGACCCACCTACTTCCAAGCATTGTCAACCACCCACCATCATTGCCTCCACCCGCTGACTGACAAAGAAGCACAACTGAAAGTAAGAAATAGAGCTGGGTAAGATGAATTGACAGAACAATCAATTTATCCTATCCATCCATATGTCCTACTTGTGGTCAAGTGTCATAGAGCAGCTGTTTTCCAATTACAAATCTATCATTTTGAGCAGTCATTAGCGCAATAGGTGAGAAACCTCCATTTGGTACATCTGTTCTCAAAAGGGCAACCCATTTTGTTACCTTTGGAGATGGGTTGTTAGGAAAGAAAGAGAAGGGAGATACTCTAAAATGGTGCAGACAGCAAAAACCTCAAATTTGTGTATTTAGACTTTGCTACTGTATAAAAATATTTTTTAAGTAGAACGATGAGATAGGGATTGGGCTGTGTGGATTTTCATGACACTTTACTTGAAAACATGTCAAAGTCTATAGGAAGGCAGTGACCAGGAATATATTGCGATATTGTTCTTCATATCTGAAAAGATCCCTAGAGTGCAGATTTGATCTTGAAAGTATTGAAAATGGGTGGGGTGAGTGGTTTGTATTTAGGGGATGAAAGATGTCTCCCAAAGTTGTAGGGAATGAGAGGAAAATGGATAACTTAGACATGGGTGATCTATGGGCAAAAACTAGAAATATCGGTTTTTGAATGGGTTGCAATCTCATGCTTGTAGACCAACCCAAAAAAAAGTGTGTTTGTAGTTGGTGAGTTGAAAATTTAGTGCTGCCCGAGCAACCCTTAGTCCACCATATATTTTAAGAAAAGAGATACAATATATATATATATATAATATAAATATAATTTGTTACAAAATAAAATATATGTAACATAGAACCTTAGAAAGCCTAGAGAAATAAATTCTTGAACTTTCCATTCCCTTTGCTCTTTCTTCCATCAGTATTTTGAAAGCCATCTAATGTAAATTATGTAAATCAAAGTGTATATGCTTTAGGCTGTTTCATTACCCTATAAATTTGCCACTGAGGGTTCAGTCTGCAGCCTGACTTTAGTGCCTCTTTTGTTAAACTTGGGGATGAATTACACCACAATGCCTACAGTAACACTCTTAACACTCAGTAACACAGTAAAATGGTCTTTTTACCCATGAAGTAGTTCTTGCAAAGAATGTAAATATTTTGATGTCCATCAGATGACCATAGTTTGACTTTAATAATTTATATTTGGTTTTATTAAACATATAAAAATATCATACAAGACCAAATATCTGCTAAATTTATTAAAACAAAAGCAAAAATAGCAATTAAGCAGGTATGTGTCAAAAAATCAATTGGGGTTCTATTTATGTCCTGGAAAAAAAGCATAATTTTATATTTAAAATATATATACATGTTTATCCTTTATGGCAAATTCTGACAATTCTCTGCACTAGAGCTATGAATATTTTACTGATACTAACAAATAGAAACTGAACCCTAAATGGCTAATTTCTAGGGTAATGAAACAGTTAAGGCATCTTGGTATTTCAAAGAGGTGTGTTATTTAAACAGTATATTAGGATAATATTACCTTGTCCAGAAACAGGAAATTATTGCAATAGCATTTCACATAAGCACTTCTATTTTTGCATATAATTATCTTAGGAGATAGGTCATTATGTCATATAAAACAGCTGATTCATGATTTTTTAATGTCAAGTTAAATTCTCTGATTAGCTTAGCTTACTGGCTCAGTGCCTTAATTTATTACATACTACATCCTGATGTACTTGGGCTCATAACGGTCAATTTACCAGAAACCTGGGAATTATCATCTATCCTGTTTGCTGATCATGCTCACTTATGGTGAAAACTGTCAAAGAGTCAAGATATATAATGAAAACGAGATCCCCACTGTTTGATGTACTGTTACATTCATCAAGGCAAGCTTGTCAGTGAGCTTTATACATTCATAACTAATGATAAAATAAAGAATCTTGCTCAGCACTAATGTCAGAATAACAGAAATAGGGTAGAAAAAACATTTTCTGTTGCAATCTATAAATATAGACACCATATAAGCTATTTTATTAATGATTTTTTGTGGTGTGCAGTACAACCTAACGAGGGAACCAAATAGAAGGGTATTTAGCAGAAGATAACAGCAATTACAAAATTCTATCATTTTGGAAAGATACTGTTTCATGGAAATAATTTCTCATATTATAATGACAGTAAGCTGTACTGAGTAAAATAAATGCCCATTGCATTTAAAAATACAAGCTGTAATTTCAATTGAAAAATTACAATCTAAAAGTAGCAATAAACTATTATGGTAAAATCAAATGTGCCTGTTTATATCAAAGCATTTCTGCAAGATTAACTAGTAGTAGTAGTACAAGAATAACCAGTAGTATTTGCTGAGCTTGCTGAAAGTTCTTTAAATATGAATCACAATCAAGATTATTACACTTTAAGGATCTTAATAAAACCTCAGATGGAGGGTTATTTAGGGGTTATATATAAAAAAACAACCACATTGTGTATATAGCTCATTCTGTTATAGGATTCCTACATCTGTATAACATGGTCACAGACTTTAAGCACCTTACCTACATTTGCACTTCCTTGCCCAGAACTAATGTCGTGTCCTGTGTTCTGTCTTCTCGTTTGATTGACAGCTGCATTAAATAAAACTAGTAACACGGAACTGGTAAATAATAGGAAAGATGGAAGATTAAGGAATAAAAAGTCAAGGTGAATTCATCAGAAAAAAATGCTCAGATTATTTCCCCTTAGACGTTACCACCACCCTTTT
>NC_092858.1:131241658-131248449 GCF_032062135.1 Pyxicephalus adspersus
GAGAGTTCAGTTCAATATGGCATATTAACTTAAAATAACAATATTATGCAAGTAGGGTTCATGTATAGGAATAGTATATAAATTTAATAATAAAATATGTCTTCTGGGGATTTCTTTAAAATTAAAATCTTGATTTGCTGGTATATTTATTTATTTTACAGAACTAAACGTTTGATTACATACTATACATATCAGTCTTTTTTTCCAAAATTCAGCATCTCTCGGGTTGCAAGTTAACTGTGGAAATAAAACTGGTACAAAAAAAAGACAGTGTCTTGGCCTTGAGAAATGCGTATTCATTTTATTCATAAAAGATACAAAGGTGCTAAAATATGCAAGTTTGTTTTTTACTTAAAACATCCAAAAATGTATAAACAGAACACAGCTTATGTAAAACCACCTATTGTGGAATTTGGTAAGTTATCTTAGCGTCATGGACTTCGTAAAGCGCTGTGTAATATGTCGAAGCTATATAAATACAAGTTTATAATAATATTAGATGAGTTTTCCAGATGACTTTAAAGCCAGCTTCTTATGCTAGCATAAGCCAATGAGAGGCACTTTAGACTGATTGCCTAGCCACTTATGACACAGACCCAGTGTGTTACTACCAAGCGCTTTATTACAGGTTTGAACTCCCAATCACAAGATGCCCTATAACATGGCAACAACCATAAAAAATAATTTTAAAAAACTTTGCATAATTACAAATTAAATATTTTAGATGAATGGTTTTTATTTATTTTAAATTATCTTTAGATTTAGTTTTTATTTGCAGCTGCTGCTTGATAGTTAGTGATGTTGCTGAAACTTATTCCTAAAGAATAGCTAAAGTTCCACATTGAAAAAAATTGCAACAAAGCAGGGCTTTATTGCAGAGGGGTGCAGGTGATGTACCTTCTGCAATAAAACATACTTAAAATAAACATGCCTGATTGCTCTCCTTTTCTGGCAAAATCCAAAGGAGCAAACTCAGCGTAGGAAGCCCCGATACCTAGTGCATCCTGGCTTTCCCTGCGGCTGCTTCGACTGAATAAATTCCTATGCAGTTACATTATCCCAGCCTGGCCAATCAAATGGCCAAAGACTACAACAAGAAAATGATAAAAGATGACGGCACACAAAACAGAAGGTGGACTAGTGAGTGTAAAAATGATTTAGTTCTGCTTTAACCACTATTCCTGTCTTATCCAGCTTAAACAAATCTATTTTCTCTAGGGCCATTGCAAACAATTTAGGATACCAAACAATCAGAAATGTTGCTCAAATTTGACTTCATTTTGTCTGTTCAGCCAAATAAAGCAAATATGGAAAAACTCAAATCCAAATCATAGTTTAACCTAAATGTGTATAGTATATTAGATACATAGGTATTTTTATATTTTTATACTAGGTCTTTTTAATTAGTTTAGAGCAGTTTAGCACTTTCATATAGAGGAATGGTGTGCCAAAGTCCCTGTTTTATGGTTTGATTTTAGTTTCGAGCTGCCTTAGTAGAAAACATACATCCCTTATCAGCTGTCACCTTATTATGAATTAAAAGAATTATCCCTGTTTTCTTGAAATTGCTTACCCATTTTACTTAGTTCCTTTGGACATGCCCCTCCATTTTCACTTTTGGAGTTAGTCTACCAACTGACAGATGGTTCCCTATATCTGGATCATGTGATAGCACATGTAAATTGACATCCATGTGTGATAATATTTACATTTGGTTATAATATAGGATTCTATTTATAAGTCATCATGAGTACTCAAAGTATTTCACCAACTTTTCAAGCTATATTTTAAGGCAGATTTTGTTTATGTTCCTACCTAAATGGTTAGTTTACTGACTTTGTAACATCCTTTCAATAAACCACCAAACCATATACTGCCTGTTACGGTTAGCTGCATACTGTCTAACACCAAGTTTTTTGGCCTATGCCTAATATGTTACAATACTGTACAGCATGATTAATTCTATGTACTGGCAGAAGTTGTATTGTATTCTGAGAATATATCAATAATACAAAATTGAGTTTGCCAAAAAAATCCTCTGTCTGTCTTACCTTTCTATATTGATTTTTATGGGGTTGGCATTTACCCTATTTAGGGCAATGTAGCTTATACTTTAATACTAATAATAGACTAATTAAGAGACTAAAAACCAGGACAACCCCCTCTGTATACTTTTAACAAAATGGTTTAAACACCTATTGTGTGCAACAAGGTAAATAATAGGTAAAATGCTTACATATCTATTATGTATTTATTATTTTTGTAGCCACTAAAGAAAAATGTTTCCATATTCTAAAAAAAATTGAAATTTTGGCATGTGGATGTTTTGTGATCTTTCCGTCTAGCAGATGTAATGTTTATATCTTATTCAGAGACACTGCAAGAAAATCATTGTTTTGGAATTGTTTTTTGCAATCTAATTTAAATATTTTTTTAATCTACTAGTAGGAACATCTGTACAGGAGATGGCTTGTCTGAAATATACTTGTAGTCTTGCTTTGTGTTTAATGAAAAATCCATATAACACAATCAGTACTTGTTGCTCCCTTACCCAACAAAAAGTTGTAATTTATATATCTGATTAGTAAAGAGTGACACTGCAATATTAATATTTTTATCTCTACAGCATAATATATGCAAGGCAAGCACTGGCATTTCAGCCAAGATTTCATTTCTCACATTCCTTTTATTTATCACAGTGATTTTTACTTGTTTTCTAGCAAGATTTACATGCTTTTTACAAAACTCACACATCGAAAACTGTACTCAGTTTGGCAAAAGTTTGCCACCATAAATATTTTATGAAACAATGGCAATGTGTTTTACTCTAGCAAACCTAGAATGGATTTCTTCAATGATATTTGCAATTTACTAGCAAATGTTTTGAATCCTGGACAAGATCCATTCCAGGTTTGCTGGATCACCCAGCTTCACCAAAGAAAGTGTATCCTCTCCACCCAATGTGTAGTAGGTAGGACAGTGGTAAAGCAGATGCCCCTCTTTACTGCTCAAACTTTTGTTCGATAACTGCTGTGCACAGTTTTCTGAGCCAACAGAACTCTGGGATAGAGCTTCCTGTGGTGTCTTTACACATATCTGGAACTTCAATGGACAGTTTGCATGTCACAGGACGTGACATTCAGGCGTTAAATCCCCTTTTAAAACACTCCTACAATATATAAATATATATATATATATATATATATATATATATATATGTGCAGAAACACATTTTTAACATCATGGAAACAAATAGCGAATAAACAAATAGACTTGACTATTAAATAATGGTATTCAACCAAATATTTTCTCCAATGTTTTACTTAAAACTAGAACATAACCACAACTGTACTTCTAATACTCCAATGACATTTTATTTGGCAACATTCAATTAGGCAATATTTGCTTGTCAGCTGCCTGCATAATACAAAGAATAAATGTCAGTAAAAACCTATGGTTGAAATTTCTTGACTAATTGGGACAAATGTTTACTGAGAGAACTGCTCAGTGAATATTTAAAAAATACAGCCTTAGTTTTTATTCAATTTAAATTAAGAAAGAAAAAAAATGGTTGATGAACTACCCAGTTAGTGAAATGTTATATCCTATATTTCCATTTTCTTTTCCTTACTTTTTTTATGTTTTACATCACAGAGAAACTGTGAATAGGGATGTGGGCATGAAAGACAAAGAACATATTGAAGCCTACTAATTGTCAAGAAAACATACAAAATAGACATATTTCCTGTTAATTATTTGAATGGTTAATTTATTTAATAGTGTTTAATTAAACGGCTGCTTGCCAGCCAATTTAAATTCAAGATTGGTGTCTGGGTGTTTATTGGTGGAGCAGTGGTTGGTAAGCAGGTGGGGGGTCGGGGGGAGGCAGAGGTTTTGATGGTGGTGGTGAAGGATGGGCTAGAAAGTCCACGCTACCCTCGTCATGAGTAGTGTTGGTCGAATAGCTCACTATTCGATTCGACAGCTATTCGGCCGAATATAGCAAAAAAATTCGGATGGTCGAATTCGAATCCCATTAAAGTCAATGGGAGAAAAATTCGGGTTTGTTTCAGCACTGTGTAGAGCTTCTACAGCCTCCAAACAGATGGCGGAGCTTTATGCTGACAGCTCTGCTCCCCTGATCCTGGAGCCAATACGAGGGCAATAGAGGTTGAATTTTTTTTTTTTTTCTCCCGAATTTTTGCTGTCAAATGCACCAAAATTCGGGTATACCCGAATTCGAACAGCCATATTCGGGTCGAATATAGGGACAACCCGAATTCGAACATCAACACTAGTCATGAGTACATCTAAAATAAAAAAGCCACCAGGAGCCAGGGCCTTAATTTTTAGACAAAACAGACATTGCCTACACCTTTTATCCACATCTCCTTTTTGTTGCATGAAGTTGTATGTCATTTTTCTGTGGGTTTCAGAGGACAGCTAATGATAACTAATTTCCATAAGTTAATAAACCTACCTTCCATCCACAAAAATCACTTTGTGGGCTGTGATGAACCAATTAATAACCTCTAAAATCTTATGTACACCGTTTATTGGTAATTTACCCTAAATACAGATCTCTTCAATTAAAACCTATTCTAAAACCTTAAAACCCTTCAATTAAAATCTATGGGCAATGAAAAACCCTCTCCCATCCCTCCCCTCCACCCGGTCACTAAAAAAAAATAAAAAGAGACTTGATACCCATTAAATATTTTGAATGTTCCTTCGTCTGCTTTTTGCAGCATTGTCCAAGAAAAAATAATTAAGAATACTAATAAATAAATTAATAAATAAAAAATAATAAATAAATAAAGAAAATTGAAAGTTAGGAAAAACATAATTTGGACACAGTACAAAATATCATTAAAACCCAAACTATTAATAGAATTGAAGTATGAAATAATAGACTGTCAACTCTGTTAATTATAATTATGATTTGAAAAAAAAACAGGAACCTGTTGAGAAGGTAAATAGAGATATTTAAAAATAATCTTTGGCACTGTGCGTGCTTCTCTTTATTTTACTTTGTATATATTTTCTCGTCTTTATTGTGCTGTGTGAACTTTGCATCACAGAGACTTTCGAAGGTATTTAATAGCACACTGGCTCGATAGTAATATGCACTATCAAATGTGTCTATTTTCTTCTTGCTTTAAGGACTGTTAAAGTGTTTTCCCATATCACATAAGAATCAAAAGAACGAATAAGTAATTTTCTTTCATGTGTCTACCTATAACCCTCTCTAAAGCTGCGTTCATGGACTAGAGGTATAAAAATGATACAAGCGGGAAATAAATATTGGAAAGGTGCTTGAACTATTGCAGGCAAATAGACTTTTAGGCAATTGAAGTGTAAACAAAATCTGTATGAGAGAAAAACAAATTACTTTCTTTGGTGCTTGTATTTATAATGTGTTGATATTTATTGTGCATACGAATACTTATTCTTAGCAATGCTTACGAACTTATACAAGGCATAATTGAAATGAATCAGTGGCTATGGACTGACTTTGCAAAATAACTATTTGTTTCATTTTTATTTTATTTTTTTGCAGAACTATAACCTGATTACTATTCAGCTCAACAAACAATTTGTTTGTGAGATATGGTTATAGGCTTTTTTTGTTGTGTTGCTGTTTATAAAGATAATGGTTTCTCTGTATAAATGGCCTGCATTTTGCTTTATCTTTTTATAAATGTTATGTACGGTGTTTGTTTAAGTTATTTTTCACAGAGCAGGTTTTACGCCAGAGATTCACACACAAAAATACATTTACCCCAGGGGATAGCTCTGACAAAGCCAATGGGAAGTTCTGTCCAATAAATCATAACAAATAGGCTTCATTCACATGGGTTTTTAAATGTTAGCATCCAGGCGACGTTGATTAGGTGCCGGGTAAACAATTACTTTAGTGAATGGATGTTTCTAGAATTTTTTTCCATTGTTCATTACAGTGTTTTTCTAACTTCACAGTTTTCGTATGCACAAAAATCATTGTATGCAGTGTCTGTTAAATGATCGTCAACCAAACATCAGGAAAGATACTTTTTCTGGGACTCTGGGAATCGAAAAAACACATCAGGAGGTCAAAGAATACCCTGCACTAAAGCAAACAATGATACCTTCTAAAAAATTATATGCAAGTGACCAACATTTGTTCATTCATACTGATGCTGAGTCTCATGTCTGTGGTCTGCCGGATAAGATGTCACCAGCTGCAACAGTTCATCAAAAGAAATTGACACGTTATCTCCTCAGGTTGGCATACAGCCATTCAAAAGTGCCTTTTAAGTTTTGTTGGGCTCCTTAGCCAGTTATTGCTTACCTATCTGCCTTACTTTAAAAAACATAGGTAAGGATGTCTTACCCTCTCTATGGAGATTCTGTAGAAGTTATGGACTGTTTCTCATACAGTATATATCTTGATGATGTCTGAAGCACTAACTTTTGCTGTTTAATCTATCTGTCATGCACGGAGAGACAGGACCACCATGGGGCCTGCAGCTTGTATGGAGGTGGTGGGAGCCCTAAGAAGGGCTAAGGCGCAGAGTCTAAGCCATAACCAGGTTTTCTCCAGAGCCTCTGATGGTGAGGATGTTCCGCTGCTGGTTACGGCCAGGTTGCGGTCCTTGGGCACACCAAGGTGAGCAAGCACGGTACAAAATCACAAGGCAGGCAGATAGTCAAGGAAAGCCGGGGTCGAGACAGGCAGCAAACAAGAGAGGTCAGGTCACATGCCAGGGGTCAATTGCCAGGGATCAGCGAGACAAACACTAGTGACACAG
>NC_092858.1:131249631-131252483 GCF_032062135.1 Pyxicephalus adspersus
CTTTAAAGTAAAAATAACAGTGACTGTTGATCCAGGGAACATCTGATTGCCTCATGGAATCAGGAAGGAATTTTTTCCCCCTGTTGAAGCAAATTGTACCGGGGGATTTTTTGCCTTCCTCTGGACCAACTTTGTTTTATAGAGTTTTATATCTGGGATGTGCTTTTTTCCCTAGTGGTTGAACTTGATTGACTTATGTCTTTTTTTAACCTAACTTACTATGTAACTATGTAAGTTGCAATGGTACTCTATAACCTGCAGCATTGAGGTTAGGAGGAGAGTGCTGGCTGCCAGAGGGACACTAGTTTGCCCTAAATGAGCAAGTAAAATACTGTATCAAATGTAGGAAAATAAAATGACTAAACAATGTGTATTGGTGCAAAACAGAAATATTAGCATTGCTATATATGAGTAAATTTAACTGTCATTTGCCCATGATCACTTGATGACTATTTATCAAGTAGAAAATCACAGCAATTATTTACAGTTCCATGCAGTAAATTTATTCCCCTTGTTGCTACTGAAAGTCACTGCTTTTATAGTTTGAATGTAGAAAAATCAAGAAAAATCATAGCAAATATTTACAGGTATACACAGGCATTTTTGTACCATTGTTGCTATCAAACTTGCCAGTTTTTCCCATAACGTGACTGGTATTGTGTTGACATTATGCTTATGTCATCATCTGGTCAAAATAAAACTGGAAAAAGAAATTAAGCTTCACAAGACAAGTCACTCGTTGATGCTTGACTCAAACTAAGCCTCTTCGGTCTGGATCCATAATAGGCAGGAAGTAATTTCTTCTTAGCTCCGTTTCCCCACTTGTGGACTGGTTTGCTCATTCATTGGGCCCGATGTAATAAATCTCACCAAGGCTGGAGAGCATGCACTTTCATCAGTGAAGCTGGGTGACCCAGTAAACCTGTAATAGATTTCCTCAAAGTCATTTGCAATTTTTCTAGCATATGTTTTCTGTCCTGGACCCAATCTATTCCAAGTTTGCTGGATAACCCAGTTTCACTCACGAAAGTGTATCTTCTCCAACCTTGCAGAGCTTTAATAAAACAGGCCCATTATTTTAATCACAGCAGAGAGATGAAGATAGTAAATGCTAAACATTACACTAGAGCCATGGTACCTCTGTATCCATCCCAACACTTATATCCACTCTCCCTGAGGGAACAGATTCTCAGAATTTGCAGATCTCTGCCCCCTGAAGATTTAGATATCTCTGCTTCTTAAAGAACCATGAGAGCTTTAAGACTTAGGTATGTGTTCAACATATGCAAACACAAGGTAAGCCATGAGTGGCCATGCACACATATTCAATTTAATCTCTCCTCATTCAACACATGACAAAAAATCGTCCACTAATTTGTGATAAATACTTTGCATAGTAATCTTTCTTTTTCCTTGTTATTCATTCATCAGTTTTCAAAGAATATAAATAAAAAAGTTGTAGCTACTACCTTTGCTACTACTCATGTTTCTCCTGCTGCTACTGATGCCTGTGTTGGTCACACATTATCAGGGAGAGCATTTTGTGCTACAGATGTACATCAAGAGCCACCTTTGCTTCTTGTGCAGAATATGCACTGCAAATTCTTCTGCAATTTAGTTGCATTAATATATGGGCTTTTTCCATTATGGTGTAAACAATGCACATTTAGAAACAAACTAAATATAAAGTTGAATTCAGAATAGCTCCATACTGTACCCAATTCCTAAAGTTGGCTAAAGAAACCATGGATAGTGATTTTTCACGCAAAAAAGCTTTTGTTGTGTAATCTAGTTTTAAAGCTTTTGGTAAGTAATCTAATACAAAAATGAATAAATTAATTAAAAAAAGATAAATAAAAAAATATTTATTTTAAGGTGGGGTGTCTCTATTTCCAGGACTTAATTAACCTTTTATGAGAAAGAGTAAAGGGTATTTAGTACAAAGCACACATTACAAGGGTGAGAGGCTGTTGGCCTCTGTTTTAGGAAGGGCTCTTAGATTCCAAATAAACTTGGCACCCATAGTCCCCCACAATACAGGAATTATGTTGTAGGAATAGGGCAGATGGATGGTCTGGCTTTTGCAAAAAAGAAAGGGCTACACAATTTCTGCCCCTTTCTTTTTTAGCAAGCCAGATTTAGGACAAACTATTTATGGATGCGAGTGGTTGCACACACTCACCCCCTAAAATTCCTATTTATGAAGGACCAAAGTCTATGAAAGGGTTTGATTTTTAAACTAAGAGGAACCCTTTTTTAAGAAATTTATAAACACTACTTTAAAAGCCTATATCTACTAGATTGTAAGCTCTTTGGGGCAGGGTCCTCTCCTCCTGTATCACTGTCTGTATTAGTCTGTCATTTGCAACCCCTATTTAATGTACAGCACTGCGTGATATGTTGGCGCTATATAAATCCTGTTTATTGATATTAATATTATTAATAACAATACCTTTATAAAACAGCAAAAATAAAAGTGTATCCTCTCTAGCCTTGGAGAGCTTAAATAAATCAAGCCCATTGCATCTTTTATACAACTCTCTCTCCAAGCTACTGTAATAAAACAGGTCTATAGGTTTTCCTGACCACCCTCACCACAACAATTTTGGTGACAATTCTGTGTTCAGGGGCTTAGTACATGGGTCCCCCAAACATTCTCAAATTAAAGAAAAAGAATTTCTCCCAAACTTAAACCATTCTTCAATTTGATTTGATCTCAAAATTACATTATAAACATTAAAAGCTGATTTTTACAAGTTCAATAATCCATTTTTTAGCTGTGTATGGGTATACCTTTGCAGCTATCTGACATCTTCAGCCTGTTATCTTTCTATTAAAAGATTGTAGTTAGG
>NC_092858.1:131253760-131257152 GCF_032062135.1 Pyxicephalus adspersus
TATATTATATATTGTTATATTGTTATAATTATTATTATCTTACTAACATATATATATATATATATATATATATATATATATATCTCAATATCATATTTACATTATATTCCATCAATCTTGGACATACTGTGGTCATTTGAGTTTCCTTTCTGGGGAACCATCGTTTGATTGGTATTTTGGTAGTTATTTTTCATATTTTTTGTGAGACATTTTTTTAAACAATCCTTATTTAAAATTTTAGGGATAGAAGAACAAAAATATATAGGAAATCAGTAATATGAATTCCACATAAGGTACTGATAACAGGTAACAGTATCTAGTACAATCAAGATAAGTCATAAGGTAAAGGATATGGGGGATAGGAGGCTGGGGGGGGGGGGGGGGGGGGGTAGTTCAGCAGGGTCATGGCATAGAATATTGAACATATGGGGAGGGAGCATGTGTTATAGTAAGGCCCTTGCTTGTTAATGTTCACTCTTGGGTTTATATTGCTTGTAATTGGGGGAGTATAGTCAGTACGAATGTGTCCTCTACCCTGAGTGAGTATGGGTTCAAAGATCAGAACTGGCATTTTAGCAGACACCAGTGGGTCGCCAATGCCCTTTGATATCATCTCATTTGGGTTTAAACCACTTTGGGCAGGCAAGATAGCCAGGAAGGAAAAAGGATGGAGTGTGACTCGGTTTGGGGGGAGTAACTGTCAAGGCCTGGGGGGGCAAGTGTTGTCTACTTGCTTGCTCATTCCTCTGATATAGGAAGTGAGATCTTCCATTCTGTATATTTCGTGGACCCACTGGAACCACAGGTGCACAGGAGGGGGTTCAGTCTTTTGCCAGAATGCTGCCACACAATATGTAGTGGCCACTATCATATGTCTGAATACTGAGTGTTTATATATTTTTGGGGAAAAAGAGTTGTGCTGAAGGAGGAATAAAGCGAGGTCTTTTAAAATATGTTGATCAGTCATTTGTTGAGTAACCAAGCATACCATGTTCCAGAAATACTATAAGTGTGGCCATTCCCAGAAATTATGGTGTGAAACCTACTGCTGTCTGATGCCATCAAGTTCTCTAAGATTCGCTGGGAAAGTACTTGTGACGTTTGACAGGGGTACAATCTAGAGATTAGTTTGTAGCTTGATTCCTGGTATCTACCACTGACAGAAGCCTTATGTTTCCAGAACAAGATCTTTTCCCTCTGAGCTGCTGGTAATGTGATGTCAAGATCTGACTCCCATGCCAAAACATAGGGCGGAGTAAACAATTCTTGTTTTCCTCCAATAAACAAAGTGTTTTACATAAGAAACTGATTCTCAATATAATATACACAGTATCTTCAGTGGAGTAAAACAAAGTACTACCAGTGTTTCCATAGTTAACACTGGGAAAAAAATTTTAAGCTATTTACACTAAAATAGGTATTCTAATTCTGAAAGTGCAGTTAGTTTTTTTCTATCACGTCAAGTTTTTTCTCTACCACTTACATTAATGCGATTACTGTAGCGTGGATTTGTATAGGCTACTTATTTACACACAAGACAGTGTGGTCATAGGTTGTGCGCTGCTCTATGTAGTGAATAAGCAAAATTTCTTTTTCTACTTACACACCTTTCATTCAGATCATGTCTGGCTCTGCTGTTTCTCGTTGTAAGTGCCTAAACAACCCTGATTCATTTTGTTATATCTGTAGTGGTTTCACCATTCCCAGTCAAAGGGCGAACATCAGCACATTTGTAGAGAAAGCCTATTTGGCATACTTCAAAGTTAAACTTGGTGATCAAGATAAGTCTTGGGCCCCTTATAAGGTGTGCAAACAGTGTGTCAAGGTTTTATGGATGTTGACAAAGGGAAGACGTGATAAGATGCCATTTGGCATACCTATGGTTTGGCGAGAACCAGATAATTTCAGTGACTGTTACTTTTGTATAGTGAAAACTATACAAGGATATACCAAGAAAAATAAATGTAACATAGAGTATCCTAGGCTACCATCGGCTATCCGCCCAGTGGCTTATTCAGATGAAATCCCAGTGCCGGTTTTCATTACACTACCCTCTCTTGAAGAACATGATTATGGTGATGAACTAGGTGACAACAATGATGAACAGTTTGAAATTAAGGAGGACTCTGTTCAGACTTGATCAGCATGAGTTTAGTGATTTGGCACGTGATTTGGGACTATCGAAGAAGGCTTCAGAACTCTTAGCATTAAGACTGCGTGAGAAAAACTTACATGAAATAAGAACGAAGGTATCACACTTTTGAACCAGAGAAATTGCACTTCTGCAGTACTTGAGAACTGACAGTGGCTTTGCATATTGCCATAACATACCTGGTTTAATGGAGGAATTGGGAATTCCAATCTATAACTCAACTGATAGGCGACTATTCATCGATAGTTCAAAGCGGAGCTTAGAGTGTGTCCCCCTTCACATTGGCAATATATTTGGGTCAGTCCCAATTGGCCATTCAGTTTCTCTTCACGAAGAATATGCAGACATAAAGAGAGTCATTGAGTTTTTGCAATATCACCAACACAATTGGGTCATCTGTGTTGACCTTAAAATGGTATGCTTCCTTCTTGGTCAGCAACGCGGATACACCAAGTATCCCTGTTATCTGTGCATATGGGACAGCAGAGCTAGTGAGAGGCATTGGGTAGAAAGAAATTGGCCTCCGAGATCTGCCCCAAAACCAGGTGATCCAAACATTCTACATGAGCCACTTGTTGATAGACAGAAGAATATATTCCAGCCTCTGCACCTAAAACTGGGTCTGATGAAGCAGTTCGATAAAGCTTTGCGAACTGAAGTACCTCATTTTGGCATTTCCTAGCCTGTCATTTGAAAAAATAACACATGTCATGCAAACATGTCCTAACACTGAACACTCCAGGAAAAGCTCTAAATGTAAATTTTTACCTTGACCGCTTACCTGATTAATTTTCAATTGTTTTACTGTAAAAATAATGTCATAGAGTAACAAAAAATCCTTTGTAAGAACAAAATACATTTAAATAAACAGTACATTTAAATTAATATTTCATTATTTTTTCATTGTATGCAAAATTTGTATGTTTTTTGACAAAAATGAAGGGTACCATGTATCGTGATAACTGGATGCGATAGCAAAAAACCATGATCATTTCTGGATTCACCACCCAAAAATTACTAAAAAAACAAATGTAAGATCTAACTCAACAAAAGATATGTTCCCCAGTGTAATTTCTCCTAGCTGGTAGATTCAGAATATTTCTCAACTATGAATGCAAAATATATCCAAGAGAGAAAGACAGAGTGGCTGCAATTTTTTTTAAATTTGAATCAACAATCAAGTTTTTTTGTAATTCACATATCTAGCTGGAGACTGGTGATTATTAGAAGCCTTAACTGA
>NC_092858.1:131257967-131261502 GCF_032062135.1 Pyxicephalus adspersus
TTTTAAGGAAATATCATTCATACGTCAATGCTACTTGACACACTGACAACTATCTCAGCTGTAGTTAGTAATTCCTGCTCCACTCATCTTTTGTTGTTTTTTCTCAGATATTGTCTCAGGCTCTTTGCTGATAAGCCCCCCACTTCTGCATTCTCCATTCCATCCAGAGAACAGTCGTGAGCTTAGCTTTGGTCATGTGATGCCTATGTCATAGATCTTCTATGTCATCTTTTTAGAGGCAGGGTTCTTCTTCAAGTGACTGTGTGATACGGATATCCCTACTGGCTGACCAGTAGCAAGGTTTTCTTGGTATTCCAAAAAAGGAGTTAGCAGCAATATCAGTGCAATTAATATCTCAGGGAATAGTTAGCAAGGCCAGCACCAGCAGTGGTGGCTGAGTGGTCCCCAGCTCCCTCCACTTTATACCTTGGGTTCACAGCCAGCTGTTAATATAAGTGACTACTGGTTTTGGGTCTGTTGTTTATATACATCTATCCATCGATCTCTAGATACAGTAACTCTATTATATCAAATAACTTATAGTATTAAATGTAATCAACTCCTTACACCAAATTTGGATGTCAGAAAAAACATATTGCATGACTTTAATTAGTAAAATTGACTACATTTTAATTATTCTCTTAAATGATTAATATGGCTAAATTAAATAAATATCTGCAAATTAGTTATGCTAGACATGTCAATGTTGAAAATAAATTAACTATAAATTAAAAATAAGTACCTTATGTACAAAGTTAATTGAATCTATCAGATCCTAGTGCTATTAAGGGTTTAAATATCAAGCTATGGCTCATTAGTGGTACACTGTAATTTAAGGGGAATGACTAGACTATTGTAAATGTTATACATCTGTTTAAAGTTCCTCAAGATATTTTTATTTTAACAATTTCAACACAATAGACCAAAATACATTATATTAGGAGTACAGTTGAATAATAATGTATTTATTATCGGTAGAAATCTGCAAGAATTATGTAAATACACGTACTGCCTAACTCATATGACGTTTGATTTAAAAAACATATTATGAAATGAAAATCTATAAATGTTTCTAACATATCACACATACGTTAAAAAAACACGTATGTGTGATATGCCTTTGGTTCGTTTGGTTCTGCCTTTAAATTGTACAGTTCCGTACAGATCCTGCTGGCTGGCACCCTGCTCACAAGAAGCAGTAGTTCCTGGCATGTACTACCTACTAAGGTAGTTCAGAGATCTGCCACCCTTTGAGCAGCCCATCACTTACCAGCTTAGGCCTATACCGTGTCACCTTTCCCCGACTCCTTTGTTCTAGTAAATAAATACACCACTCCTTCAAATGGGAATAAATGGCCTTAGCAGCTGTTTATTAAAAACAAACAAATTGTTTATTAACATTTCATACTATTATAACATTACTACTTATCTTAAAACCTCACAAAAATAGTTACATGTCAGACTGGCTGCAGGTCCTCAGGGCATTCTCCACCAACAAACAAAACCATGTAAGGGGGGGTGGGGGGTCTGCTTCTTCTAAAATTATTATTATAAAATTATATTAAATAATAATAATAAATAATAATTAAAATTATTATTATCTTCTAAAATTATATTATTATATAATTATGTTCCCAGCTGCACTTACACCACCTTGGCAACAGTAGCACTCACCAGCAGCTGCAACCACACACACCAGTCTTATTTCACCACCTCATCATTCCTTTAGGAGGATGATATACCTAAAATGGGTCTCCACACTCCACCACCTGGACACCATTACCACCCTCAAGGACCTTAAGCTGCCACAACCTAAAAACAAAACCTCTATTTCCCACCTAATTTTTGAGGAGTGTGGGTGGGAATTGTGTTCCCCTCGCCACTACATCAGAACTGCTCCTCATTTCCTGTTTCTTCTCCCATTTTACTCTTTGCTTACTCCACCCTTCCTTATTCTACCATCAAATCTCACCACTTCACCTGACACCTCCTCTCCCCTCCTCAATTCCTAACCCTTGCTTCTCCTTCATCCCTTTAGTCATGCCAGCCTTCACCTATCCTCCTTTTACTTGTTTGCCTCTAAGACTCTCTTTATCGCAGGTATGAGGTGTTAACTCTAAATACTTAATTTATGTATTAAGTAAACACTTCATTTGCTAGCAAATATTTGTTTTCTTTTCCTCAGTTGTGTAAAAAAAATGAACACACCCTCTTTACTAGCATTTACTTTATATAAAGCTTCTGCACCTTTAGTAAATCAATCACATTCAATTTTGTTTAATTTGCCTAAAAAGAGCCTGACAACTCTTTTGGTCAGTGGCTTTTTGATTGTTTCTGATCTGTTCAGACTTTGTATTCTGTTGGCCACTTAATAATCACATTTTGCTTTAAAGATACAATAATTGTTTTGAACTTTTTTCAACACTAAACTAATATGCATTAAGTTTATACATAATTTAAAATGCAACACATTTTACTCCAATCCCCATAAGGTCACTCAATAGAGTCCCCTGTAGCTAGTTGCCCAAAAAATAACCACTAATCAAAGACCAAATGTCCAAGTTAATGGTCACAAGTTTTATTTTTAAATGCTGTGTCACTGGACACTTTCCTTTGGCTGGTCACCTGTGAGACCTCTCAATTTTTTGAACCAGTAGTTCTCCCAAGAAGAGCTCAATGATTTAATACGTGACACTCCTACCATATTTCAGTGAAGATGAAGAGAGTGGGCCTGATTTATTAAAGCTCTACAAGGCCAGGGAAAACACACTTTCCTTAATGAAGCTGGGTGATCCAGCAAACCTTGAATGCATTTCTTAAAAGCAATTTCCTATTTGCTATCAAATGTTTTCAAACCTGGACCAGATCCATTTCAGGTTTGCTGGATCACCCAGCTTCACTGCTGAAAGTGTATTCTCTCCAGCCTTGGAGAGCTTTAATAAATCAGGCCCTTTGTGTACTGTTGTAACATCCCTGGACTATCGGCCCATATGGGAGTACCAGAATACCGAGCAGAAGACTGGCGGCTTTTCCAGACACTACACTCGAAGTTTGAAATCTGTTTTACTGCATAATGGATACTGCTATGTATCAATTTCAATTGGTCACTCAACAAAACTTAAGGAAAAATATGAAAATATCAAAATGGTCTTACAAAAGCTTTGCTATCACCAATGGCCCATATGTGTTTATTTAAAAATGGTGAACTTCCTACTTGGACAGCAAAGAGCAAAGCAGGATCACTGGAAAAAAATAACATGGCCTCCAAGGGAAAACACAAAAAAAGGTACAGCGAACATCATTAACGAGCCAATAGTTAACAAAGAAAAAAATAATTCTCCCTCCACTAACATAAAGTTGGGATTAATGAAGCAATTTGTTAGAGCTCTGAACAAGCACGTTGATTGCTTCAAATACATTTGTAGATTCTTCCCTGGATTGAGTACTGAAAAACTAAAAGCAGGATTTTAATGGACCCCAGATTTGGAAACTGGTAAATGATTCAAATTTCACAAGTTACATGACTGATACTGAA
>NC_092858.1:131262508-131294356 GCF_032062135.1 Pyxicephalus adspersus
AACTTACAATAGAACAATTAGTTGGTAACATTAAAAGCATAGTCACAGATGGCAATAACTCTCTAGATAATTTAGTTAAATATCGAGATCTGTTTTATAGAGTTTTAAAGTACTACATATTGTGCCCCATGTAGGCAAGCTGTTAAGAGGGACTTATGATAAAAAAATAATAATGCTGTATAAACAATAAGATTCAATTGTTTCATGAATGGCATATGACTCAGGGGTCTATTTGCAAACAGATAATGTTTCTTTGGGCCAAAGATAATATTTTCCCCAGAGAATAACATTGAAAATATATTCTCAACTGATTTTATTTTAATAAGGGGCTTTATTCTTGGTTTCCAAGAATTAATTTCTTCTCTAATTAACTAACAGTATAAACATGGTTTTTAGCAATAAAATGATTATGCATTGTTACTTAAGCTAAACGCATGTTGTCACGCATGTATTTTTAATTGATGGATTTACTTAATGGCTTACCATGACAATGAACAAAAAAGATCACTTTTCTGCCCACTTTTATTAACAAAAACAGCAAAAATAGACAAACTTCAGGGTGTACCCTCGAAGAGGATCTAAGTCATTACAATATGTCCTGAATAAAAACACAACATCTAGCCTTCTGGCTTTGTCTCTCTGGGTCTACCAGACTTAAACTGCAGGAGACCTTCCCCCAGCTCACAGGCTTCACACAGCCTTATATATATATATACATTTATATATCCAACTTTTTTCAACACCCAAGAAACACAATTTTGTTGCCTCTGTTGCTGCACAAATTCTGAGAAAATGAGAAAAGCTTGGGACAGAAATCATCATGTTAAACACATTTCTTGATTGTATGCTACCTGCGATAGAAGGGCTTCATTAGATGAAAAAGCAAAAACTACATATTGTAAGTACTTAATTGCAGCTGGAGTGATCAGGGCTCTTTGCCTGCTGTATTGTCTGGGGTAAAACCATGTTTCCTAAAAGCTCACCTAAACTCATAATGTTTACTTTACATAAAAAGGTAGACAAACCTTTTATTTAAAGTAAAAATTTTGTTTATTTTTTTTTAAAAGATGCAGCACCTCTTCTTACTGTGCAGGGGCGATCAAGACAGAATGGCAGCATGAAGTCCTCCAGGATACCTAGGTCATGCATGCAGGGAGGCTATTGGCTGTTCCCTCTGCACATACCCTGATCTTAGGCATGCGCAGAAGGAGCCCTTTCATCAATGAAAAGAAAAAAAATTGTCGACCTCACGCATGCCCAGTTTGTTGCTTTACGAGATCAGATGACGCAGGAAGAAGAATCCAGAAGAAGTGAGAAGAAGATGTCGGTGCCCGGTCCTTCGTCTGCACTGGGCCGAAGACAGATACAGGGACAACGTTAGACCCGATAGAAGAAACCTCCCGGATAGACTGATCTGCGGAGTAAAGGAAAGTGTTTTTTTTTTTATTTTGGGTTTAGTTCTGCTTTAACCATATCAGAACTTGAAAATAAACTGAAACATGGACAGTGTTGCCATTGCATAAACAAGAAAACACCAGACAGAGCATTGTGAATGTGTAAATATGTGTAGTAGCCTTTAAAAACTTTTCTGACTTTTTTCAAAAGACGCTACGTAGAAGGACAAACAAAGTTGATTGTCACATCAACCAAACACTCCTACATGTGAAAATGGGAGTGGATTCTTAGCTAGGAGCTACCCATCAAGGAACTGTCAAAAACTAGTAAACATTTAGTAGTTAACAACCTCACGGCTGCGAGATGCCTCATTGCCAAAAACTGCAATTCATCTAGTCCCCAGACACGTTCTGCTTTGCTTGAATGGATTAAGATGTACGACTAATGGAACAACTAAGATCCCAAATCTATGACCATAAGGAGAGGTTTATTGTGATCTGGGCTCCATGGGATTCCTATATAGCAGCACATATTACTTGACCTGGACATACTAGCCTATGGGAGTTTCTATGCAGATTATTAGGAGGGGCAGAGTGACATATTTGATGTGATGTGATATGATCAAAACCTATTTTTCTTCCTTTCTTTCCTTTCTCTTTTAGACTTTTTGTTTGTCTTTTGACACTATGTTTGTATATTTCTAGTTTGCTATAAAGCATCTTCCTATGGGAAAGCAGGTGGTTGGTTTTATAAATCCTTCCCATCTGTAAGTAGTATTAGGAACTGTGGGATTAAGTAAATTGATGAACTTTAATGTGTTCCTTTTGGACCTGAACTGGAACTCATTACTAATTATGGGAAAATCTGTATTCTTTCCCCTCGGTTGATGTGTGTAATTATTGTATGTTGTATGGTTGCCTTTTTTTCTTTTCTTTTTTTCCAATAAAAATACATTTATAAAAAAAAATATATGTGTAGCCTCAAGGCAATTTGTCCATGAACATAAAAAATAATTGTTCACGCACATAGGTTTGTGTCCTCAGTAGGAATAACTTAGTAATGTCATGCCAATAACTAATTTGTCCAAGTATATAGTGCTAAGGAAATACCAATACATTTTCTACTTGTACAGAATCCCTGGGGGTGGTCTGGACATCGTATTCCAAATGCGTCTGCTTCTAGAAACATGGATCTGATGAAGCAAAGCATCTGCTAAAACATTGAGCTTACCCGAAGCATAAAAAGCTTTTTTCCAGAAAATTTCAGTAGCTAATACTGAAAAAATTATTAATAACGGGACGACTTGGAAGAAGGACAATTTAATGCAGATAATACACTTGAATTGTCAGTCTGGAAAAAAATCTGTGGTTACCTGTCTTAATTGACACTTTAAACTATGTTTACTATGTTTATATAATAAATAAATTCTTTAGCAACCCAAGTAGAGTGCCAGAGCCAGCAAACTAATGTTGTGTTTTAGAGCCAGTGACAATCAAGTATGTGTGTAAGGTGATTGAAGGCCTGCAATAGTCAATAAAAATCTTCAAAGAAAATTCTACCCATGGGCATTATCTAAGAAGCAAATTACATTATCTTGAGGATAACCTATTATTTTTTAGGTAAATATACCACAAAAGATTTTCTTTCATAGAGGGAGGGCACCAAAACTCCATATGAACGGTATCAATGGTAAGAAACAAAATTTAATATAAGAATGGGGCTACAGATTGGTTAACTGCCTATATTTATAAAGGTTAACCTTTTCACTGCACTTTATTGAGTAATGATGGATCTATGCACGCCACTGCTGGTATCTCTCAGAATGAATATACTGTATATATATATAAAGAAATGAGCAGTTCTTTAAATGTGTGATCCCATCTTAATCTGTGGCAACAGATTTTGGCTGATCCAAGAAAAGTATGGTAATTTACACTTAAACATGATGTTTTGAAAACAGATTCTAACTGAATACCCAGCAAAGCAGTAAAATAATTTACCGTGCATTAAAAATGAGATCATAGAATGGTAATATTTTTTAAGTTTTTGTAGATGTCAGTTAAACTGATTTAATCTTTGCATGTGCAGCATTTATAGGATAAAGAATCTCAGAGCTACACTAATTGCCTAGTTTGCTTAAAACATGAATATGGGAACTATAGTAAATGAAGCCGTGTAAGGGTAAGAACATCTATCATGTTTTCACTGCCAGTCTTAATTACAGGAAATTTAGGCAATGTAAATGGCGTTCAGAAAAGCAGTTTTATTTTTCTTCCAGGAACACTGTACTTGAAATGACCCCTTAATCACATGTGAAACATGTCATATTAAATCTGGTTGCTTTTCATTTTATGTTAGCGTTCTGCATAATTCAGCATTACTTTCAACGATAAATAAAATGTCAAAAATGTATTCTTACCCTTTTTTATCTATGTGGTAATATTATTATACTCTTCACCTTTGTCAATGACTCTTCCACAATCTTACTTTATTAGAACCCAAATTAAATATAATTACATTTTAAAGAGCAGCTAGGACATAACGACAACCCATATGCAAATGCACTAATGCTAATGATATTAAAAAAGCAGCTCTAGGCAACCTGTACAGCCATTTGGAAATCTGCTAATATCTATCCATGATGCTTTTCAACTGTGACACATTCAGAAATTTCACTAAATGTACCTTAATCTAAGTCTTAAATGAATTAACCACACTCTATTTTAGTTATATTGTATGAGGGTGGAACAGTTATGTGAATATATTATTAGTGAATGAACATAATGACATTTAATAACTGATTTTTTTAACTATAATGCAGGGATACTTTGATAGTTGGACTTTAAATCTCTGCCTGTATAATCTCTGGTTAAATGTTGCAAACAAAATCTAAGCTGGAATGTACAAGAAACAGCCTTACTTCAGTGTGCACTTAAGACACTTGTAATGTGAAGAAGCCATAATAATCAAATTGCCCCATTTATGTCTAGATGTTTACTGTATCAGCATAGTAGTTTCCCCCCACTTACTTGAACCTTTTCCTAGATTAAAGTTCAAACAAAACCTGTTTAATTGCCATTATATTGAGGTTGGTGGAAATCACCAGTATTACACTAATGAGGGGGTAAATGTACATGTCTGGATACAATTTACAAATAAAAGACTAAAGCTACATACACACTTCCAATTATTATCATTGGTAAACGAACGACGAACGATCCTGCACGATATCTGCGAACGATCGTATAGCACCGATCCTGTACATACAGATAATGACACGATGGCAGGTTTTTTAATTGCTGTCTGGGTCAGCCCCCATTTCCTCAATTTGTCCTGGTGGCTATAGTCACCAAGAAAGAATGTGTGTGTGGGGGGGGGGGGGATCCAAAAGTAAGTTGTATCAGATCAAAGGGGTAGGGAAAATACTACAGTGAGGGCAACTGATGATATGATCAGAGTTCCTTTTCTCTTTGGAGAGATACCCTCTCTTTTACCATTTCATCCTAAAAAAAATATAACTTTTTCAGCTTACATTTTCTGTTTAAAAAAAAAGAAACGTTTTGCCTTCACTTACACTTTAATCTTTTTCTACACAACTGCTGTGGATTCTGTTATCTAAATACATCATCATTTATTCATTTTTTAAAAAGATTTTAAATACTGTGTAACCTTCAAAAAAGCCTTCTTTATCCTAGATGATTGCCTAATGACAATATAAGAACAAACTAAGAGACTAATGTTTTTTTCTTTATGAAGTCTTGCAGAATTACTAATAATAGAAAAGTATATTAGGAAGAAAAATCTTGGGGGCCATAAAACAACATGCAATAGATTTTAGTACCATTCGTAAATTGATGTTGGAAAAAGCTTTTTAAACTGCTCCTGCGGTATATATCAATTTTGATTTATTTCACATCTTTTTCATCTCTATAAGAAAAGAACCAACTCTTTATTGCTTGCTTAAATCACCTTGGACTGATATAAGGATTTATTTTTTCCCCAAATATTCAGCATTTGTGTCAAAAAAGGACAAACGCTAAATCGGTGCCTCAATTCATCTCGTGCTGATAAGAACTATTGCAATACAGGCACACATCACTTATAATATATTCCACATAACTCTTTTTCTAGAAGTAAACTTGTAAAATTATGGATGCATTTTGTGGCATATATTGTTCAAACGCCCTTCAAATGCCATGAGTTTGTTAGAGTAAAATAATGGAATAAATCACACAGTAAGCTGTGATCCCCCCCCAAAAGATATGTTGTTATCCTCAGAACAAAAATTCAGTCCAATAAAAATTGGGATGTCAGCATTTTTCATTATTTACAGAAATAAAAAATGATATGTTAGGTAAGGGTACATTTTACCTGAATACTGATTATTTCATAAATATGAGAACATATATCGCGCAGCTGAAATCTAATCGCCTTAATTGGAAGATTCGTGCCCCCTATTGCTCATTATTATGAAGGCAGGAATCCGGCTGGCAGTGAGGAGGCGAGTGTACCAGCACACTCGAGTCTGGACCGCGTACTTTCCCGCTTCCAACGAGCGCTGATTTTATTGATGAATCAGGGGCAAAGTCTCAAAAAATAAATCTTAGCTTTGTTTTATTATACAGGTTTGCCAGGAGGTGAAAGAAAAAACTACCTAATATACACATTGGCTTTCAATCGCTTAGTAAAGTAAACAGATGACATGCTCATATATTGGCTAATGCTTGTAACAACATTGGCCCTGATTTATTAAGGCTCCCCAAGGGTGGAGAGGATACACTTGCATACGTCAAGCTGAGGGATCCAGCAAACCTGGAATGGATCTACCCCAGGATTGAAAACATTTGCTAATAAATAGCAAATGGCTTTTAGGAAATCTATTCCAGGTTTGTTGGATCGCCCAGCTTCACTGATGAAAGTGAATCTTCTCCAGCCTTTGAGAGCTCTAATAAGTCAGGCCCCTTGATTACCTTTTTGTTTCTATAATTTTATTCAGATAGTGTAAATTGCAGTGCCTATGTTAACAGTGCAGTAGCCCATAAACAAACAGATTAAGTTTAGCGAGCACCAAAAATAGATAGATGGAATAAGAAGAACATGGTTTACTGTACGTAGCACATTTTCATTATAGACTATAGGATTGGACAGGATTGTTCTTTCTTTTGAAAACTGTCCCATGTTCTTTATGTCCAATAAAATGTCCCATCCCAGAAAAGGATGAGCATGCAGGCAGCATGCAAAGAGCACCTACGTAATTCCCTACCACATGTATACCTACAATGAAAAAAAGATTCAAGAAGCTTGGTCCTTCCCATATTTTTTCTATGTGCTGATGCCTTGAAAGTTCATCACCTGGAGCACTGGATGAATAGATTGTCTGTGCTCAGCACCATACATTGCATGGATGTACAGAACAGGATGCATTACCCCCCATACCTGCTATCAGCCAATGGGAATGGTCATCACTGAGCTCATTAATTACAGCTCTCCACTGTTGTCAATGAACAATGGGTAATGGCTGTCAGATGAAAGAAACACTAACAACTGTGTAACTCCCTGCTGTGGGTTGCACTATACACTGGAAAAGAACAGGATGCTAATGCTTGAAACAGTGGTAGAGAAGTAAAAAGGCATTAAGAAGACTTTAGCATATATTGAGGTCTTGCTAAACTGCTTAGAGAATGTGTGTGTTTAATATTTGTTTAAATTAAACTTTGCTGGCTGTGTTTTTTTTTTGTTTAGCGTTTAGATATGCTTAAAGTGTTTGCATTCGCTTTATTTTTGTAGCTGTAACATGCCCTGACATTCCCATCATCTCATAATAACATCTTAATAAATCAACTTTTCCGATAGAATGATTTTTAGAAGTTACACGGCTCCCATCATGCATCACACACAGTTTGTGGACTTGATACGCTGTAATTTAACACCTGCACAGTCATTGAAAATTCTGATGCTGAGGAACAAAAAGTGCTCATGTGGTTTCTTTTAAAAGCCAAGTCGTTTTTCATATTTGTCATGGAAAAATATGTTGTAATTAGCAGCTACATTTAGATTTGTTGGTGACAATAATTTTAGTCTTGTGGATTTTTTTTCTATTGTTCATATTTTGCAACTTAGTTCTATGTAGCCTAATAGTGCAGGTGCAGAACTATATGCATGAATGTCTAGGTAATTTTCTGTCTGGGGTATCAATGCAAGTTATTTTGTCTTATCAAAATTGCTTATCTTCTTGGAAGCACTGTTTAGAAAGGTCTAAATTGCCAACAGAATTTTAAATACCTAAGGCCTTTTTATGAAGTGTAAAGCCACTATAAGCTTAAATATACAAAATAAATCTTATAGTTTAACCCTTGTATATCATATTCTTTCTCCAGATAACCTGCACAGAACAACTTGGAAGTTTATTATGCTTTTATTATTAGCTTTATTTTAGTTTTACCAAACAAACATTTACACAATTATATCTGTGCTTAATACCAGTAAGTTAGCACCCACACACCAGGACATGCTTGATCAGGAGTTATGTTTTTCTCTCTCTTCAACCCTATAGGTTCATTAATTGCCTTCATTAATTAAGGCAAAATGTTAATATTTTATTATTTTTATTATTACCTATGGGCAGTGATTTTAGGCGGAACACATTCCCTGGAGTTTTCTGGGCACCTAAAACCCTAGAACCCATAAAATGTTGCACTCCTCACTGTTCAAATTGGAAAGTGAAATTGGATAGAAATTGTGAAAGAGAAGGCTTGTCTTTTTCTTTGACCTGTTGATGCTGGATTAAAAACTTAGGATGCCTCTGAACATCACTGAAACCTGAAAAGGTACAATTTTCAATATTAAATTGCTGGTTAGCCTTGGGAACACGAGGCACATTTGTTATTTGTATTACTTTTTATAGTAAAAAAAACAAAGCAAGAAGTTACTTCAACCCTGGTAATAGTTTGAACATTGTGTGTCAGAACCATTTACACATATATACATGATGTGTACGCAGTAACTATGAGAAGGGTGATGTGGAAGATTTGGATAAAGGCACATTTTACATTATACTATGGGTTGCCAGTTTTAATACCTTTGAGTTTGAACTTGATAGGCTACTCATACGATTCTTCAGAAAGAAGTTTTTTTGAGCTGTGAAAAGCATAAAAAATATTGGGCTTCTGGTTATTACAAGTTGATCAGGACTTCAAATAAAGCTGAAAATATTGTTCATGATTGATCAGAAGCCGGGGTAGCATGGTTCTGAAGATATTACTGAAAATATTGTGAATTATTAGGAAGCATTTCAGAGCAACGATATTGATATAATATATCTTATTGTATTTGTATTTTAGTATTTGTAAATAAATGGTACTATATTTTATCCGTTATAGGGATCTGAAACCCCCTAATAATATTAATACTTTCTAAAAGGATGCATCCATGACATATCCTTTACCCTTTAAAGAATGCTGAACCCAAATATAGTTGACTAAACCAAACAATCCCTGGTCTTCAGGAGGGCCTAGAGCCTTCAATGAAAAGGAGATAGGCGAAGGGCCAACAGGAAAGGGTTTTAAGTCACAGCAGGCAGGATAGGGTTAAGGAGGGAGGGGGGTGAGGAAAAGTGGATATAGTAGGTTGTAGACAGGACGATAGGTCAGAGGACAGTACGAGAAGGTGAAAGTTTTCCACCCCACCCCTCAATATTTGGGTACACTTGTTTCCATTGGGGCTGGTTGGTAAATGTTGTCCTTTGGGTTTAGCAGTTTGAGGTCCTCGAGGGCAGTATGTGGAATATGTGATGGAGTTGATGGAGAGCCATCTTAGGTATAAGATCCCCTGAGTGGTGTGGTTTTAATGGAAAGTGAAAATTAGGAGAGAAAATACTCTTCTTATAATTTATATTGTTACTAATGCATTAGGGTTGCATCCCCTGGCCTCACTTCCCCCTGGCGACACATATGCCGAATGGGCATCACTGGAGGACGCCAATGTTGGGCACCGCTGGAGGATGCCATGGGCACATGGGGACCAGGTAAGTTTTCCAATCCCATTTAATATTCTACGCCAAGTGTGGCTCGGGTTTACCACTTTTGGTACTTAAAAACTAACCTCGAGCCACACTCAGGAATACCGCCAGGGAGGTTAAACTGGTAATTTAGGTTATGTATCGTTTGGTATAGTGGTATTTATCAGTCATAAGTTATCTGTGGGGTGTGATATTGCCTAATAGTATTAAGTGTTATATCAATAAACAGCCATCATGCTTTTAAGTATATTTAGGTTTTTATTTTGTTTGGTTTGGCAGGAAGAAGATGTTTTTTAGTCAGTGAGAAGATCTTAATTACCATAGTCATGGATTCCCTCCCCACTCATTAGTTTATCTACAATACAACTATTGTTCTTGCTTTGAGTTCATGATCTCATAACTTAGATAGTAAATTTGAAATATAATTTATCTTAAAAAAACATTTAAAATTTTGTATTTTTAAACATTTTCAATATCGACAGTATCATATAAAAATATACAGAACCTCTTGTACTAAGCAGGTGACTTCTAACTACAGAATGCCCCCATCTTTTGTAAGCCAAAGATAGGCCACTGGTAGCGTCAAAGCAGCATTCAAGACCAGAAGCTTCGTCAACGTAAGTAAAAGCATATTATAGGCTAACAGAAGTACTAAAGTTAAGTTTGTATTATTAAATAGTACAGATGTTTGAGTTTCCATAAAAACTATACTAAATAACAAATATGTTCATTGTATTTGTAAGACCTGATATTGAAAAATAATTATTTTGCATTGTTTGGATCCTTTGAGTGTGAACCGGTTAAATTCCATGTTACCTCGTGGCTGGTACAGTACATAAATAATTCATATTGAAGGTTAGCTCTCTAGTAGGTTGCTGTTGTCATGCACAGGTTCAGAGAACTGTAAACATTCATCTAAATGAACCCAGTCAAAATTCCTCTACAGATTCTTTCTTAGAACATAAACTCATAAATAAACATAAGAACTTTCCAAAGAGTGGGCAACCACCAGGGAAATACTCTTGAATTAATAACCTCATTGTAGAGTTCTTCAAAACATGAACACGTAATAACTGGAATAGTTACACCACTTCAAATACAAGGTGGTACAGAATTGTTGGTATTTTTTATTTACAGAATAAATTTGGTTTTTGCTTTCAGTTTTCATCTTCAAAGAAAAGTTAAAAATCAGGGCTACAACACCATATGTTATTGTAACGTTTCAACAATGTTTTCTTTGTACTTGTATTTATTTAGTAAGGTGAAAAATGTAAAAGTAAGAAGAAAGTTACATTATCTACTGTATAATGCTGCATAATATGGTAAAGTATTTCCCCCTCCTCACAGGGGTCATTTGATTTAGACCCTTTTTTCATAATATTAAGTTTCACTTTGCCCAGTAGTTCCTTGTAGGGCATTCTATAGTATTTATAATTGCTTTGTTAAAAGAATTAGATTGTCATACATTTGTACATATATAGCTATTAGCAGCGATCAGATAGTTCCGCTCAGATTTGATTCCAACTCAGAGTGAGACTTAGAATATGAGTTCTGGTCTGACATATTCTTGTCAATAACAGGTATAGAAGGGCTTAGCTAAATTTGCCTTCATTGACCAGTACAGTACAGCTCATTAAGAAAAACTTGTTGATATCAGATTTTTTGATTATCTTACCAGACCCAATATGTTTAACATTTACAAGCAAAGGGTAAAAAAAGATTTGAAATTAATGCATTTTGAAGTATCAATATAGCAATGAAAGAAATCTGGGAATATCAGGTAGTGGGGGTGTTATAAATCACAGTAATATGCCTCTTTATGCTTCGATTATCTTACCAGATTTGATCCAATTCAGAGTTTTTCTATTGTGCTCACCTTTATTAAGTATATTTATAGTAAATTGTAGATAACCGATAATGTAAAATCACTGCTTTTGGTAAAACAACATGCTGCTTAGGAAAAAGAAGTGAAGGAAAACCAAATTTTACAGCAAATTATTATATATGGGTACGTGAAGTAAATTCTATACCAGACAAGGATCACGAACATTTGAAAAAAATATTTTAGTACCTATAATGTAACTTTGTAAAGATGGCAGAAATGTTACAGGTTAGTAGAAGTAGAGTGGAGAAATCTTTGCACTCAGCAAAAGCTAAGCAGTGGGCCAGAGGGAATATGAGGACATCTTCTGAAGTCTGGCCTCAAGTTAATGACTGCAGTTTTTTATCTGCTTTTTAGCTGCTCTCTAAGCTGTGGTATCTTACATGAGCTGTGGAAATAGTCAATAATTACTCCAGTTCCAAAGGTTTCCAGATCAAGCAGTTTGAATGATCAGATAGTGGAACCAACTTTTATTCCAATAAAATGTTGTCAACATACAGTGAAAAACATTTCAGTAAGGCCAATTTACACAAACCAGGTGTATAAAATCCAGGCCATTTTCCTTTTACTTTTGTGGAGATAAAGAGGAGAGAAAAAACACATTTAAGTGTTTTTAAACATGTATGAATGCCCAAAACACTTCCAAAATTTCAACCTTTTAAACACTGCATTCTAACACTTGTCAATGACTTGCTATGCAAATGGGGTGGTATAGGATGCTTTGCTGGTCATTGTTTATCGACCAACTTTACACTTTCACTTCATTTTTCATGATAAGCCTTGCACTTATTTAAAAGCATTACTTTTTCTCTTAAGAATTTAATATCGTGCAGCGTCACATACTAATTTTAAAATAAGCAGAATTAGTGGTAACCCTTTATTTAAGATTTATTAATTTTGTATTTTCTTTAAAAATACATTCTCTTCAACTTTAAAAATGTCTTTATAGGCAATGTATAAATCTTTTTTATAGGAAAAAGTGACTTGGTGACTTCATATGAGAGTAAACGCACATATTTAAGGTTACAAGTGTCTTAATAAATGTATAAGATGGAAGATGGGCTTGTTTGTAAGACTTCACACTCTTTGAAAAAGCTCTTTTCAGCCCGAAACATATCAAAGGTGACCCCTGCTGTTACTTGATAAGCAAGAAATGTTCCTGAATCCAGGAGTAGGTTGATTATTTTTTTTTCTTTTGTGACTGATTCACTGGAGTGTAACAAGGCAAACTGGCATCTAGAGCCTTTGTAGTAGAGCTTCTGATGATCCCTAACCTTTTACAGTACACAACATTTTTGTGATTTTTATTTTTTGTAAGTTTTAGTCATTGGTTTCAATAAAGGTAATCAGGAAAGAAATATCTTCATTTTTTATATGTATAATTTATTTTTTTTTAACGTTATTATTTGTATTTTATCCCTTAATATCCTTTCCAAACCCCATTTTTTTTTTGTTGTTGAAAATATGTGTAGTTGCATACAGAAAATGATTTACATTTTAATGTTGAATTAATAACAACTAAAAGAGAATCTGAGCAATTGATCTGTTTCATTATAGTTACAGATAGTATAACAGATACAAATATCAAAAAATGCAATGAATCAGAGCCTAACATGTTTACCATTTACAAGCAAGGGTAAAGAGGCTTGGTAATTGATGCATTTAAAAATATCAATATAGTGATGAAAGAAATATGGGAATATCAGGTAGTGGGGGTGTTATAAATCACAGTAATATGCCTCTTTCAGAAAAAAAATATTTTTAAAGCTATGTTCAAAGACTTGTGTGAACGTTGAATGTTTGATGACGTTTGATGTGATAAAGGGAGTTCAAGAGAAGAAAATATCTGAGACGATCATAACGGTCATCTCTGATATTCAGAGACTTGAAAAATAGATATTAGGAAGCCCCAATTGGCTAATGAAGTTAGATTTTAAAACTAGAACTTTAAATTGTATAATTTGGTCAATGTGAAACCAATGTGAGTACTAACAAAAAGACAAAATAGCTTATAAATTTGATATATACTGTATATACTGTACTGTATACTCAAGTATGAACAGAGATGTTTGAACTGAAAATGTTAGTTAAAAAAAATAACAAAACAATCTCAGTTTATACCACTATATTAAACATAATTAGAATGCTGGGGTAAATAATGATATGTGTACTGAAAAAGTCTTCTGTCAATAAAGTAAGAGTATTTCTCTGTGCACACACAATTACAGAATGGCAAACAAGTTCACAAGTAAGTAAAAAGTAAACTTGCAAAGAAGTATCTTAATTTATGATACAGTTTAGCACATGAAAGTATGAGATGCTCTTTCTCTACTACTACCCATTAATGAAAATGTGTAACACACTTTATTTGTCAAGTTTAGTATTAAAGAGTGTGTTACACTCTTTACGTAAGGACAAACTACTACCAACTAATGGTGGCTAACAATAATGCACAGTATATAATCAAAACAAGTGACCTACCACAACCAATCAATTAAAATTACAAAATATTTTAACCTGTAAAAATGAAAAAAATAATACACAGGCTGAGCCCATGTGATTTTAAACTGTTTCCCCATTAAATTAAAGTTCTAAAGATAATATTGGTTAGATGTTTTTTTAAATTATTGTTTGTAGTTTTCCTGTTTTTCAGGTACAACGAACAGTCCCCACCTCCGCCTATGCCCTTTACAGTCTTAAAAACTTTATTTTTTCAGCTAAAAATAAAGTATTACAGAATGGTGTGATGATAACAGGATTATATGATGTCCCTTGCTTTCAATAGAGATATGTACATAATGTTAATGTATATAGGAATGTGTATATACTGATAATGTAAATTGTTCTATATAGTCCTAGCGCTTAAAAAAATGGTTTGGGGTTAAAGGGTCTAGAAGAACCTTATCTAGGCTTTAAGTTTGGGTGATAAGCTAAAGGTGTGTGCTTCCTTCCTATACTTCCCTCAACATTGGGAGATGAGGTCCCAGTATTAAGGATGGTTATCTGAGGTCCCAGATAACCATCCTTTACCAGGCCAACGAGTATAAGGATAAAATAATCAGTACCCACTACACATTACCAGAAGAAGTTTAATGTAAACAAACATGTGTTGATAAGACTTAAATCACTTGACAATGTGATTGAGAATGGATTTCCCAAGAGAACATAATTAAACATTATTAAAAAAAATAGTAATTATGTTTTTTGAAAGGTGCCTGTGTATTTATTGTCTTTAATTTTTCTTGAGAATGGACAAGGGCTACTAATAAACAGACTGTACTCATTTTCCCAGTATGGGCTGATATTTGGGTCCCCCCAATATTTAAGAGGGTTCCCACTTATCACAAAAACCCCATAAACCTCCTTATTCTTTTGAACAAGACAGAATGTAGGGATAGCAGACTTCTCCATCAACATGGAACCACAGGAACCACAAGGTGGAGGAAAGGCATGGATCATAGTATGGTACAAGAGGAGTAGAGACTGTATTTTCCAAAAAACATGCAGTACATTGTGGTTTTAAAAATTAGATTCATCCGACTCCATCATAGTTTTATGAATTGGCAAATGATATTGAATCAAGGTAATGCAAATTGGAGAGGGAGTCTGTATTTTATTGATTTGATGAAGTTTCAACCCCACCTTTAAAGATGAAGACTGATAAGGATATGGATTAGACCCTTTCCTAAGTTTCATATTGATGTCCGTGTCCTAGCTAGGTAAATTCATCTATATTTTTCTGATGGGCATAGGCAACAAGACAAAAATATTAGGTATTTTAATGAGAAAAAAGGAGGAATCTACCAGTGGGTTTACTTGTTCATATGGCAAATGTTTTAAAAGGGAGTTGTCCTTTTACTGTATAGAGACGTCCTCTCATTTTCCTCTGCCTTCTTGGAATGGGAAGTGAAGGAAACCTTCCCAATATGGACAGACAGCAGGGTTGTAACCTTTACCAACATAGATAGACAGACTCTTCACCTATCACTAATCTATCAAAACAAAACAATATGTTTTGGGTATTTAATATTAAAAGAATATGATGAAGGGTCTGTTTAAATATTAAAACGATAAAATATTACCCTTTTTCCCTATTAACTGTTACTTACTAAGTGCAGTCTTTGTTTTTAACTATAAAATATGCGCTGTCTATATAATTAGTGCAATACTGTGTATATTCTTCATCCTCAACTGCCTTTACTTTAAATAAATTGTTAGCATTGGTTAATGAATGTCATCATACTTTATCCAATAATGCAATCATGCCTGCACAACCTAATCCACACTTGTTTATAATTAAGTATTAGAAATGGAAACGATTTGCATTTGTGTAGGACCATAATGAAGCATTGCACAAAATCATTCCCAGTTAGTCAGTTACAGTTGTCAAACTGTGATAAGATATTACCATATCTGGGCTTGGTTTAAAGCAACACTTCTTTCAAATGAGAGCACTGGCTCTCTTTTAAATATTTTATTATTTAAATATTTTATGCTGCTCTTGTATGCAAATGAATTGAACAATTATACTGTTGTTTAAAGCACCTGAGGGCAGGCGTGTTTGCCAACACAACCTCCATTTAGTCATTCTCCAGGCTGCATGTCAGTTTGTAAAAGGGTAAAATATCTAATTGGTGTAGGGATCAATATTGTAAACTACACTGTCACAAATAGGTAAAAGATTAATTACTAATGGAAGTTGCTAAGAACGCATTTACAAACATAAACAGCGCAATTTGAGCAATTACTTAAATTACGAGCTTTAAGAAGTTACAATAAATGTCAGTCATTAAAAGGCAAATAAAAGACGCTTTCTTCTGGCCTGTATGAACTACATAGCTTTTTAGTTTTGTTTTCTTTACCTTGCTAACATGGAAATGATGGGTTAGAAAGAGAGGGGTTAGTTTACCAAATGTGTAAGCCATTTGGGTTTGTGCATTAATGTATCCACAATCCCAGCCATATGTATCCACAAGATGCCTTCCTGACCTTCTCTAGAATTATCCTAATAGTTTTGTGACATTGACTTTCTGAAATACAGCTAACTGCACAGAAACATGTTAAAGAAATACCCTAAGTCAAAGTCATAAACTTAAACTGTTCCAGCCTGTCGTCATTCTCTGCAACTAATTGTTCTATGTGGCAGTTTTTTCAACTTCTGTGAACCAGTCCTTTATAAACGGAATCGTCACCTGCTTCCAATACCTAGGTAAAAGAACTCTGGCAGTGGTAAGAAAGTAATGAAGCACATTGCGTTTGGTGGATTTAATGGAACGAATCATGGACAGAACTTTGGGACTATTGCGAACATCAGAGCCCATACAATCATTATAGAACTTAGTAATAGTTTCCCAGAAACAGCAGATGGCCAGACACTCCCACCATACATGTAACATGGAACCTCTCTGGGTAAGACAACGCCAACATTTGTCTGAGTGTGCTGGGGATATAGGGTGGTGATCCACAGGGCAAAGGTCCCAGCGGGACAAGATCTTATAGTTTCTTGAGCTCTGCAGG
This sequence comes from Pyxicephalus adspersus, assembly GCF_032062135.1. Classification (NCBI taxonomy): domain Eukaryota; kingdom Metazoa; phylum Chordata; class Amphibia; order Anura; family Pyxicephalidae; genus Pyxicephalus; species Pyxicephalus adspersus. The sequence continues at coordinate 131,279,320 of NC_092858.1, forward strand.
TGAGAGTAAGTTTGTGTGTAGGAGTAAAGGATTTCTCCCAATCATTTGCCGTTACTGGTGTCCCCAATTCAGATTCCCAGTAACATGTATATGTGGGGCTACCTGCAGTAGCGTTCAGATTGAGCAGTCCAAAAGAAATGGAGATGAAATGAGTGGGAGGAGTGGGCAACCTCAACAATGCTTCAAACCCCATCAGGCCTCTGTAAAAAACAGGGTGGTCCGAAAACGAGAAGATGTATGAGTGTACTTGCCTATATGCAAACCAAGAGGACATCCTACTACCTATCTGAGGGTGGAGGGAGGACATGGGTTGAACAAAGCCATTATGAAAAATATCACCTAGGTTGCGGTGTACCAAAGCTGTCCAGACTAGAAAACTTGCTTTATGCATTGTTGGGGGGAAGGCCGGATTGTCAAAATATGGCATCATGGGGCCTGGGCGTGTAGAAATTTTACCCCCTCTGATGAGATTGTCCTAAGTTGTAAAAGATCATACATGAGACCAGGTATAGAAGTATTTGTGCCAAGCAGCTGGCGATCTATCCAAGGTAGGCAATGTATATCTACCGGGAAAGGGATTCCTCCAGGATGACCCAGCTCTTCCTTTCCTTGTTGTAGAACCAATCAACCAATCGGACCAGTATTGATCCCCTATAGTGGACAACATTTTTTGATCTTAGTATTTTTTGGGCATTTTTTTATTCTGCAATAATTCTTTTTTTTATATGATGGTTTTTTGACTATGGATTTTCTTGATGTCAACACGATATAAGTACAAGTAAATATTAAAATAATAATAATTGTTAATTTTTACTATACATTTGTACACACACACACATGCTGGATTGAGATAAATAGTTATGTTATCATTTTGAAATCTCCAGGTAATAGTTTTTTGACAACTGCTTGTTTAAATTCCTAAAATGGGTGGTAGCTCTTATGTCTTCTTTATTCTCTTTAGACAGGGGGTGACAATGATTGTATAAGAGAAAAATGAGCAGGGACATAATTAACCCATTAGATAACAGGAAAACTGATTTCAGACACGCAAACTGGATAAGTCAAGTTATCAAACCATAAATTATAAACTAGGAAGCATTATCTGCTCAAAGAATACCTATGGCCAGTGGCTTCAAAACTTAGAAAAAATATTATTGATAGCATTGGTAAAAGCAGGTGCTGCAGAAAATATATCCAGTAGTGTTATTCCCTTAATGGATGCATCTCCTTTAATCACTAAACATCTCTTACAAAAATAGTGCTACTCATACATTGATGTGTGCACAGTTCATTCAAGCTTGGTACATTCATGATTTAGTAGCAAAACACAAACAAGAAATAGTTATGTCCCTATATTGGTAGTTAGTAGGAGTAGATCATTGATGTTGCTGTAATTTTGAAAGCTCTCTCCAGCATTGGTAATGTATCACCTAATAAAATTCTACTGTTGTATTGGCTAGATGATATTATGGTCGGAACTATACAGGTGTCACTGGGTAGGTGATCGCTTTGTCCGACAGTGCCCATGATATGTTGATTGATGCAGCAAAACTCTATGTTTAAACACTTGGCACCCATGGTTCCTCCGCATTCAGTGGGCTAATTCGGGCATGCAATGGAAAGGATATGCAGGCAAAAGCCTTTTTACAGCACATAGTAATCATACACTTTGGGACATATTGTGAGGACTGCTGATGTGAACAATGCTAACAATGATATTAATTACATTTTACAGCAGTTCTAGTAACAAATCATGTGGAAGTTAATTTATCTTCTCTTTCAAGCCTGATAGCAAGGTAGATTAATGTGTGTGTCATTTAAAATGATCAAGCAAAAGGATGGACTGTTGATTTTAACAAAGTTGATTTCATGAAAATAATCTTATTTTTGCCAGTGGCAATTGTTTCACTAAAATGTAGCTAATTTTTGCCATTTTTTGAATTTCCTTTGTCCCCTTTACAAGTTAATTACAAAGCCCCGGGTATTGTCACCAGAATTCAGGAAGACCAGTGGAAACATGTTAGAAGTTTATTAAACTGCTGATGTCTTACTGTGCTAAGCCATAAAAGTTTAATAAAGAAAATGGGAAATTGATAACCAAACTGAATATTTTATTGCCATGTTTTCAGGGGAAGGAAAACAAAGTGCATGTAATAATATTGCTTACCTATGTGTCTCATTTGAGCAGTCAGCATTTTTAAATCTCAGAGGTTTATAACTGAACTCCATCCTCACATTTTACCTTGCACAGTTGTACAGACTCCCGTCCTGTACTAAAATTTCCTAATCTGATTTCACCACACACTGTAAGCTTTTTATATTGCGCATTAGAAATTGCAGCAAGGTAAACAGAGTTTGTCTTATTGACTTGTTAGGAGAAATCCATCTTCATTTAATCCTTTCCTCTCCAGATTTACTTCCAGATGCTCTTTTTTTTCATTTATTCATGTTTTTAATATGGAGCATAACATATATGGAAGTCTGCACAATGTGAATAGGTGCTTTCAAGAATATAGGTACAGTACCCTGCTAGGTCCTTCTACCAATCACAATATATCTACATTGTACTGTGTTTTTTTTATAACATTCTTTATTTAGAATTTACATAACAAAAAACAAGGCAAAACAAAAATACAAACAAATAAGATAAACAGGTACAAAAAGAGTATGATTCATAGCTTCAGGGTCAAAAGAGAAGTGCACACAGTACAGTTTAGTGCAATAGAAGTCCACCTAGCACACAATACATTTTGTAATAAGAAACCACATATAAGGCAATAATGATACAGTCAATAATTGAAAACAAACAGGAAAATGACTGAATTTGTGACCAAAAAGGGGTGTACAAATCGTGATACTAAGTGTCCGGAAGACATATACCTCACAAAATCTTGCGAGAGTAGGAATTCCTTCCAATAGTACCAGGTTCCTTCAAACTTTTCCAAACGATCATGCATACTGGCTGTTGGATCTTCTATGAGCATAATATCATTAATCATTGTGAACCACTGCGCTACTGTTGGGCATGTATTTGATATCCAGTTTGTTGTTATGCAGAGTTTGGCTGCATTCAACATATAACTAACCACTGATGTTTTATGGAATCTCAGAGGGAGGGAGTTGTACTGGAGCAAGAAAAAAGAAGGGTCATCCTGTACAGGGAGGTCAGTGAACTTTTGTACTATTTCCCTGACTTTGTCCCAAAAGGGTCGTAGAGCCATGCATGATCAAAAAATGTGGAGCATTGTGCCTTCTTCCACCCCACAACACCAGCCACGGTCAGAGACCGAAGGGTAAAACCTGTGTAGCAAAACAGGGGTAGGATACCATCTGGTCAGAATAATATAGTTAAGTTGCTTGAACCTACTGCAAACTGACGTATGATGTGTTAACCGAATCACTTTCTGTCGTTGCTCAGAGTTCAAAGTAATATGTAGCTCTCTCTCCCATGCCAGAACATTTGAGGGGGCCAACCTCAGGGGGGGGAGGGGGGGTGAGCATAGCATACAGGGCTGAGAGAATGTGTCTATCTCAATACCAGGCTTCAAATGGGGTGAGCGGCCTGGCAAGCCCTGTACTCTGTGGTAGGGAGTGTAAAGAAATTCAGTTGTCTTGCTCTCCCAAAACCAATTTCTGATGCCAGGAAGCCCATGGTATCCCAGTCCTTTAAGATGAAAAAAAAAATGGGTCATGTGTACCAGGAGCAAAGTCTGGATTGTCCAACACCGGGTAGAGTGGGGAGGGGGCTGGTGCTATATGAAGGAGAGGAAAGGAATTTGAGCACACCCTCAAGGTGGGTCCCACCAAAGGATGCTAAGCTTCCCAGTTAGGTTACTCGCCAGCCAGGGAGCGGAGGACAAGCTCTGGCTTCCAGCGAACTGCTCCAGTCTGACCCATTGCTTTACAGGACCATGTTTGGCCCAGTCAACCGCCCTCACCAGGTGGGAGGCCAGATAGTATTTGTAAACATTAGGAACACCAAGACCCCCAGTTGTCTTAGGTTGGAAAAAAGGTTACGATTTAATCTAGGCTTGCAATGACCCCAAGTAAATTGTAAAATGACCGCATCAATTTGATTGAAAAAGGACTTGGGGAGCCAGATTGGTAGGGTCTGAGAAACCTTGGGAGTACGTTCATTTGAACCACTTGGGTTCTATCAAACCACGATATTGTTAACGACCTCCATTTCATTAAGTCAGCCGTTATCTGCTGGAGCAGTGGGGAAAAGTTTAAATTATAAATTTTTGATAAGTCCTTGGCCAGACAGAAACCCAAGTATCTAAGGCTATCCGTTGTCCATTTTAAAGAGAAATTAGTGTGAGTTAGTGTGGGATTCAATGCCTCTGATTTACTATAGTTGATTTTAAACTTTGAAAGGTTGCCATACAAAGCTAATTCTTTCATGAGATTGGGGAGTGTAGTAATCGGGTTGGAGAGAATGAACAGCAGATCATCAGCAAATGCTGCAATTTTATACATTTTCTTCCCCAATTTAGGCCCAGTTATATTGGTATATAGTTGGCCCTTATAGCTTCTAACAAAGGTTCGAGGGTCAGGGTGAATATGAGCAAGGAGAGAGGGCACCCCTGGCACGTACCATTTGTAATGGGGAAATAATCCGAGAGAGTGCCGTTGATCCCAAATGCTGCTGAGGGACATGAGTGATCAAATCCAAGCTAACATGTTTGGCCCCAAGTCAATGTGTAGCAAGGACTGGTCTACAAATGACCAATCTACTCTGTCAAATGCCTTCTCTGCGTCTGTAGACAGCAGGAAGACAGATGAGGAATGTGAGGGTGCTAGACGAATCCAGTTAAGTGCCTTTATGGTGTTATCACATGCTTCTCTCATGGGGACCAAACCCACTTGGTCCATGTGGATTTGTTTTCTAATGACCCTCTGTAATCTCATTGCCAAGATTTTGGCAAAAATTCTTAGGTCCTGGCTAAGTAAGGTAATGGCTCTGTAACTGGAGCAGCTAGTCGGGTCTTTGCTGTCTGGCCTGAGATTACATTAATGGTGTCTACCATATTGGGCGCCAATATCTCCTGGAATTTTTTATAGTAGGCAGGAGAAAAGCCATCCGGTCTGTGTGTCTTACCAGAGGGCATACAAGCTATCACTTTATTAATGTCCTCTACACTAATAGGGGATTCCAACACTTCAATGTCACTTGAGGAGAGTGTAGGCATCTTGACCCTGGTCAAGTACTCTTTGACAGCTTTTGCTACAGAGAGCAGAGGAGAGAAGGGATCAATTGCAATATTTTATACAGGCTTTATAGTAATTTTTAAATTCCCCTGCAATGTCTTGAACCGAGAATTTCCTTACTCCCTTCCTATCGACTCTGAATGGGACAAAAGTTCATTCCCTCTGACCCCTCAGGGCTCTCGCTAAGATTTGGCTGCATTTATTCCCATACTCATAATAGGAGCACCTGCATTTTGCTAAGGAGACTTTGGCTTTACTGAGACATAAGGATAACAGTTGGGATCTCAGAGAGAATAAACTATGGGCCAGTTCCGTCCCCAGGTCTTTTTTATGTTTTACTTCCTGTTCTCTAATATGATTAAGTAATTTCACAATTTTTTTCTGCTGTGCTATTTTTAGTCTTGCTCCATGATTAATTAAAAGGCCTCTAATGACAGCCTTATGGGCCTCCCAGATTACCGTGGGGCTGCTATCCTGCATAGTGTTGGTGGCAAAATAAGCACGTAATTCTCTTTCAGTTTCCTTTAACACCACCATGTCCTTCAGAAGATTTACGTTCAGTTTCCAGTTCCAAAATTTTGGCCAAGCTTTTGTAAGTTGAATAAATAAAATCACAAGCATGATCAGAAAAAAAAAGTTTCCCTGATCTTGCACTCTTTCATTCTATGGAGATCTGCTTGGTGAATCCAAAAGTGGTCATTTCTGGAGTGGGACATATGGGGATGTGAAAAGAACGTATAATCCCTTTTGCAAAGGTTGATGATTTTACAAACATCCAATAGTTGGTGGTGGAGTAAACATCTGTAAGCTTTTTACCCCTTCTCGATACTCTACCAGACACATCTTTGGTGGAATCCAGAGCGGGTTTGGGGCTGAAGTTTAAATCCCCTCCCAACACCAGGATACCCTCTCTGAATTCTTCAAGTTGTTTTAAGGTAGACTTCAGGAAGGGCTCCTGATTGGTCGGGGGCATGTCTATAGTGGCCAGAGTGACTGCTTGTTCTCCCAAAAAAACTTTAACACATAGATAAGGTCGCATTCAGTTTCCAGTGGCAGGAAGCAGATATTAAAATGGACACCCGTCTCTGTTTGGCATCTGTGTCGCAAGAGTGGTACCCAAATAAACAGCGTCTGTTGCGCAGGGGAGGCATGTTACCCTTTTTGACATTTGTCTCCTGTAGGAAAGTTATGTGGGCTTTCAATATAACAATATAACCTTGCTAGGATTGCAGAGCACATCTCCGGGATTTTCAACCCTTGAATGTTTAGGGACAGTACCTTGATAGTCTCCAAGAATGAAGTCACAAGGCTGAACATATCAGAATTAACCCAAAAGAAAAAGAAATCAAAATAGGAATGTTTTAGGAGTGTTGTAGACAGGGCGAGATAAAGAGGGAGCGGTATCGGTGGACCTGAGGGTGGAGAAGATTGTGAAGGGGGTCAAGGAGATTAGGGGATACTATGAGTTAAGTCAGATGCAAATATTGAGCTGGTAGACCTAACTGGGGTACATAGGCAACCAATGGTGGGGCTCCCGCCCAACTACAATGACATATCATGTCACCATGAACAAAGGGGAAACCGGCAAATGCTTTAGAACATATCATCATTGTGGTCCCCCGCCCCCCCCAACATAACCATACCATGAACAGGTACCCAAAACTAATGTGAGAGGTATAGGCAATAGTTACACCATAGAAATATCCAAATAATATAAAAATACAAAAATCGGGTCACTGGACCCCTTTAGCTAAGGGTTAAGAAGCATGGAAGCATGTTTAGTTACATGTATCCTTAAATCCTCAGTAGCTTTCTCTGCCTCTTCTATGCGGTGGGTCATTTCACGTCTGAGTATGGCAATTTCTGAGTGCAGAGTGTCCGCTAAGCTTTTCTTGAAATTTTCAAAAAAATCAATGGTGGAAATATTGCTGAAACCTTGGTTTCTGTTCCAAACTGGAGAGTTTTGAGCTGGGGCAGGATTTTGAAAAGCTTGAGAAGAGCAATCAGAGTGGACCGAGGGAGAGGAAGAATGTAGAGGGCTCACCTCATGGTCTGCTCTGGTAACCTCAGCCTGTGTCCTCACAGAGGTGCAAGCCTTTAGGTAAGGGGCATCCTGATGGGTGCTGGAGGGAGAAAGAACACTTCTCTCCTCAATGTGCAGACAGGGTGCAGCATGCAATTCTGTTTCATCTTGCTCCAGATCTGCAGCAGCGCTCCCAGGGGAGGTAGAGTGCGAACGTGGAGGGACAGGCGCTATCTTGTCCCCCTTCTTCCTAAAGACCTCCGGAGCTGTGCATGGGAAAAACAGCCCAATCCTACCCGATCTGCCCGGGACCTGCGGGGTGTAGAGGCTGTGTCCCGCAAGTGCTTCTTGCCCATCGGTATTCGTTGCAGTGGAAGACAACGCCTGTAAATCCCGAAAAGCAGGTAGTTGGAGGGGGAGCAGAGAGAACTTGCTCTCTACCCGTTCATCAGCTCAGCCACACCATCCAACATTGTACTGTGTTGATGAAACTGAGTATATAATAAAGCATGTAATGTAAACAAAAAAAGTTTACTGAAAATATGTGGATAAGGGCAGAAAGAGGGACAAAGAAAAGCACAATATGGCAGATTAAATGATTAAATGTAAGCTGTAAAAACCTGTATATTAGGGAATTTTAAATATTTACCAGATGGGGTTGACTAGCTTAGTTCAAGATATAAAGAATCCATTCACTTTTATCCAGTGAGAAATATATACCATCTGTAAACCTTGATGTTTTCCAGAGGAGAGGTATTAGGAAAAACATGGTCAAAAAGGTTCCACCCGATAATTATTGTGTACTTTGCCACATTTCTATGAGCAACAGGATATAACTGTTAAGCTGCGTACACACTGCCAATTTTTGTCGTTGGAAAGGATCTTTCACGATCCTTTCCAACGACAAGGGAGTGCACGATGCATGAACGGTGCATTCATGCTCTATGGAGAGGGGAGGGGGAGAGCCACGGAGCGGCACCCTGCTGCGCGCTCTCCCCTTCACTTTCATTACGATCGGCTGTCGTCCATCGTCCGTGGATCCGGCAGGTCCGTCGTCCGGACGATGGACGACACCGACTGTACACACGGCAGATTTTCGCACGATAATTGGCCGATGCCGATTATCGGGCGATAAAAATCTGACGTGTGTACGTAGCTTTAGTAATACATGGATAATTAGCCACTTTGCCTTCTACGTGAACAAGCTTCACAGTACTAAATGTTTGGGCAAAAAAAAAAAAATCAGAAAACATAAATACTTATTCATATTAAGGAACTTACATCATCTGACTCCCATATATTTAAAAGCAGCTGAACATTAAAAACATTATACTAAACTATCTAAAATATAACACAGTAATTGTTATCATAAGGTTAGTAGTTTGAAAACCACATAACTACAGACATCCAATTAGAAATCTGATAAATGCCCCTGGAAAACTTAACATGGACATGAACTAATGAATGTATCTACTTCTTACGGTATATACATTTGTTGAACCTTGGTAACATCTATTACACAAATGACCCTCATTACTTAAACTTGTTAATTGATCATTACATTAATATAGCTTTCATTTTGCATTATTCCAGCTAAAACTATGTTTAACATAAAACTAAAAAAAATGCAATCAATACAAGAAAACATCACTTCTTTAAATCAAACCGTTACACTTAAATAACCCAGCAAAGTCCTAATGAATTGATACTTTTTTAAATACCTTTTGAGAAATTATAAGAAAGATATCAGTTGTTATTTTTACCAGTGCTGTAGTAATTAGGCAAATCTCAATTAACTTGATTTATGAGGTGTTTTTACACAGCAGGAGATTTGGAGTGGTGCCAACTACTGATCTCTACTATCATTCTAAAGAGAGCCAATGGAGAGAAGTGCAGTGTCACATATTGATTCTTTATTAACACAAGAAAAATAGACTAATATATTAGCAAACAAACAAAGACAATTCACTTAAATCTGAACTCCAGGCAAATAGCTAAATACACAGTTGAAATCTTGATATTTTGAAGGGACATCAGTGAAACGCCCAGGTGGTTAAACAAAACTTATGTATAGTAAGCAAGTTTTTATTGTAGCACATTTATCACTGGTTTCTGTTTTTATAGTTCTCTTTTACAAAATGAATATCTTTTACCTGAGAATACATATTTGAGTTTTCAATAAATCACAATGTGAAAAGCACCATACTCCATAGAATCCAATTAGATTATCCTTTCCCTGATCTAATTCCTGTAGCGGTTGCTATAGGTTATAAGTCTTTGCACATCATCACTTTTCTGTGCATTGCATTATTAAATAAGCTCAAAATTATGGCAGTTTATTTATTCACTTGCAGTATTCAGCACATAATTTCATAAATGATACATAACTGTCCTACAAATGTCAGGGACCTGCTAAATATGCTAAATATAAATAAAAGATAGTTTTATATGTGTCGTTCTTGTTTGAATATGAGGTTAAATACAAAAGTGAAAGACTCTTCTTAAAGGTAAAACAATCTTGAATGGACCAGAACCTTTAATGTTCACATCACATGGAGTATCTTATTCACAAAGTATTGAAAAAAATGTTACATGGTGACAGGGCACAGGTCAAAGCTGAGAAATCTGGTTGAAGTGTTATTTAACTCAACATCTCTCAAAAGATCCCTTTAGGACCCAGTTGCAAAAGAACATATTCAGAGTCCCAAATGATCCATAGGTCAATAGATGTGTGGCTACTATAATTCTTCATTTTTTTTCTGATGCTTCCACTAAAGCTGCCTGTGCAGTGATATCTTCCTAAAAAATCAGTTTCTGCACTGTTGTTACACCAAGCCTTATTACCAAATATCTGCAAGGAACCCTATCCAAGCGTCCCTCTTAGTTCAGTGATGCCATGGTGCTGTGCCATAATTCTTGATTTCTCTGCTTATTGTGGCAACTGAAAAGTTATTGTCACATGGAACTATTTTTGTACTATTTGTCTGCAACTACACAACCCTTGAATTTGATTATAGGTTGAGACCAAATTCACCTTATTCGCTAGAATAGCCCTTGGGGTCTATTTATAAAGCAGTGAATATGTCTTTAACTGAACATTCTTTAAATAAATTATTCACTGTAGATCTAAACACCTGCACTTCACCTGGAAGATTAGCCTAAAATGTTTGCTGAATGTCAGATTCACTGCTTTATAATAGGACCCCTAGGTATTTCACTATATCAATACTATATGCTATGTTTTATCTGGATTTAGTTTATTTTTCAGGAACATATCTTGAAAATGAGGCATCACAATAAAATACTCAAGGAAAAAAATTGACAAAGGCTACATTGCTCCTTTTTTATTGATCAGAGCATCTCAGATGACTAGATATATATATATGTCAATTCCCAAAGCAATGTTTGCAAAAATGTGTCACTGAGTATTGTTTGTTGTGGATTCCTAAAGAATATTGTTCTTAAGAATGTTTTTTTTAGATGACTGACACTTCCCAAAAAAAGACCAATAATGTAGGTTCAGTTTAACAAATGTCATTAGGTGAATTGTCTTGTGGATTTCTACAATGGAGTAAAACTCTAAGAAGAAGCATATGTCTTATGAAAACAGTTAACAAAAACAAAACACAGTACATGCAATTATAACAGTTATAATGCTACAACTGTTTCCAACAGTTTCCACAGAAACATTTTGAATATAATTATTTTGAGTAAAAAGCTAAACTTTTTTTACCCACGATGGTAATCAGAACAGTGCCTATGTGGCTTTGAAATTTAACCACCAGCATTAGTAGTCATCTGCTTGCTCAATCATCTGTCTCATTACCCTATCCAGACCGAACTTTGCTTTTTAGGCTGAGCTCTCCCCGTCTAACACTATTGTGTTTTTTCAGTGCCAAGTGATAGAACATAGACATATGGGCTCTGATTTATTAAAGCTCTCCAAGCCTAGAGAGAATACACTTTCATTAGTGAAGCTGGATGGTCCAGCAAACCTGAAATGGATCGGGTCCAGGATGCAAAACATCTGCTGGCAAATAGCAAATGATTTTTAAAAATCCATTCCATGTTTTCTGGATCACCCAGCTTCATTTCTGAAAGTGTATTCTCTCCAGGCTTGGAGAGCTTTAATAAATCAGGGTCATGGACTCCCGACCCCAGTTTATCATATGGCTTAAAGTTAAAGCATTGGGATTATTTGTCAGAAAAGTGCACTGTATTAATACTGACAGCCTCAGTGCTGTCCTTTTACCAGGAATTCAGTTCTCTGAAAACTCTGGTGAAAGGGCAGTCACACCAGTGGTTTATGTGGCTCCACATGCATTGAACATAATAGCAATTGTATTGAATTGTATTCAGTGACCCGAATCATCGTGCCTTGGAAGTGATTCTGCAAGGACTGCCTTCACAGAGCTAAGGGGGTATGTCAACAAATCACATATTCAACCATGAAATTTGGTTTATCACCTATGCTGTCTTCCTGTCACCAATGATGACAATGTATACAAGAACATCTGCCACGATGATTGGATGAAGGTGCTTGTGTTGTGTGGATTTAAATGCTGGGGTTTTTGTCTACACTGGTAGAAGCAATGAGGTGGCTTAGAAAGATGCTATACGTCTTTTTGTTAGAGATGGTAAATTTCATATATACTATATACCATATTCTGTAAAAATACTATAGTTTAATGTACAATACAATAAAAGTCTTGCCAGAGTTTTAATTTGAATTTTGGCATAGCATTTTGGTATTCCTTCAGAACTATATTTTACAAAGTTTTACATATTATTATGAAACTATAGGCTGGAAAATGTAACTGGGTTGTAAACTGTTTGGAAGATTGCAGTGGGTTGTGATAATTTTACATTGAACATAGACTGCCTGAATGCCTATTAGTTGGCTGTCAGAAAAGGAAGAGTAAAAACATATATAATTATTGCAAAAGCCAATTACAGAAAACTAGAAATGTTGCTCCAGTAAATGCCATAAATGTATTTATGTATGCATGTTTTCTAGTGTGTGTAAAAATACCCAAGGTTGTCCTTATAACTGACATTAACTAAGGTACATTCTAGGCTGTAATTGAACTGCAATATCTCTGCCATTAATGCATCTTAGTGCTTAGCTTAGTGTTACACTGCAATTGGATAATATATAAATCAAGTTGCTTTATTTTTATAGTATTGACTGTAAAACATTTAGTAAGTATGGCATGAATAAATCTATCTAATTTCCCTGTCATTTAGAGTTCTAATAGATACAAATAACAGCATGCTTTATGCCTTTATGTGTGTAAACTCTGCTAAACATTATTTCATTTAAGAAAAGTTATTTTTCAGCCGCATCACTTTAGGTTAAAGTCACCTTAAATAAACAAGTCTAGCTATTATTTTGAGGTCAAAATCAGATTAAACTATCAAACATTTTTGCAAAGTCTGAATATTTTTTTAAAGCAGGTATACAATACAAAACAAGTATACCTGGCTGTTTTAAATTGTAACTGTAAAGGCTGTCACATACAGTCCAGTGTATGTCCATAGACAACATGGTGGCAAGCATTCTAGTCCTTGCAGACCTAAAGTCCCAGGGTTTGAATATTGTCCGGGACTTCTGCACGGAGTCTGTGTGTTCTCACCATGTTGGCTTGAGTTTCCGCTTGGCACAATTATTTCCTCCTGCATCCCAAAAACAAGACAGTAGGTTAGATAGCCCACCCCCTAAAATTAGCCCTAGATTTTTTAAATATATATGTCATTGGTAAGGAAATTAGATTGTGAGCCCCTCTGAGGGACAGGTAATGACATGACTATGAGTTTTGTTTAGTGCTACACAATATGTTGGTCCTATATAAATACACAATAATAATGTCAACTATGTATATTGTAAAGCTCTTGGGTCCACTGGTCCCTGCGCCATCCTGGCTTCCTTCTTTTTTCCAGTGTAGATGGGGCAGTGGGCACGGCCATCTTTTCTTCCTAATCCTTCTTATATCACCCAATCTCGTACCTGCGTGGCATGACATCCAGTGATGTCTCTTCCTGAAAATGTAAAAAAAAAAAAAAATACTTTTAAGGCAGGGTCTCTACACATGCCCATTTGGCACATTCTTTTAGACTGTGCAAATATATGTGCATTGGTATTTTGTTATTGTAACAAAAATGAAGAACAAGGAGAAAAGAGGGTTGTTTTGATTGGCAAATGTAGTATTTATGTGGGACATGTGTGCGTGGGGGTGGCGTGTGCTGGGGGGCGGGACCAGCAGGAAATTTGAAATAGGAAGTATTTTTAAATGTCAAATGCACCGCTTTGACATTTAAAAATACTAAAATAATCATACCGCCAGTCAGGTTAAAAGAATACTCCTATGAAGATGCTTGCCCAGGCCACTACGTTGTTACATGCACGGACTTCAAACTGGCATGTTAACAAATTACACAGGCATGGTCAATCATTGACACCATCAGAACATGAACAAAGTTTGGCCACAGTTGGAGCAAGTTTGTGAAGACTGGAAGCAGATTAAAGTACTAGAAGAGTTCAGGAGTGTTGAGATGCAAAAAAAAAACAATGAAAAAGGGGTGAAAACTAGTTCTGGTCAATTATGTGTAAATGGTGATACTTTTGCAAAGTACATTTTATCCAGATGTAGTTTATGTCTACTTTACCACTCTATATTATGTCAGTGTTAAATAAATAGAGGAAATAAAAAATAAATAGCTAGACAGGCTAAAGGAAAAATTTCAAACACTATCCAGCATTTCAGAGGGCAAAGATCATGTACGATCTGCCCTAATTGCCTGTTTTCCCATCCTAGGTGTGTACTGTACTAGCCATCTTTTTTTTTTCCTGTCTGCCCTAAGCTATACAAAAACCACAGCTCATCACAAATTCTGTTACAAAAATTATCAGTAATATATAACATTGCCTGAGAGGTTTCAAACTTTTACTTTCCATCATTACTTTTTAATCTCTTAATTCGCTGCTGGACTATTTGCTTTTCATTTAGCTGTTTGTAAGCTCCCAAAGAGGATGTTTTATTTCCTACTTGACATCTTTGCCTTAGTTATACATTACAAGAGTTTTTGGCTTCTATGTCAAGAAAATGTCCAAGGGTGTCAGCTTTTGAAGAAAATATGTTTTCAAATATACATGAATTTAGCTAAAATTCCCAGTTGGAAGTACTTAGAATATCGGCACTGCGTTTGTAAAACTAGAGTGTTACTAAATTCTAAAAGCTAATGTAGACACAACATCTGTTTCTTTGTTGAGGGTTTTGATAATAAAATGTATGGCAGTGCAGCCTTTAACTTGGAAAATTGCTCACGGGATCTTATGAAGATCTGATGGGGCCACCTGATGTCTTTTTTTTAATTTAGATGGAATGTACCACATGTTCTTTTTGCAAGTTGGAGACAATTGTGCTGTTTATGATGACAGAGCCCATGGAGAAATAAAATATGGCATTTCATTAGTTCTGTCTATTTTAAACTACAGTGGTTTCAAAATCAATAATTATCTTGGCATATTGAGTTGGCATGAATTTCAATAGCTCTCCTGATTCCATTTTGGTATTTCATTACTGTCATCTAATGTGTGTGTGTACATATATATATATATTGTAAAGTCTGGGGATTAGCTCAGGCCGCAGCCAGCACACTTCCCACAAAAAGGGTGTAACAGACACAAGACTTTATTGGGATAACTAAAGAAAACAGCTTCTTTTCAGCAAGCCAGAGGGTATAAACAAAATAGAAAACGGCTTACTTCAGCCTGGTTGGGTAATTGTCCATAGTCCATCAGAA
>NC_092858.1:131295897-131316488 GCF_032062135.1 Pyxicephalus adspersus
CTCCTGGTTCTTTACCAAATTCTCTAGGACCTTTCCAACTATGGAAGATAAATTCCAATTAGAAACAATTGATTTAACATAACTGAGCTCAGCTCTTTAGAAACATGTTGATGTAATCCATCAGGATCTAGTACTTCATCAACTTTAATTTTTTCAAACTGTTTCTCAATCATATTTTTTTTTCAGCCACTGTGGCTTGTTTAAGGCAGTGACATTGCTATTAGCAAGTTCATTTTACTCCTTCCAAAAAGAGTATAGCCAGGAATCTTTAAAGCCAAGTCACATAAGGAAAAAAAGCTAGGCTTCAGCAATACCAACTAAGTCATAATGCTCTTCGTGCCTCTTATTAAAATTACATCATTCCACATAGAAGTATGGAATGCACCACTTGCAATTTCAAAAGGTTGCAAACATCTAGGCGTAACAGCTCCCAATTGCCTAATATTTGCCAGTAGGCACCTGAGAAAGGTTTTTAACAATTGTTTTTAACAATTAGTTTCAACTTAAGCCTAGTTTAGGCCTAATTTAGGCCTTAGGATTTACTTATCCTTCACTGCTTGGAACGTCAATAATCTGAAATAGATACATGCATTTCAGACGTAGTGCTACCAACATAGACTGTTATGCTTGATTGGTTATTATTAAGCAAGTCACTTTAAAAATCAAGCAAATAGGAAGGTTTCAAATTATTTGTTTTAAGTATCATGTATGCATGCATGATTGTCCAGTCTATTGAAAATCATTCAGTTCATAAAATATTACATTTGGTCTGTACTCCTGCAGATCATAAAAATCTGCATACAAAATTAGATCAGTATTCCCATATTCCTTTTCTGTCCGGTTCCCTAAATAAAATAGTTTCTCAATAACTAAGCCAGTTTACTGCAATAAATTGCTCCAGCTGTGAAAAAGTAATCCTTTGGATACATTAGCTGTAAGTACTTTTTTACCAACCCGTCAGTATTGATATGCAATATTTATAGATATCAGTACTTATGGCCTGTTGAGAAGTGAGTTGGGTTAAGTGTTGAAAAGGATCTCAAATACAAACTCTTTTCAAATCAGAATAAATAAGAACATAGAAATGAGTTCATATGTCACTGTAAACATTTCCATATTAAAAGTAGTTTACTTTCAACATTGTAAAGAAACAACATTGTATGTTTAATGACAAGAAGATCAGAAGAACTGCTTGCGACTGAGTATTAAGACATTGGGAAAGAGAGAGCTGCTGCACACATCTATATACATCTTTTTTTTCTCAGGAAGAGAAAATTGAGAAGGATACCCTTTGACCGTGATAAATGGAAGAAAATAATGGAAACTATAGCACTATTATTAAAGTAGCTTAGATAGCTTTTAGATTATCATATAACATTCTCTTGCTTTTTGAATTAGAATTGATAGAAGATATATAGAACAAAATTGATGCAGGAGCATTTAAACTTCTCAATGCAGTGCAAGGAAACAGAAACATTACTTTGAACAAAACAAAAAAACACAAAAAAAAATCAAAGTATACTGATATTGTTTTAAATCAAAACTTATGTTCTATTGCAGGTTTGTAATATAAAGACATCCCTACTGGATTTAAAGCAAAATTCATAGCTCACCTTATTAGTCCCCCATTTCGGCAGTCCCTTCCATCCTGGATGCATAACGCTACATTTTTACTTTTCCTCGTGTATGAACAGAGCCGGGGTGGGAGGGGGGGGGCAGAAGGATAGACCACCCATTACTATGACTGTTTACATTAACCCGTAAAAGCCTATTATTCCTATTGGAGCCCTAAAAATTGGACCCTGGTACTTAAAGCGTACCTAAACTCAGAATTTTCACTTTACAAAAAAAAAGTAGACAACCCTTTTATGTAAGGTAAAAATCCTGTTTGTGTTCGATTTACCGCTGGCATCACCCCCGGAATTTACTATAGCTGCTCGCATCACCCAGAGGATGTGACGCTTGCATCCTTCGGGTAATTCAAGCAGCTGTTGGTGGATCCAGGGGGTGAGCAGGGTGGGGACATCCCCATAGCATCACCCGGCAAGATGTGACATCTTCCGGGTGATGCAGTGGAGTGATGGATTCTGGGGGCCGGAAATTTAAAAGCAAATTACTATGTAATCTGCTTTTAAATTTTTTTTAAAGTAAAAAACACTACAAAACACATGATAAAAGTACAAGTTCATATTTTAGTGCGCCAAGCATCATTGCCCAGTGCCCTGATTTACATTTTGCCCACTATTATCCCTGACCTTGATCTGACCTTTTGATGACCTAAAAATCACTTCCTGAATGTATCATTTCATCACTTTGTCTTTGACCTTGATTGTTCCTGACTGACTGCTGGCATCCAAAAGGCATCTCGCCGGCGCAAGCGCTGTTTTGGAGGAATTTGAAAGCAGTGATAGCGATTTGGAGACCCTTGTGGAATCGAGCGATAGTGATTCACCATCAAATTTGTCATCAGACAGCGAAAGTGAACTGAGCGAAGATTCTGAGGTCAGTGATGTGCGCACATGGTGCCCCAGTTACCTTGATGCAGACCAGGCAGCACCGCCAAGATTTCCATTCACCGGCGCACCTAGGATGAAAATTGAGGCTGAATGCAATGACCCCCTGGCATACCTGCAGTTGTTTTTGACCGATGAAGTTATCGAAAAAATTCTTGAGGAGACAAACAGGTAAGCTGCTCTGTGTTTGCTAACTTTTTTGCTAAATTTTTTTTAATGCAGACGTGTATCCTGCTCTGTGTTTGCTAACATATTACTTGCAACCTTCACCACACTGTAAAAGAACATATCCTAAAATACCTTTTTTATTTTGTTTTATGCAGGTATGCTGGACAAGAACAAGGTGCTCCACACCTGAGCTTTGCAAGAAGCAGAAAGTGGGAACCTGTGACCAAGGATGACATTTGGCTGTTTCTGGGCTTGGTGATCTTGCAGGGAGTTGTGGGTAAACCCATGTAGTGGTACTGGTGCAAGAAAAAATTGATTGCCACTCCATTCTTTGGCACAGTCATGCCAGAATACCCTCATAATGGAAAAAAATTTCCAGCAAACCTATGTGTCAGAAAGAGATGTCAGCATTTATGAAAGTCTAATGGCTTACAAGGGGAGGCTCAGGTGGGTGCAGTACATTGCATCAAAGAGGGCACAGTTTGGAGTGAAAACGTATATATGGTGTGCAAATCCTCATCTGGCTACATCTGGAATACGGTACTGCACACTGGAAAAGGGACACAGTTCAACCCCAGATACAGCCATTATGGATTGGCAACATCTTCAGTGATATCCCTCAGTGAGCCATTGCTTGTTCAGGGCTATTGTGTCAAAACTGACAATATCTACACCTCTCCTGAGCTTTATGAGTTATTTCTGCAACACAGAACAGATGCCTATGGAACCATTAGGGCTAACCGGCTCAACCTGCCATCACTGTTTGCAAAAGGGAAGCTGAAGACAGGAGAAATTGTTGTCTGGCAGAAAGGAAAGATGATGGCCCCGAGATGGTGTGACAAGAAAGATGTGTGCCTGATAAGTACCGTCCATGATGCCTCCACGGTTCTGGTACACACAAAAGGTGGGAAAGAAGTGATGAAGCCACAGCTGTTGAGTGACTAAAATAACACCATGGGAGGTGTCGACACAGCTGACCAAGCCATGACATTCTACCCAGCGATGAGGAAACAGCAAAGGAAGTACTACTAGAAGATTTTTTTCAGGCATCTTGTTGAGCAGTGCCTATGGATTGCCTACATTCTGTACAGAAAAAATAGTCAGAGGCCTGTGAATCATTCAGACTTCATTTTGCAGGTTTTCAAATCCATAGCACCATCAGTGGCTATGAATAAAGCTGGACGTCGTGCTTCCACGGTTGTCAACCCAGAACGCCTGACACTTCATTGAATACATCCCACCAACCCAGAAAAAGGCAGCACCTACAAGGATGTGTGTGGTTTGCTGGTCAAAGACCGATGACAGAGGAAGGAATAAACGCAAAAAAAACAGGTTCTCCTGTCCTGACTGTGATGTTGGACTTTGTGCAGCACCCTGCTTCAAAATCTACTAAAATGTCTACTAAAAATGTAAATATTTTTTTTTTTTTAAATCTGCATTTAATTTATAATATTATTTGTTAATAATATTGCACCCTTGTTTGGAAAATTTCAGTGAGAAATTTTTGTTAAAATAGTATTTTTTTACAAATAAATTACATTGTTGTGGTCTATTATTTCATTATTTTTATTAATAATGATTTATACTTATATATTATAATATAATTTATGAGTATAAATATAATTAATATACCCGGGAGTTAAATCCTAAGAATTACAGGCCCACAATATAAACAAAAATATCTATGCAAAAAAATAGGATCACTTTTTGCATCAAAAACTGACAGAATTAGAACGCTAGGGGGGTTAAGTGAACTATTGTGGGTCTTATTTACTAAAAGAATAAAACCTGTTTCTCTCAATGTGATTTGCCACTTTGCTTAGGAAATGAGGTACGTATAAGCTGATCTCTCATCTCATATTATCTAAGCATAAATGTCAATTTTAGATGCACATGATTGGGTATAATTTTCATATATATATATATATAAATGTTTTACTGTATTCTGTAAGCTAAATGAAAATTCCCTTGCAAAGTTAAAATTTAATTTGTCAAAGGAATATGCAGAAAAGGCAAATTATTCTAGCAAGCAGAATTAAACAAGCAGAAATTTTTATCTTCTCAAATAACAAAAAAAAAAAAATACTTATTTACCCTTTTAACTGACACTAAGTCTGGGTTTCATTAGTATGACATTCATGTACATAACACATATGATTGGTTCTTGACTGGAACATCAAATAAAGCAATGGGACAACTATGGTAATTAAGGAGAAATGGGTAATTTTCACAATAAAATAACTTGACCTCAGATACCCGCTTGACGGATTAGCTTAAAATTGCTCTGGAAGTAAAAACTCAATAGCAATTAATAGAAAAAACAAACCTAATTCACACGGATTGTGATCTGATCTAGATAAGGCCAAATAGCTGATCACAGATATCCACTTACATGACTTGCTACATTGCCAGTCAGTGTTGCAGACCTAGTCCATTTATTTTTTTTTGTTTATTTTTAAATAAATAAATGTAATAATTAAATATAATATAAAATTATGACATTTTGGGGGACATCATAGCCATTCTGGGATTATACCAGGTATGATATTATCTCATGTTAAAATTACCTCACAATCAATAATTTATTTTGCCACACTTTCAGTGCTATTCAACGCATTGTTGCATCTTTTTGAACCAGAGCCATATATGCTCCCTGATTTGTAACTCTCTGTAGCTAATTTTATTCACTGCATAGCTACATACTGATGTTATCTTCCTGATTTATCACCTTCAGGATCCTAATTGACTTTTAATGAAGTGAGTTGAGTTTCAAGTTAGTTGACTTTAAAAAATAAAACCTAAAGTAGAACAAAACCTAAAAAATAAATTTTCACTTACTTTTAACTCTGCAGATCCCTCAATCCCACTGGGGGTGTCTTCGACTAGGTCCTGCGCTGCCCTGTAAACCTCCCACCTCCTGGCTTGGAGGAAGCACTGGGCCCCACCATCTTCATCCATCGTCTTGCTTCTTTTGGCCAAGCCACCCGATACCGCACTACGCAGGACAAGTTTGGGTGATGTAGCCTGCTGAAAAGGGGAGGGCGTGCACAGGAGTTATATTATCCAATCAGCAAGAGGGATCACCGTCTTCAAAGAAGTTCGCAGTGAAAATGGTGGTCTTGGACCTGCACAAGGTATGTGCTAAAAGATGTAATTGACATAATTATGTCAAAAGAACACCACTAATGAGTTTAGTTTCACTTTAGGAAAGGGGGCTTACAGCTGTCAAAATGTCTTAGTGTATTGAAAATTCTGTATTGAAAGAATAGAGAAAGACAACAACCTACAGAGGGAAAGATATAGAGCTTAGTTAGCAAACTGGGCTTCACTTGTTTGTGTTATATTTATATTATTGTTAATAGCGACCTTTGTGGGATACCTAGCGTGCAGTATGTGGTTGTTGCTTAGTACTTGTTCCTGAAGCTCACAACATGCGAATATATTCTTTGGAAAAAAATAAACAGAGCACAACAATGTGCTTCAAAGCCACCTTTTCTGTTATACTTAGTACTTACTGCCTTCCCTTTCATCCCCATTGTAGAAATAAATTAGACAAAGACTATTTGGGCCTGTTGTGTTGATGATGCCAAAGTGTACTCCCACTGGCCAATTTTCAGACACCTTTGAGAGCTGATGCTCTAATTTTAGAGATTAACAGCTGTCTTTTTCTTGAGTCTTCTTATTAGGACCTATTTTTTCTGATACGAAACAGCATAAGACTGATAAATACTAAAAGAAAGCTTCACAGTCAACAAAGAACATCATCATGCTCCTATGACACTTGCTATATATAAAATATGCTTATGGTAAGAAAGGACTAAAGCATCAAAAAGCCCTACAAGCAATTTATACATTTCCATGACTCTTACCACTGTCCGTGCCCCTATTTTTGATATGTGCAGAACTTAGACATGTAAATACCTATGTTTCAAAGAAAGCTTTAAGGGCTTTTTTTTAATTAATAATCAGTGATATATTATACATCCTTTTTTGAATTATTATCACTGTAGGTAATCATTTGACCTTGAGCTTACATTTTTTTATGCCATTATACTGTACATAATACATGCAATATACAATATGAGTATTAAAGAAAGTAAATACATGACATTGGTAGCAATACTGAAGGAGCTATAACCCATTTGCTCACATGTGTAAGTGTTTTACTATTTAAAAACATAAAGAACCTGAATATTTGGCTAATTGTTCAATGGTTAATTGTTTAAAAATGTATATATGTGTATTCTTTAGGAATTCTTTAGGAATCACATAAAAAAATTGCACTCTTTTTGACGATAGCTGATTAGAAGAAATATATACAATATATTCTAACTCAGGGGTGCCAAAAGGAATCCTAAATATGAACTGCAGCTGGCCCGCAGCTGCATTGAGATAGAGGCGCTACTACAATTCCCGGCATCACCTGCGTCTAAAGACCAAGGGGCTCTCTGCTTATGCGTGGGACGGTTTTATAGACGCAAGTAATGCCGGGAATTGTAGTACCGGTGCTATTTCAATGAAGAGGGAGTTCCAGCCGCCACTCATTTTGCCCACCTCAATTTTTTCAATAAATTTTGTAAAGTAAATAAAGTTTTTATTTTGGCCCACTGTATATTTGAGTTTGACACGCCTGTTCTAATTGTTTGAAATAATGGTCCTTGGTCTCGTGAAGCAGAGAGATTCTGTGAAACATTTCACGATTTGGAACCAGAATGTTATTGTTTGACTGTTAAATAATTGTGGTTATTTTGCTGTGTCAATAACTACCGCTAATGGTTTTAAACGAAATATGTACAAACAAATATATAATTGTGGTATCTATGTATATGTCATAGAAAGCCCTATTCAGTCCTGGTGCCAATGTAATGTATTTATGTTTGTAGGGGTGTATACCACAGTCATTAAAAATACAGGAGTTATCTTAATCCCAGGTACCATATCTTTTATATCTAACAATTATAAGAAAGTAGTACAGATGAGTGAGCTATATTGTGTTGGGAAATTGTCATGGCTCCACAAGACCAAGTGATGGACCCACTGTGTCACCAACCCAGTGGGTGGAGACGTGCACGGGGCGCAGGGTCTAAGCAGTAGCTTGGTCCAGAGCCTCTAGAGGTGAGGTTGTTGTGCGTCAAGCTACTGCCAGGTTGCGGCCCCGTGCCCGCCAAGGCAGGTGACTGCTAACAAGCAGTAACCAAAACATAGTGCCAGAGGGAAAACCAAAAGAGTAGTCAAACGAGCCAAAAGGTAAGGGCAGGTAGCAATCAGGAGTAGTTGAGGTCAGGCCAGTAGTCAGGGCAGGCAGCAATCAGGAGTATTCAAAGGTCAAGCTGAGGTTGGTACACGAGGAATCAGTAGCGAAAGAAATTGACAAACAGGAACCTTAAAGCAGAGCCAAAGAAACTCCTTGTTCAGGCAACTTCCTGTTGCCAGGTCACTTCTTTAAAAAGAGAATGTCAGGTGATGGGTATAGATCACGTGAGCTGCAGACACCAATCCCACCAGCAGAGGGAGTGCTGTTGCAGAGATAGTCTCTGGTGTTATTCAGATGTTTGCCAGCAGAGGGAGTGGTATTGAAGGCTTTCTTCCATTCATCACCCTTGCGGATGCGAATTTAATTATAGGCACCTCGCAAATCAAGCTTGGTGAAGACAGATGCCCTTTGGAGACAAGGGATACTTATTTTTGATGGTGATGTTTTTCAGACCCCCATAGTCAATGCAAGGGTGTAAGGATTCATCCTTTTTCTGGGCGAAGAAGAATCCAGCCCCTGCTGCGGAGGAAGATTTATGAATGAAGCCCCTCGCCAAATTCTCTTGGATGTATTCAGACACGGCTTTCATCTCTGGAATAGAGACAGGGTAGACTCTGCCATGAGGTGGAGAAGCACCAGGAAGGAGATCAATAGCCCAATCTTAAAGGGCGATGTGGTGGTAGTGTCCCAGCCTGCTTTTTGCAGAAAACATCCTGAAATTCCCTGTATTGTTTGGGAAGCCAAGGGACAGGGCAAGTGGCAGTGGAGCAAACCTGCAGGACAGGGAGGATTTGAGAAAGGCACTTCTGAAAGCAGGTACTGCTCCATGAGAGTATGTCTCCAGAGCCCCATTCGATGATGGGGGCATGTTTGCATAACCAAGGTAACCCCAACAAAACAGGATGAATAATCTTGGGGCACACCAAAAAGAACGAATCCAAAGCATAGACTACCGTGGCATGTTGGCTCTAACTGAAGCAGGTACTGGAATCCCAGATACAGGGGCTGGAGTTGAAGTTGCACAGGTAGGAGGCTGGCTCGTTCAGGTGTTCATCCCACATCCGGAGAAAGTCCACAACTTGAAAGTCCACTTTGAAGCAAGTCCTGTTTCTGGATCCGCTCATGCAGGTCCTGCAATGGAATATCAGCATGGTCCATGGCTTGAACAAATTGTCACGGCTCCACAAGGCCAAGTGGTGGACCCACTGTGTCACAAACCCAGTGGGTGGAGACGTGCACGGAGCACAGGGTCTAGGCAGTAGCTTGGTCTTCTCCAGAGCCTCTGGAGGTGAGGTTGTTGTGAGTTAATCTACTGCCAGGTTGCGGCCCGTGCCCGCCAAGGCAGGTGACCGCTAACAAGCAAGAATTAAAACGTAGTGCCAGAAGGAAATCCAAAAGAGTAGTCAAACAAGCCAAAAGGTCAGGGCAGGTAGCGATCAGGAGTAGTTGAGGTCAGGCCAGTAGTCAGGGCAGGGAGCAATCAGGAGTAGTCAAGGGTCAAGCCAAGTTTGGTACACGAGGAATCAGAAGCAAAAGAAATTGACAAACAGGAACCTAGAAGCAGAACCAAAGGAACTCCCTGTTCAGGCAACATCCTGTTGCCAGGTCACTTCCTTAAGAAGGGAATGATGGGTGAAGATCATGTGAGCCGCAGACACCAATCCCACCAGCAGAGGGAGTGCTGTTGCAGAGATAGTCTCAGGTGTTATGCAGATGTTTGCCAGCAGGGGGAGTGCGTCTGCAGAATACCCTGGTTCTATGAGGCAAGGGAGCAGCTGACAGAGAATCACCTGACCTGGAGCAGGAAGTATGCAGAGTGTTGGATCCAAAGGCAGAGATGGTGCTGGGTGAGGGTGAGCAGTAAGGAGGCACAAATCACCTGGACCTGCGGGGATTTGTGACAGAAAATGAAGTAAATGTTTATATGTTCACCTACATCCAATAGAGGAAAAAGATAAATAAATTTAATATGTGGTTATTAAAAAATGTAAAATTAACCTGAAGCCCTCCTGCTTTTTATTTGTACTAATACTTAATGCTGGGTAGTATTAATTATTAATTAGGTTTTAAATATCTATATGTTGGAGAGTATTCCTGAACTGTTATCCTTCTATCCCACTGAACTTATAAGATCAAAGCAGACCGTGTGCAGAACTTTTGTATATTCATTATTTCCTACTACACCCATGCAGTAGGTCTTGCCAGATATATTTGGATCAATTTCTCTGAGATTGACAGAATCACTGAAATCATCAAAAAAGCTTTCAAACACTGGCTGGGATGAATCCTTCCATCTTTTTCTTATGCTGTCACTTGCACCAATTAAAGCAAAAAAAACTGCTATCCTTTGCTCGGTTCCCCTAATTTTACTAGACTTTTCTGAAAAAGGAAATGGAGATGATTCCAGACACAAGCTGAAATGTTTGCTTGACAGTTGAAAAAAAATATACAAATGAAGCACAACCTTGCTTCCCAACATAGAAAACAGCTTGATGCTCAAATTAAATGGTTTGCAAGAAAGGAGAACTTTGTTCACCTGGCATACAAGTTGTTGATAAAAATGACAGTTATCAAGCAATGAAAAGATAACCACAGCAGAGAAGCAACAATGAAACATTATTCCAATTTACTGACCAAATTATGCCTCATCCCTTAACTTTTACAAATCCAAACACTAATACACATAAATTGGGATTTCACTGGAATATATTATGAACCACCAAATTAAAATATTTATTTTTTTACAGAAAACTTTAGGAGTTTTACACGGTAAATGTAAAATAAAAATTAATACAAAAAAATTATAAATATTTATATAAATACTCCCATTCAATGTATATATATATTCATTAAATTAACAAACAACATACACTTAATAGTGGTAGAGTCATTACTTGTTTTTGGTCCCAGAGAAAGACCACAGCACACCATGTTATTCATCAAATAAGTACTTCATACATGAAATTTAGTGGCCAGAATGAATCATACCAAGAGAGGATTTACACCCGCCTTTCATATAAAGCGGAGAATGCCAAAGCTTCAATTACAATAGTAAATGAAAAACTTCAGCCAGCAAAGCACTGTTAGCATTCATGTAAATACCTTTGTTTCACTCCCCACATCACATAGCTCTCACCACAAGAACGCAGGCATCTGAATATACCAGTCGACCCTATATGGAGATCCGAGCCCCCCTCTCTGATGACTTGGGGTACACAAACACGCCCCCAATCATCAGGGAGAAGCACAACAATTTACATAGAATATGTTAAAACATTTATTTACATTTGAAATCATTTCACATTACCTCTGCTTTTAGTAAAGCAGTTGTGTGAATTTAGTTGTTTTCATATCCTGTATTTACACATACCAACTTACCATGACAGTTCCTGGTTGTCCCTATATGGTGTCTTAGTCACTAGGATATTACCCAGTGGTGGACACTTAGTATCCTAGACACAACCAAAATAATAAATTTTACAGGATGTGTGTAGTACTTGTCTTTCTTCTCACTGCTCCTCCTAGTGCTTAAAATTACAACAAGGAGATGCTTGGTAAGTTCAGCAACTTTAAAAGTTGGAGCTAACCAGCAAGAAAGACAGAAGCAAAACAATAGTCAGGCTCCACTTTCACTTGGTTGCCTTCATGACGAACCAGACCATCACTTGCACTTGGCTCTCTTTCTGGTTGCTTTGCTGGCTAGCCCAGGTTTAGCACTTGTACTTAGCTTCTTTGCAGGCTAGACAGGTGCAAATGAAAGATCTGAGCTAATCGAGCAAAGTAAGGGCCTGGCTCCAAATGCACATGGCTCTCTTGCTGACTAACCACACTCTTCACTTACACCTCACTCCCCTACACCTTGCTAACCAGCAAGGTTGCCAGGCACAAGAAAAGGCCAGGCTAGCTGGCAAGAGTTCCAGGTGCATATTAATTGTCTGTGCTAAACCAGCAAGGAAGCCCAATTTACTAATGAGTGGTCAAAAGTTAGGCTACAAACTTTTTAATCTATTTTTTAGGAAGTTATAAATGTACATGATATGACTTTTCCTGACTGAAAAATGCGTTTTAGAAAGTGGACATCAGCTTTGGAAATTTCCCCCAGGACTTGGGTATGTAAAGGAATTGCCTCTGGAAAAGAAGAGAGCAAGGATTGACAGTGGGAAAGGAAAGGGCTAAAAAAGAATCGGAAAAGGTGAGTGCAGGTAACAATAATAAAGGTCAGGGGAAGATAGTCCAAGGAAAATGAGAGTGTGTTGTTGTGAAAGAACAAGAAGTCACTAGGGATGAGCAAGCAAGTTTTTAAAACTTAATATCGTGGTAAATTCGCCCATTCTCGCTTACCAAAATTTGTAAGTGAGAGCGGCCAGTGTAAATTCGCCAAACAAGATCGAATTAAAAAGAATAATTTTTTTTTTAAATTTATTGATTCATTGATCAGCTCAGTGTGCAATCCCTGGCACTAGAGGTTAAACGGGGACAAGTCTCCCTATTCAAAACCTCTAGTGCTTTCTGAAAGCTTTCCTCAACCTATCAGAGAGCATTAGAGGTTTTGAATGAGGAGACTTGTCCCCATTTAACCTCTAGTGCCAGCGATCACATACAGGATTCCCAGGGCTGCATGAATGAATGCAGCCCTGAGAATCCACTGCGATCCCCGGCACTAGAGGTTAATTAACCTTTAGTGCCGGGGATCACAAACAGTAGGATTCCCAGGGCTGCAAGAGTAATTAACCTCTAGTGCCGGAGATCGTAATGATTTCCTCGATCTTCTGATGGTTTCGTGAAATCGGTTCACCGAAAGTTCACAGGCCCATCGGGCGTTTGAGGAAATTTTTGCGAGAATGCCAGAGGCATTCTCGTTCATCCCTAGAAGTCACGCATGGGAGGTTGGGCAGGCAGATAATTCAAAGGAGTCAGGAACTTCATGGTTGGGAAGAACCAGAAGTTGGTCCAGGCTGAAAATGTGTAATGGTCATATATTATTAAGTTGGCAACTGAAAATCAGGAGCAATTATACTCCCTACCAACTAGTATGTGCTACTCTATTATAGTCAAATGGGTTATTGGCCATGCTAGAGCATAGCCTTTTTCAGGTATTGCCCAATCAAAGGTTAGGGTCAGGCAAGGTTAAGGAGTTAAGTGCTAGGCATTTTTTCCTAGTGTTCACCACTGCCACCATAGTGGCCAAGCATGACTACATAGAATTTATTCCAAGTAGAAGCTTGAAACCTCCAGCAGGCAGCCACTGACACAAAGACAATAGATTCCCTTTAAGAGAAGTTAGCGTTCAGTTCAATGGTTATATAAAACAACAAACAGTAAAAAGTTGCACTGTGGAGGACTCATTTATCAGTCATAATGGCAATCTAATTTATAATGTTGTCAAAGTTATTTAGAATTATTAAAGTTAACAACAAAACAAATATATTAAAGATATATAACAGAAGTGTCATAAATCATTTATTTCTCAAAGGGAAATATAAAATAAAGGTCGCAAAATGACATTTACTAATAATAAAACTTGATGAATTTAATACTTACAAAGGAAAAAACTTAGATCCACAGCAGGGAAAGGGCTAATCAATTATCTCCCTAAACATGTTTTAGCTGATCTAATTAGTCTTTAATCTCCAAGCTCAAACTTATTTCCAATATATGAATGATGTTTAATGGCTTTGAATTGCTTAAATGCTGGTTTAAATAAAAACCTTCTTCAATCCTCCAGGATTTAAAGTCTTTATTGTATGAAATCAGTTTAATTCCCTTATGGACAAAGATAATTATTTTTGTGCAATTTACATGATGTTAATTTGCTTGGAGGACATATTGCAGTCACAAACTTTAATATTTCTGATCTATTGGATAATGATTTTAGATTCCTGACAGATATATTATACATCATTGTTTCTGTTCTAATATTGTCCTTTGGACATTATTCATTCCCACTTAACACAATAACTTTAGACATGTATGACAAATGCTAAACTGGTGATGAAATATTTTATTTCAGCTGCACATTTTAATTTGCTATGACATTGCTTTTATCTTTAGTCTTCATTTGCATTTCAATCAAATAAATAGTTGTCTGTGTGCTCTGTTGTGTGTGTGTTTAGAAAAGTATAATCAATTATTTAAAAGTACAGATTTTGTTTTAATTACAATAAATAACTTTTTAATGACACACAAAAGCTGTCTGACTTGTTGTGTCTGCTAGATTGGTTAAAGAGAACACAAAAATACAAAATAGGATTTGTTGTTGTCTGAAAATAGGCTTTGAGTTCGTACTGCAGAAAAATGCAGAAAACAATGAAACCTAATTAAATAAGGAAAAAAGCAATCAGTACAAAAACTTGTAGCACCCTGAATTTTTTAACCACAATAAATTGAAACTTTAGGTTAAGCCCATAAAGCAAAAAAATGTCTAAATATATCAATTAAAAAATTACATTTGCAGATATTTTTCCCAAAGTACTTTTTCAGCCACTAGTTTTTATCAGTCTGATGGCCAGCATCATTCTTCTACGTCCATCTTCTGAGCCTAACCTCAGGACCAGTACCAAAAAGGAAAAACAGCTCAGTGTTGTTTTACCCATCATTCTGCTTTCTCTTCCTATCAGCATTCATTTTGTCATCCATGAACTGAAGGATCCCTGTGCTACCTAATTCTATAATATCCTAGCCTTTCCTATGCAGGGATAGAAAGAAGCTGGCCAAATTTAAACTTATTTGCAAGACTTACACTTGCTTTCTGCAGGTACATGACTTTGTATTACAGGCTGTGTTTGAGGGGCCTAATCTACACTATTAGGGAGTATGTAAAGGCATCATTAAAGTTTAGCCATGCATTTACTTTTCAAAGTCTATCTTCTCAAAGTCAATGGATTGATCCAAGTACCTATAAATATATAATTGGATTCCTGGAAAGAGGCACATTTTATAGACTAAATGGAAATAGGTTTTCATCTTATCTGACTTGCTCAACAATTGCTTTGTCTCCTGTACAAAAGTTTTACAAACACCTAATAATTAGGCAGGTATCAAGCAACTTGCATTTTCAACAGAAGTGAAAATCATTCGCAGTGGGCAGTCGTTAATAGGAGCTGGTGGGGATCAAAATTGAATTTAAATTTAAGTTTAAATTCTGTACCAACACTGGCACATATGATTGGAACAACAAATGATCCCATTGGAAATTGCCCAATTCACACATTGCAGTTTTTAACACTTTAAAATACAGTTTAAGTTGTACTTTAGGCAGATAAAAAGACACCAACGAATACAGCTCTATAATCAATACAAATTGCAGATAATTTTTCAAATGTAATCAGTATAAGTAGCTGAATTTGACCCAGTAACAGACCTCGCCCCTCTGTTAAGAAATATAAGCCACAAAAGAAGCCAGACAGTGTGTGTGCTGACCAGTGACATAGTTGTATAGCATTCGTTGGTGGCAAAAAAGTACAATAGGGGAGAGCCCTTGTGAAACTGAATATTGCACCGGAAGCTATTTTTTAACATTTTCTAAAAATACTTTTGTTAATTAGAGTTCTGCTTTAGGATTTCTATAAAAAACATTTTTTGACCAGCTTCAGGCCTGTGATTTGTTTTCCACTTGCTCCCTGCTATTTTTTGCCTATAGATGTGAGTTGCCAATAAAAACCCCTGCTTCTCATCTGTTCTTTCAGCAGGTTCGCAAATCAAAAGTAAGAATTTACGTTTTAATTTCCTTCTTTGATTACTCTATTATTATATTACTCTTTTATGAGAATATCTGCATACAACAAAAAGCATTCAAAAATATTATATGAAAAAAATGTTTTTTACTCATTATTTTTCATATGGTGTGTAAAACCTGCATGCAAGTTATGACTGGGTAGTATTTCAAATAGTGGTATATCACTGCACTAGAAAATACTATACTAGTTGTCGAGAATGTAAAAACATAAACACGAATTGTATTTTTCCAACCAAAAACTAAAGTTTTGATGGAGAACATAAATTGCTATCTACTCTTTGATACCCTCTGATTTGTTTTTCAATGCTGCAATGTTTCATTTTACTGTCTGTTCATTGGTATTTTATTGTTTTGTTTTTCCTCTGCTATGATTAGGTGACAGATGACCATGTGACTTTGGCTCTTCTAGCTTTTTTTTCTTTACAACTCTTTTACTATTTGGTTTTTCTGTACTTGCCAGTTTTTTACCCCCAATGCCAGCAGAGTGCAATTCACAATTTTTAAAACCATTTCTTTGATTTAGAAAAAATGAATGAAAAAAAAGGACTCTGGAAACACCCTAATTTTCTTAAAAAAGTGAAGTACTTTTCACAATTACATATGAAAGAAGACTTCCTAAATAGGTTACATTTTTCCAGCTTTTGCAAGTTTATAAAAAATAATTTATTCCTGCTCAATAAACAGGTCAATTGTAAAATCTTTTCAACATGAAACTATTATATGAGGTAATTTTGAAACTTTGAAATAGAACATATAAAACTAATCATATTTTTTTCTCTTGAGAAAAAAACTTTTTGTTTTATTGGGTATGAAAAGATTCACATAGTCTTTGGTATAATTTTATTGAGAGCATACTTAAAAACATCACTTAAAAGTCAATATTTGTCAGTAGGAAAAAGCAAAAGCTAAATGTTGGTTTTGAGTAAAAGTTGAAAGAATATGCTAGACTTTTCTCTCAAAAATCATTAAAATTGAAAATAGTACTATAGAACTATGCCTAGTCTTAAAATGTGTTTTCAATTGTATATGTTGTGAAGAAAATTATAAGACATACTAGCAGGAACTTTAGGCCGCTGATAATCTAACCCATTTCAGCTGGTATGCAGAATCCTCATGCAAGGGTTCCTCCTGAAAATTGTCCTTATACAAAATGATAATTTGTTTTTCCCCCAAGTCAACATCTAAATAAAATTGTAAACATCTAAAATATTGATTGACTTGAATTCCTTGATGCTATTGTACACCAAAACATGAGGATGCCAATGAATTAAAATCCTCTGCAATGGATTTTACAACATATTTATTGTTTTTAAAAAAAATTGAAAAAAATTAAATTTGATTTACCACAAAAAATAACAAATAATTATTGATTTTCAGGTTGATTCGTTGAAATTAGATCTGGAATAATCAGTCATTATAGCATATCCTTAATGTTGATGAATAGGTATTATCAGGCAATTTTCACAAATATAGGCAAATAGTTTTCAGTATATGGCAGAAAAATGTATAGGGAGTGCTCAGTGGCAACTTTCTTCTTCTTTTTTCTAATGCAATAGTGTCTTTACATCAACATTGCAAACATACACACCATACTTTTGTGACACGGTCAGCTCCGCGCTTCAGTGACCCCTTTTGTGCTGCACTGGCTCTTTGCATTATTGACACTTTGAGTCAGATTTATTAAATCCCCCCAAGCCTGGGGAAGACTATCATATAAGAACCTGGGTGACCCAGCAAACTTGGAATTTATCTGGTCAGGGAGTGAAAACATTTGCCAACTAATAGCAAATGATTTGCAGAAAATCCATTCCAGTTTTGCTGAATCACCAAAGTTCTCCTATGAATCTATCTTCTCAAGTCTTGGAGAGCTTTAACCTTCTTATATACTTAGCTTACTGTCACTATCCATGATGTTAACGGGTCGGTTTTGACCCGTGTCCTAAATCAGCCATAAAACAAACCCTCAAAACAATTATTTTTCATACCACAATTTCATTCCAATTTGTTTCTTACCTTTTGGTTACCTTGTTAGGCTTCCTTACCGATGAAAAGATTGGTTTAATATTTTTGGTCTGACCCCCTTGGGCTTTCTTTGATAGTATACCTCTCGTTGTTAATTTAAAAAATGGGAAAATGAACCTCAAGAGAATTATATAAGTAAATAAAAGGTTGTTATGTTACCAGACTATTACTAAGGGGTATTAAAACACATCTCCTAAATATTTGTTTATTTATTTCTTTTTATGTTAATATTATTAACTATAGTAATATCTATGGTGTTATGGGTCAATTTTGACCTGTATATAATTACTTTAACAAAATGCAAAAATATTTTTTTTTTCTTTAAAAACAGAAAAGCAGAACAAGTAATAATACAAAATGTAGATTGGCAAGGTTAAACAAACAACAACCAATCAAGCTAATCAAACCAATAGAAATGTGTGTCTGTGTGTGTTTAGATGCATGTGTGGCAAAAAGTGAAACTTTTAGTGTGTTCTTTGCATAAATATGTTTTGCAGTAGAAGCACAATGTGTTTGTCTTCCTGTCCTTATTGCTAGGACAGACTTGACACCCCTTTCTTTTAGAATCCTGTGAATTCAATGGAGTTGTGGCTGTGCTGCTTGATGCTGAGGCAGGGCTGGCTGAGGATGCTGGCACTGATGCTCTTTGTGAAAATTTTGAAGAAAGTGGAGCTCTGCCCTTCACCTGCAAAATTTCGGTTGGCAGCTCAGGTTTATTTTTGCTCATTGTGCCTACCATGGTATGTTTCTTCCTTAAAAGTTCTTGTCCAAGGTCATAGCTGGTAAAAAAAATTGTCACAGGTGATATTGTGACCCCACATTCCAGTAGTCATATCGAGGACTACACGTTTACCTTGGTTTTTCTCAGGGATGCCACTTGAAGGTTAGCCTGTGTAAATCTGTGGATTCAATGCATAGCTTGTTTTTGGATCACAGGCTGTCCAGATTTTTATTCCGTATTTGCCTGGCTTACTGGGCATTTAACGCCGGAAGGGGGATTTTCCCCGAAAAGGGGCAAAACGCTCATGTACTGTCACCTGAGGCGCAGGGTGTACCATCAGTGGAAGGAGCTGCACCTATCTCTCCCGGACATCCCTGATGGGAGCAAGCTTGTCAACTTTTGCTCTAGTATCTCGGTTGTCAAATCTGAGGACTCATGATATCATTCGAAAGGTGGGAAGTGACATTGTCCCGTGTCCCAGAGAGTATGAGTGGCCTCATTACAGGATCTGTACACTCCAGCAATAAGAAGAACACCAATAGAAGCATCCAGGCATTCCTCATCAATGTTATTCCACATGTCCCCACAGACTTTTTTTCCTTCAATGTTTGTCATAGAAATGATGACTTTTTTTTAGCGGCAATGGCATGAACAATTCAAAAGATGTCTTGGTGTCACTTACTCTAATCACAGCAAACTTTGTGAACCCAGATTATTTTAGTGTGTGTATGATTTCAGTTTTAGTATTAATTATTGTTATATAATCTTATATTATAACCGGGTCGAAACAACACAAAGGTCATCATTTTCACCACAGCATTTTATAATTTAGTGAAATTGATTATTTTTGTTTTATTTTGTTTACATAGTGTATCCTAACAAAGTAAAAAACCTTGATGCAATAAACAAATTTATGTTGTACTTAAATTCATTTAAAAAGGAAAATGGGGAAAAGGAAAACATAAATGACCCTAAGTATATAGGAAGGTTAATAAATCAGGCCAATTGTGTTAATATTTATTATTATTACACAGCATTTATATAGGGCCAACATATTACGCAGTGCTTTACAAAGTCATGTCACTAGCTGTCCCTCCGAGGAGCTCGTAATCTAATTTCCCCCTACCATAGTCATATGTCATAGTCAAATGTTTTCCATCCTGGACCAGATCAATTCCAGGTTTCTAGATCACCCAGCTTCACTGATGAAAGTGTATCTGCTTTCCGTCTTGGAGATCACTAGTGTTGGTCGAAAAGCTCACTAATCATTTCACCAGCTATTCGCTCAAATAGACCAAACTTATTTGGGTGGTCGAACGCCAATTTCAAACACCAATAAAGTCAATAGGGGAAAATAATACATCAATAAAACACATCAATAATAATACACATCAATAATAAAGAAAGTTTCCATGGTCCGGGGATCCCACAATGACATTATGATTCATAATGTCATTGTCGGATAACCTGTAAAAAAATAAAAAAAATAGTTAAACACACACACTAATTTAAATTATTTACCAATAATTTTTATTTATTTATTTTTTAAACGTTTTTTTACATTTTTTTCCAAAATTCCGAATCACGTTTTTTTCGGGTCGGGTCTATCCAAATTCGAGCAGCCATATTCAGGTCGAATATAAGGACAACCCGAATTCGAACACCAACACTACTCATCACTACTGGTGAACAGGTTTCATGAAACAGCATAATTTAAAATACTGATAATGCTTACAGAAAAAGTTGCAAGTATATATGCATGTCTAATTTTTGCATAATAAATGTATGTATTATGATTTATGTAACATTCACAAAATACAGATTTAGCCATATTTAAGCCATGTGGATAAAACCCTAGAGAGTTTTAAGTGCTAGCAAATCAAAACTGTGCATTGACATTGCTTTGCAGTTTATTGATTTTTAATGTATTTTCTTGAGCCAGTAGAATTGTCATC
The DNA here is from genome assembly GCF_032062135.1 of Pyxicephalus adspersus. Taxonomy (NCBI): domain Eukaryota; kingdom Metazoa; phylum Chordata; class Amphibia; order Anura; family Pyxicephalidae; genus Pyxicephalus; species Pyxicephalus adspersus. The sequence goes on from NC_092858.1 coordinate 131,316,266, forward strand.
TGCTGTTTATTTATTCTTACTATTTCTATTCATTTGACATTTTATCATGATCTTCAATTCGTAATTTCTTAATATTATCAACGCATTTAAAATCCCCACCAAAAATATGTGCACATTTCAAACAATTTTAGTTGTATTAAGAAGCACACCGTCTATGGCATTTAAATAAAACTATCTAATTTAAACAAATAAAATACAGGATAATGGATTTTAATTGTACTTT
>NC_092858.1:131318025-131322157 GCF_032062135.1 Pyxicephalus adspersus
CCATATATCCAAAAGTGTAAAATTCTTGCAGTACTTCCATTGGTGAGTAACACAACAGTGTACAGCCTTTTGCAGTGTATTTTATCCATTTAGGAAATCATGCCTGAAGTTCAAGAGTATGGACATCTCATGTTCATGCTCATTTTCTAAACCTAAATATTTACTGACAATGCATAATTACTTGTTAATGAGCATGTGCAGTGGACAATATAAAAGAGAACACGCCTATGTTGTAATATTTATTCATGTTTAGTACAAGTCATATTATATCATAATCACTTATGACATGAGTGGCTCTGTGATTTTTACCATACACACCCATTACCAAGAAACAATTCACAGTGGGAGAAAGAGTAACATGGTGCTGAGAAACAGCTCTGATTATTAACAGGGTATAATAGCAACCAAAAGAAATGTACCTGTATACATTAGTAACTGCCAGAAAGCTAATGCATTCATTATTCACCTTTATTTGGCGCTATATAAACCCTATTTATTATTAATAATAATAATAATAATAATAATACCAATAATATTAATTAATACTTCAAACCTCAAACCGGTCTGCATAGTAACTATAGCTATCATATGCTGCTGCTTTAAACCTGTCTGAAATCACATGTAGTGAACTACTCAGTATATTCAACCATGTGTATATAATACTTTTTAAGAGGACGTTTTTGAAATGGACTGGACAGCAGGCATGGTCATCTTCTTCCTTCTTCTTCTGGTGCTGGTCTAAGATTGGGTGACGTGTTTTCCTGAATATGTTAAAAAGAAAGTGCTGATCTCACTGCACATGTGTGAGATAGGCCCTATTTTTTTTTTCATTCAAGGAAAAGCGGTTATGATCCATGCCCAATCTCAGGCATGTGTATAATGAGCAGTCTTCAGTCTCCTGGAATGCGTGACATTTGTATCCCAGAAAGTTGCAAGTTTTCCAGCAGCTTGAAAGATGTTAGGGAAGGGGTCCTCCCCTAAAAATAACTAGCCACTGTTTGCAACATTTAGCCAATGTTAAAAATGCGGGGATAGGTTGACCCTAAAGTAGGTTTGCCCATCCCTAGTTACCTTTTAGATACAGTATATACGCCCATATCAATTACACAAAAATAATAAACAAGCACCTTTATTGGCAATTTCACTATACAAATTGTACCTTAAAATATATTTCATCCACACTTGTGAACCAGAAGAAAAGAATGTATACTTCTGTATGATTATTATTTGCATCTAGACATATTTAAGTTGACACTCCTTTGAAGCCCTATAGTTTATATGTATATGTTAAAAGAAAAAAAAAAAAAGGAATTTGGTTCTACTGCTGTATAAAACCGTCAAACTGTACAAACAGGGATAACAAGCCAGTTATACAAACAATGACAGCTGTCTGGATACAGCTTAGCTTTAGAAAGAAATATATCTGCAATGTAAATATTACACATATTTAAAATGCAAACTAAAACTTTTCAGTCCTACAGTAACTTGGATCTTTGTTTGTAAACACATTTCTAAAAGTAATTATCTCATAACAAATGCTGCATACATTTCTACTAAGATAGAACAAATGCATAGTCATGAATGATTATTTTTTCGGCACATATTGCCTTTATCTACTTGCTGCAGTATCAGACATACAGCTCTAAATGGATAGGACAAATCATGTGTTTATGGTGATGCAAATACATATTTATGAATGTCTGGTCTAATTAAAATAGATCTTATCTTATGTAACAATTTTTAACAAAGGCAAAATAAAGTGAAGGTACAGCACAAAATTAAATTAGGTTCTGAGACAAGAAAGATTTATGAAAACTGGGCAAGAAAAGTGTTGCCTTATCATAAAATCAAAATCAATAGAATATATGTTTTAAAGAAGATAGACGAAGACCTAACAAGCATATTTACCACCGCTAGACTGAAAGGTCTTTAGCTCTTCTGCAGTACGAATGATGTTTTGCCAAGTTCAAATGGGCACTGAAATTGTGATGCCGTTACCACTACCTCATGCTAGGGAACTGTGCTCATGTCATGTTGCTACCTGTAGTGCCTCATCCATAGCTGCCGATAAGGTATAAATGAAGAAGGTAGTGAGAGGTTGAGTACCACAAACAGCATTCTCCGCAAACACGTGCAATTATTACCATATTATTTTATATGTAAAAATCATTCCTAGTGAGTTGTCCTCATCTTTCCCATATCTGCTCCCCATTTACATTTTTCAAGACACAACAAAAGGCTAACAGTGGCGAGTCAAGTTTATAAACATCCTTATTCTTTTCATTCTGGATAAATACATTTGTAAACAATTTTGAAAAGTGTGTGAGTGGAACTTTAGGTTGGTGGTGCCTATGGTAACATTTGCTATAGTACACTTGCTATTAGGGATGAGCAAGAATGCTTCTGGCAGTCTCACAAAAATTTCCTCTAACTTCCAATGGATCAGCGAAAAGTTCAGCTAACCGACTTTGCGAAACCATCGGAAGATCGAGGAAATAAACCAGGAGGATTCTTAGAACTGCATTCAGCCCTGGGAATCCTCCTGTTTGCGATCCCCGGGGCACTAGAGGTTAATAACCTCTAGTGCCCCGGGGATCGCACACTCTTTAAAATGATTGCAGCCACGGCTGCAATTATTGAGAAGATTCCCTGCACTACAGGTTAAATGGGGAGAAGTCTCCCTATTCAAAGCTTCTAGTGCTCTCTGATTGGCTGAGGAAGGCTTTCCTAAGCCAGTCAGAGAGCACTAGAGGTCTCTCTGATTGGCTGGAAGTCCCCCCATTCAAAACCTCTAGTGCTAGTGCTAGTCTAGTGGAGGGACTTCTCCCCATTTAACCTCTAGTGCCTTAAAAAAAATAAATTAGTAAAACTGTTGTGTACTGTTTTCAAATTACCAAGGAACTGTTTTCTGCTCGCTGAGCACAGGAAAACCTGCTGACATTGTAATATAAGTCTCTCTTACTCTTAGGTGTGACACACTTTCCAGCACAGTAATATTATGACATTTGTTACATTTTTCTTTTATCCACTGTGATGCGATCCACTGCGAGAAAAATGTACCAAATGTATCATAATATTACTGTGCTGGAAAGTGTGTTACAGAGTAAGAGATACTAATATTACAATGCAGCCATGGCTGCAGTCATTGAGAAAAGTGTGCAATCCCACACTGAGCTCATCAATGATTGCAGCCGTTTCTCTATCCAGGAACACCTACAACTATTAAAGGGCTGCAAGAGCAATCTGATTGCTCTTGCAGCTCTTAATAGTCCCTAAAATTAACCCAAATTCTCTCAGAGTGAGTCATGTGGCTTGCGTTTATGAATGAACGTGGATGTGGCAAAAATCAGAGGATTTTTCCCACGCTACAAAAATTCATGAGCAACCAGCCGTGGGACTGACACTGTGGTCCTGGATAGAGAAACTCTATCCAGGAACACATAGTACAGGACTGCAACAGCAATCAGCTCCGCTTCCCTGATTGGTCTTGCAGGTCCCAAAAATTCGGTCTCGCTGGCCGAATTTGGAAAGGCCGTTCTAACCTACATGTTTGGTAAGCGAGAACGGCCAAATTCGCAATGACACCGAATTTATTAAATTCTTTCTCTCATCCTTATTTGCTATATGTACACTTGCCTGCTCTCCTCCAGTAATGCAAGATCCAAGCACCCCAATTGCTACTCAAATCCTCTTTAAGGTCTCATGTTTTCTTGTTTCTCATGATGTATTTCCTGCAAATGTGTGCTGGAGTTCCATTACCAGATCATCCAGCACCATTCTTGGCATGTACAGATGGGGTGGATCTGTACCCTACTGTGCACATGCACCACAGACAATGTGAAATAAAAAAAAATTGGAAAAAAAAAAAGGTGAAATTATTTTCTAGGATAGAGGACTTATAGAGCCCTATTTATAAAAAAAGTCTGAATCACACATTCACTCATGGGAATCTTCTAGACTTATGTGTTGCAATGGCAGTAATGGATTCCTAAGAGGGAATGTTTGAGGGAATTATTTACTGCTTTTGCTTTAATTCAGTCTCAGGCTTGGGTAGGATGGGGATCATTTTGTGCTGCCAAACTGCAGTTAAGAAATGTTGGTCCATGATTCCTTAACAAACTATATGTTTTAT
>NC_092858.1:131323103-131342202 GCF_032062135.1 Pyxicephalus adspersus
TCCAATTTTACAAATGCTTGATCATTCAGGTCATTATCGCAGAAAGGTCTGTTTTACCTGCCTGATCTCTTCAAGTTCCTGAAGACAAAGCTGAGCTGCGCATACCCAGCATCAGCTTTGGTTTCCAGGGAAACCCGGCAATCCTGGCTTCCCTTGCATGTGGTGGAGATAAATGAACTCCCCTGTACCTGTGCCATCCTGGTCTGGCCAGTTAGGATGGCTGAAATTTATCTTTGGGAGGAAGAAGATAAGAAAGATGGCGGCACCCCACAAAGGATCACAGACAGATGGTTGTGTGGGTCTAGTTCCCCTTTACCTCCTGGGCGGTTCATTTCTGTCCAGATTTATGTCTAAAAGTGGTACATTGTTTTTCATGAAAATTTTTTTTACAGTATAATATAACAGTATGAGTATAATACAGTTTAAAACACAAAATCATGTCAAAATAATAAATTAAATTTAATACATTTTTTTATTTTTTTTATTTTTAAATTTAAAAATAAATAAATATTATACTCATACTATTATATTATACTGTAAAATACATTTTCACGAATAACAATGTACTGCTTTTACACATATAAATCCACTGTATTGCATTCAATACACTTATTTTGAATTTCCTACCCCACCCCGAACAGAACGTCCGCACGCACCAACGCCGGCCGGAGGAAGGAAGAAGACGCAAGGGACAATGGAGGATGTCGAGATCAGGTAAGAGCTTTGTTTACTATTGTTTTCCATAGGTTTACCTACCCCAAGTGTGACTCGGAGTTACTGCTTTCAGCATCTTTTTTCTACCCCGAGTCACACTCGGGTTAGGTTAAAAAAAAATTTTTTTATTTTTTACAAATAAATATTATACTCATACCAATATACTGTAAAAATGTAAACTGTAAATGTTCATGAAAGACAATGTACTGCTTTTTTACACATAAAAATCCACTGTATTGAATTCAATACAGTGTTTTTGTATTGAATGCAATACAAATATATTTGAAATTCGCGCCATGCCCCGAACTCAATGTCTGCACGCACCCATGTCACTGGGAACTTCCAGTAACTCATTAGATGCATAGGATGCCGGCCGGAGGAAGCTAGACACAAAGGACGATTGAGGACTCTGGCGGATCAGGTAAGGCTCGATTTATCATTGTTTTGCATTGGTTTAGCTACCCCAAGTGTGACTCAGGGTAACCCCTTTCAGCATTTTTTTTACCCCCAAGTCACACCTAGGTTACTGCTCAGGGGGTTAAAGAAGTGGAAAATCCAGGCCTTTCTATAACAGGATGGGCTCACAGCTGCCATTATTGTCAGTGGCTGTTGGAGGGAAAGCTCCACAATTCTGTGTGTAGAGATAGATACTGTTTGTAATAATATTATTATTTTCACATTGGTGTTTGTACCATATGGCAGTGTCCAACTTCTTTTTAACAATAACTTGAATATTTGCCTTACAAATGTAGTGCAAGGTTAGCAAACTTTGAAAAGGCTTCCCAGAACTGCAAGTTGAACCATAGACAGATTTACTCCTCCCTGTCCGCATTGTCAAGTCAAGAACTATTAGCTCTTAAGGCAAGGAAGGCAAAGGTGCTATATGAAAACCATTTAGCCTATACATTGATCCTGCCTATCCATAACACATTTAGTAATATGTAAACATATTTTTGGTGGTGGGAACTGATAAAATAATTTTATTCACGGTCTCAAAGACATGAGAAGATAGACTTTCATGGTTGAACCTGGGTGATCCTGCAAACCTAGGGATCAGTCAAACTTATTTTATATTTACCAGGTCAATTTTCTACAAACTCATTTACGTGAACCTCAAAATGGGCTCTGATGGGGAACATTTACTAAACTGAATAGTGAGGAACATCCTAATTGGCTGATGGTACCTTAACCTCCCTATGAAATAAAATGAATCAACATTAACAATACCACACTGAAAATGGACTGTTTGCTAATGGATGGTTTATGGGTCCATTTCAGGATTTGCAATTTCTGGTCCTCGGTCAAAGAAACCCCCAAGTCTTTTTCCCATTCCATAAAGTAGGATGGTGAAGATTGTGGGTGGGAGTCTTGCAGGAGGATGTAAAGTGTAGATAGGGCATGACGGACACCCCCATCACCCATGCACAGTAGTTCGGGAGTTGCAAGGGATCTGAGATAGTGGGAGAGCTGTGCCACCCTCCAGTAGTCCAATCCAAAGTCCAAAGATGTTGAAGTCAACTCAGTACTACGACCCATTTTCGCGTACTAAGGAAATGAGAATCTCTGAAGATCCCTCTAGCATGTAAGTTAGTGAAAATGTGGTCCTCCAGTCCCGGTGGGTAGGCTGGGTTTCCTAGTACTGGGAGAAGCGGGGATGAAGAGGGTGAGAGGCCCAGTTTGTGGAGGTATTGGGAAGAGAGTTCCCACGTGTATCCAAATGTGGGATGTGTTTTAAGCAGTTGAGACTTGTAGCCATAGTAAAGAACCCAATGGAAAGGGGGATGAGCATTGTTCTAACTTCACCCATTGTTTGGTTCTGCCATTGCGACACCAATCTACCACTCTAGTTAAATGGGCCACCAGATAGTAGTGGAAAAAATTGGGTACCCCCAGCCCGCCTGCCAGCTTCGGTCTCACCAGTTGCGATCCGCTGAGTCTGGGGGCCCTATTGTGCCAGAAAAAGCTGAATATTTTAGCAGAGAGAGTCTTGGAAAATGAGCTAGCTACCTTGATGGGAAGAGTTCGAAATATGTGCAGGAACCTGGGGAGGACGTTTATTTTATTTTTATTGATACGTCCCATCCAGGAGAAGGCCTTCTGATCCCACTTGTGGAGGTCTTTTTGGAGAGACTGGACAAGGGGTAAATAATTAATAGAAAATAGATCCAACAGGTTCTTTGTTATGTTGATTCCTAAATATTGAAGTGAGTGAGGTTCCCAGCTAAAGGCAAATGAGCGTTTAAGGTGGTCACATTTTGGGCGGGGGGGGGGAGATGTTGAGAGCTGCCAACTTTGAGAAATTAATCTTAAAATTGGAGAGGGAGCCATACACCTCTAGGGGACTAAATAAGTTGGGGAGCGAAGTGACCAGTTTTGAGATTGCAAACAGGAGATTGTCGGCGTAAGCTGTAATTTTTTCGGACTTAGAACCAATCAATAAACCCCCTATGTCCTTTGAGGCTCTTATTGTACGAAGTAAGGGTTCAAGGGTTAAGATAAAAATCAAGGGACAGTGGACAACCCTGACGTGTGCCATTAGAAATCTGAAAAGGTGTGGAATGTACTCCATTCACCTGTACTGTAGCAGTGGGACGAGAGTATATGGCTCGAATCCATGACATCATATTAGGTCCGAGACCGGTGTGCAAAAGTGTTTGATCCATAAACTGCCACCCAATGCGGTCGAAAGCCTTCTCCTCGTCGGTGGACAGTAGCATGGGTGGGATCTTTTTCGTCTGGGCATAGTGGATCCAAGTGGATCCAAGTACTCTCGTGGTATTGTCCCTAGCCTCTCTGCCGGGCATAAAACCAGTCTGATCATAGTGCACCAGTCCATGTACTACACTGAGCAATCTGGTCGCCAGTAACTTCGTGAACAGTTTCAAGTCTTGGTTCAACAAAGAAATCGGGCGATAGCTGGCGAAAAGAGAAGGATCTTTACCCGGGGGAGAACCATGATGGTAGCCCGCAGGGAGTCTAGGGAGAAACTAGAGCCTTTTGTTATGGAATTGTAGGAGTCACAAAAAGTTTTGTAGTAGGAAAGAGGGACTCCGTCAGGACAAGGTGTTTTACCTGTGGGGGTGCTTTTAATAGAATTGTGGAGCTCTTCTGCAGTAAATGGAACCCCCAATGCCTCCCCAATATCCCTAGGGATTGTCACATTTTAGAATTGGTAAGGTACTTTTTAATTGCCTCCAATCTGTCTGTGTTTTGGGTGGGTGTATTGGACCCCGTGACATTGTAAAGGTCAGCATAAAAGTTGTGGAAGGAGAGTGCAATGTCGTCAGTATGAAAGAGTTTACTACCAGCTCTTCCCGAAACAAAGGGGACAAAAAAGCATGCCCTTTGTTCACGGAGAGCCTTTGCCAATATCCGGCTGCTCTTATTACCGAATTCATAAAAGGCTCTTCTATATTTATCTAGAGATGCCTTAGCTTTAAACCAATATAACATTGCCAAATGTTCCCGCAGGGCCTGCAGTTCCCTGCCCTTCTCTAAGTCAATGGATGCTTTGTGGCAGGTTTCTAGGTTACTGATACATTCCAGGAGTTTTTCAATCCTTTGTTCACGTGCCTTTCTAAGTCTCACTCCATGCTTGATGAATAGGCCTCTAATTACTGCTTTGTGAGTTTCCAAGAATAGAAGGGGATTACTGTCTGAGATGTTGTTGGACTGGAAAAAAAACTTAAGTTCTGACAAGACCTCAACCGCTACCACCGTGTCCTGGAGAAGAGACTCAATAAGCTGCCAGTTCTATGACTTAGGGGTCAGATGAGATAACTCAATGGATAAAAGGATCGTGAGCATGATCAGAGAAGGTGATCGATTAAATTGAACATTGTCATACCCTGTGTAATTCAGAATGAGACAGACAAAAATGGTCTATTCTCGAGTATGAACAGTGGGGTATGGCGTAAAAGGTAAAGTCGCATCCAGTGGGATTAAATAGTCTCCATACATCCATTAACTGGAAGCTGGTTAGGCTTCTGCTGGCCTGTTTGCAAGTACACGGCAGGAGCTTGCCAGAGCAATGGGATGAATCTAGTTCCGGTCAGGAGTGAAATTAAGGTCTCGCCCAAACACTAGGAGGCCCTCCTTAAAATTTTCTAGAGCTTCTAAAAGAGGAGAGAAGCAAGCCCCCTGCCCAGTGTTGGGGAGGTAGACCGCAGCAAATGTGATAGGATTGCCTTCCAAAACCCCCCTAATAAACAGATATCCACCGTCCGGGCAACAAACCATCTCTTTCAATTCCCAATTGAGTAAGGAAGAGATTATTATGCTAATCCCCTTAGATTTAGAACTGGGGGAGCAGCTGTAGTAAACAAAGGGGAATTTGTGGTTATAGAGTTTTGGTATGGAGTCAAGACGGATGTGGGTCTCCTGTATGAAGGCTACATGGGCACGTTGTCTACATAGCTCAGCCAGTAACATAGAGCATTTTTCAGGGATGTTTAGCCCCTTGACATTATAAAAGATAATTTTGAGAACACTCATGATTGTTCAGTCGTGGCCGTAAAGAAAGAGGAGGGGGGGAAGGCAAAAGGTATGGGGGCGCAGATAAAAAGGCGGGAGGTGTCTCGGACTAAGATCTCAAAAAGAGTGCCAAAATCCACCAAACTATCCCCGATCTCGGATGAATGGGGGAAACCCCTATTTCGTCCGGGCCGGGCAAATGTATTCTGGAGCAAATAATACATAAGTGAATATGTGTATGATATATGTGTGGGGGAGTAGTACAGAAGAATGACATGTATTATCAGCTCAAAGAGCAGAGTACCAATAGACAAAAAATGAGGTATTAATTAACAAGCATACACATAACCAACATTGTGGTGTGCCTAGGCGTGCCCACGCTACAAATGCAGGACATGCCCATGCACACTGGCACAGTGTGTCTAATAAACCTGAAGACAAGTGTCTAAAACAAAAACAGATATCAACAAGTAAAACATATCACGGCAGATCAAATTGCATTAAAGCATTAGCTACCAGTCCTTGAAGGGCCGGAGAGGCTTGGGTCACCGGATGTCAGCCTGCATCTCAGGTCGGGCCTCGGGTAGGATGGTGGGGGGATCAACGGGATTGTCCCTTTCTGGCTGTTTGCCATTCTGATGGCCCTGGAGGGGCCAGAATCTTGGTGGGGTGCGGGCAGTCAAGAAGCTGGACCTGAGGGAGTTCAAAAGTCCCAAGGAATGAAGCACGGTCCCCCAGGTGACAGAAAGTCACAGACTTGTTCCCTCTTTGGGGGATCAGCTGAAAAGGAAATCCCCAGCGGAATTTAATGTTGTTATTCCTCATGAGGTCACATAGGGGTCTCAGGGCTCTCCGAAGCAACAGGGTTTGGCGAGAAAGATCCATGAGAAACATTATAGGTCAGCCATTGAACGTGAATTCTTCCTGGGATCTTGCCTCTAGCATGATGGATTCTTTAAGTTGGAATGAGTGGATGTGGCAGATGACATCTCTGGGACGCTGGGGATCTTGACTTTTAGGGCCAAGAGTCCTGTGTATCCGATCAATTTATATAAATAAAATATAATAAAATATAAAATAAAATATCTTTATGCATGTTCAGAAGGTCATTGAATATTTAGGTGGCAGCGGCATGCAGGTGCTTTGGTTCAATGGATTCTGGTAAGCCCAGGATCTTTATGTTGTTTCTTGAGGTGCTCATCTTGATCCCAACTATCTCTGGAGTCTGCGGAGAGTTGTGGGGGACTGGGGGGAGAATGAGTGTCTTCTACCAGGCCACGGGTGAGAAGTGAGCCAAGTGTGGAGTCTTCTTGTATCAAGCCCGCAAAGTCCTGCTCTATATGAAGTGCCTGTGTAGAGGAGTATCTGGTATTGGGCCCCCCCCCCAGTTGAAGTTGCAGGGTGGTTCTTTGCGGAAAAATATGGCAATCTCCCTTTTTTGGGAGGATTGGTCTTGAGGCCTTCCTTTGCCCATGTGTATAGAATAGGTGCTCACAAATACAAGCGCAATAGGTCGGCCAGGAAGTACTTGGAGTGGTGCTATGTCACAAACAAGGACGGGACAAATGATGAAAAAAACATCCATATTTATTCCAGAAAACATTTTAAATAAATGAACAATTAAAGATCTTCTGTAAACAGAAATAAATTCCAAATCTATGTTAACTTCATTCAAACAGGAGGGTAGCAGTGTGATTCAGCACTGCACTGCATGAAAGCACAAACCATACTAAGAGTGAGCACTGATAAAAAATGGGTCGTATTTAATAAATATTTCAAAGCGGTATAAAATAAAGTAACAATCAAGTAGTGTTCTGCTAAGTTGTTTTGTAAGCATAAACACAACACTGCTTTAACATTAATTGTTTTTTAATGATACCTTATTGTACTGAAGTAACAAAACATTTAAGCACTATAATTAAACATAGTTTTGTCCTAAATGAGGCAAATATTGCTGCTTTGTGAAAGAAAACATCTCATGCGATTCTGATAAATAAGTAGTAAGCACACTTAATTTTCCCTTAATTAGACTCTCTAGAGTACAAAAAAAGAACATTACTGTTGTACATTAAGCTTTCTAGAATGTGTCACCTTGTTGTGTTACCTACATGCCCTTCCTCTTAACGATCACAAGTTACTGTTGTTTGCTGTTGGTTGTGTTTGCTAAGAAATTCTAGCATTTTGGACATAATATAAGCCAACTTCTACATTTTTTTCATTTTCATCAGCTTTTTACCCAACTGCCAGCCCCAAATTGTGTTTTAAAGCATTTTTTGCTAAATCCTAAATCTATAAAAAAAAAAAAAAAATGACTGTAAAATCGACATGTATACATAAGTCACTTGAGATGGGGATCTCGGTCTGACTGCTGAGAGCCCTGGTGGGGGTTGACTTTGGAATGTCACTGACAGTAGGAACCAGCTGGAGGTGTTGACCAAGGAGCCATAATGAAAGATAGCATCTCCTAGAGATCTATTTCAAAGATTTCTCCCGATATCTGATAACCTTCAAGGATGTTTTGACCAACTTTTCAGCCAGTCAGGGGATTTGCACCCAATAGGACAGTGAAATCTACTGAAGGGTATCAACAGGCCCACATGAACAGAAGTTTCCTGAAGTGGAGGTGGGAGGACAGATGGGTTGGCTGAATGTGATATGAAATTCTGGTTATGATAAAGGGACTGCACATTGCCAAACTCTCCCTCTTTCTTTGGTCCAACCAAGATACGGTATATAGAGGATGAACTCTCTGTGTAGTGTATGATTTTGCTTTACTATATATCTATTCTTTAGTTCATCTTAGATAACTATTGTCTTTTTGACAGTTATTGTTTTCTTTTTCCCATTTTAATAAATATGTTATTATTTAATATCTGCATTATTATTTAAACTAGAAAATTATTAGGATTAAAACTTTAAGGAAAATGACAAAAAAAAAATTTTCTTTGACCTTTGAAATTTGAAGTTGACTCACCCACACACACAAAGCACTGTTATTAGATACCACCAGTCTTGGGTACTGGTGGTTAGGGACCTCTTCCTCGGTGGATGTTGTCATGCTTGGGCTCATAGTTCTCTGACACTGAGAGTGGTGGTCACACATTGAGAATCTACCACCCAGTCTCATTAAATCAAACTAGACATGCAATTAATAATATTATTATTATTTTTCAATAATAAGATACTCAAACACTTTAAAGTGTGACAAAACAAAAGTAGAATACTTGGCCAGGACACTATCTGCATGCAGGTTTTCCCCGTGTTTGTGTGGGTTTCCTCCGGGTACTCCGATTTCCTCCCACATTCCAAAAACATGCAGTTAGGTTAATTGGCTTCCCCCAAAAAATTGACCTTAGATTGTATTGTGAGCCCCTTTGAGGCACAGCTACTGACATGACTATGGACCTTGTACAGCGCTGTGTAATATGATGGTGCTATATAAATACTGTGTAATAAAAATTATAATAATAACACTAAAAGGCTTACTTCATGAAACTAACACATAATACAAAAAAAATATTGTTTTATAAGTAACTGCCAATTTTAAATCTCATTAGCCTTTTTTTAAAATAGGTGTCTTTTTTTTTATGCAATTACTCACCTTCCAGGTGATGTGGGTGACATTCTTGGCAATCTTGTAATTCCAAAACCATACGAAGTGGGCCTGATTTATTAAAGCTCTTCAAGGATTGCAAGGATACACTTTCATCAGTGGCGCTGAGTGAAATCTGCAATGGATTTCTTAAAAGTACTTTGCTGCTTTTTTAGCAAATGTTTTTAATCCTGGACTAGATCAATTCCAGGTACTGAATTACCCAGCATCACTGATGAAAGTGTATCCTCTCCAGCCTTGGGGCACTTTATTAAATCAGGCCCAATGAACCAGAATGCAGCAGTTATGTCACCTGCTTCACTCAGAAGATGGCTCAAAGGTACAATATTGTCAACATTATTTTTTTAAGAAAAAAACACTTTTTTTTAGAGATGATAAGGGTTGGCAGAGAAGATGGTACAGAGATAAACTGTGTTTTTTATAGTTGGGAATCCATTTGTGTTTTTTTACCCAAGAAAAGCAACTCAAAAGACCAACATGAATATCCAGGTACCAAGAACATGATATTTTCATCAGCAATAGATGTTGGAGGATCACTTTGCATCAAGGGAATAAAACTCTCACTGCTCTAGCGTCATATTAACTGTTTGGCCAAACGTGATCCTGATAGCACACAGTTCATTTGAAACAGGTAAATGTCTTTCCATTTGTTATTTCTCGCAATATCATACAGATTATCTCTGTGTGCAATGTCTTGCAATAAAAACAACAAAAATGTGTGTTGAAGATTACCTCACATAAGAGAAAGGTCATCTTGTACCTGCATTCTTTCATTTGAATTAGTGTGTTTTTTTATCCGAACAGAAGATAAACTGCATATAGCTGAGTGTGGGTGGGTTTTATTACATATTACAGAAATAAATCTTTTTTTTTTGTAGAACTGTGGGAAGAGGGTCAGTGGTCATTAAGAAACTCTGATTTATATACCTTGCTCATTGTCACAACAAGAGAAATGTAAACCCTTTTCTGACAAATGTCTGATATAATTTTATCATGATGCAGTAAGTTTGCTTGTCATCAGAGGCGTAATGGTTCAAATTTTTCCTACACATGTCATGTACTAGTAAATGAAGAGCCAGGGTTCACATATGAACTGTTAGAATAAATCAAGTATAGTTGTCATTATAGTATCTAATTCTTTTAGGAGAACCTTCTGGAAAAATATACCTGAATACAATATCATTCTAAATCTAATTTACATAGTCTAAAATCACAAGAAGAGCACACAAGCATAGTATAGTATCCAAGACATATTTTATTTAATAAAACTGGTATATACCTACAAGTAATCCAGTGATCAGCACAGTATTGTGTCATTATCATCATCCAGTAAGCAAGTAGTGGATAATATATTATGCCAATGTGCTTTCTGTGTGGGCGGCACAGTGGCTTTTTGGTTGTTGCCAAAGGTAAGGGGAGTACACATTTGTTGCTCCTTCTTTCATTGTCAAACCTGATTAGAGATGACCTTAAATGATAAAGAGAGGGGGCAGACATGCTTGCTGCCATATTTCCTATTTAAAAAGGCCCAAGCCTAATAAAGAGTCTGCTTTTGTTGTTAAAGAAAAATCAGTGAATTGGGTTGCCGGCTATTTTCACCTGTGTCATTAACTTTAATTTGGCTTTGGCTTGAGCTACAAATCAACCAGAACATTGGGGTCAATTTGAGCAAACTGTCAGCAAACCAAACAGAGGCAAATTTGACCCAAACTAGTATAATTGTCGTACTTTACTTACTTACTTTACCTGGTATTGCAAGCTGACTATACACAGCAGATATAAATGTTGTATACTTTTAAAGATTGAGCCTGGAAATAGTTAAGTAAAGAACAGTATTGAGGGCTTGTGAACCTTAAAAGAGTCTATATCAAATGCAGAGATTTTCTTAGTAACCAACCTAGCTTGTTCTGAGTTACGAATGGTTTATTTTTGATCCCTGGCTCTGACTTGGCTTGCTCTGACTCTGAGTTTATATCCACTGCTAAGCAGACCTGTATTTGACTACTTGATTCTGGTGATCCTGCTACAAGCTCTTGGATTGTGTCTAATTAAGGTAAACCTTTCACAAACAAGAGAAGTTCAACCTGCGATTATGATGAGGAAATGCATGAGCAGTTGTTACCTTCAGTGAAAAACCAGGTCAGAGTAAATCGAAATAGAAATAGCTAAGATTTAAGGTAATCTGAATTTTAAAATGTTTTTTTTTTTTGTGATTGGTGGTCTTAATTTCTTTTTTGCTAATAAAATACATTTTGTTCTTTATAAATGCATTAATATACCACACGATTTCCATTATTTCTCAAGCTCTGCTAAGGCTGAGTGTTTAGTATATTTTTCATTTAACATTATATTTAATTCCATCTCCCCTCAATTCTTCTCCCATGTGTTTTCTTAGTGGTACCAACAGCACTGCATAAGGAACACTGCAACATTTTAGGTAATATTTGATTATCATATAAATGTGATCAATGGTAATGTAAAAATTCTCATAAATGTGCTTGACTTACCAAAGGGGAAATCAAAGAATTTTGGTTCGCCCATAATATCCAATCATGTACAAAAAAAAATAAAAAGTTGCTAGAACATCTTTGGATTATTAATGATTTAGCTTATTACCTTTTCCAACTAGCCTGTTTTTTCAATGCTAGCATTTATTTATATATGTATATAAACTTTCATGAATATTTAATATATACAGAGTGCACCACAATGATTGTGCTGTTTCTTTTTCTCAGTGCCTACTTACTAGAATGCTTAGATCAGCATTTCTTGACCTTTTTAATATGGGGGTACCTAAAATCCATAAAGTACTATATTTACAGCTTTTATGTCTGTTATAATGGACAGTTTGAAGAATGTCAGCCTTACAAATAGTCAAAAAGATAATTGATGTCAGTTACCTGAGGGGCACAAATTGCTCATTGCTTAAGGAACCTCTAGCAAACTCTAGAGGAAACTTAGGGTTATTTTTTTTTTACAAACATGAAACAATATTGTTGTGAAAAGTAACACAATAAAAAATAACATTCACATTTTTTAACTAAGCAAGCAGTGTCACAGCAAATAGGGATGCAAAATGGTAGGGACCACATGCAACATAAAAAAAAATATTATGATGGTGAAGTAACTTAACCCATGCGTTTTTTTTTAATATATATATATATATATATAAATATGTACAGCTTTAAAACATATTAGCTATTTGTATTAAATATTTCACTGTGAGAGTCTCTAGAGTAATGTAATCCTTGTCCTTCACTGTCTAATTTGTGAATGAAAGTGATATTACCAATTGACTTGGGACAAAATCTTGTTCTAAAGGAAAATATTAGGATGCTAATTAGTTATATTATAATGTTAAATAATACCCATTGGTTTCAAAAATACCTTTTTTGTCTATACAGGTAGTCCCAGGGTCACATACGAGATAGGGACTGTAGGTTTGTTCTTAAGTTGAATTTGTATGTAAGTCGGAACAGATACATTATTTTAACAAATGCCATTAGGACAGATGTTTGTCTCAACATATTATTAGGCAGCATGATGTCAGTTACTGTGTAAAATCCTCACTCTGAGTTAATCACACACAAAGCAAAAAAAAAAAAAAAACCTTTATGTAGCCTAGACATTCATTAACTTCTGGAGCAAGCTGTGCTTTGAGAAGCAAAAAGACACAACTGCAGAGTTTGTCTTTATCATTAACCTCCCCAGCGGTAACCACGAATCGCACTCGGGGTAGGTAAAACAATGAAAAACAATAGTAAACAGGGTCGGCATCCTTCTTCACGAGCCCCGTCTCCTCGCTTCCTCCGAGCGGCGTCCTCCACATCTGATGAGTCACCCGGGAGTGCGGTACGTGCGGCAATTGCGTCAGGAATTTCAAATCTATTTCTATTGCATTCAATACAAAATAACTATTAAATGCAATACAGTATATATATATGTCTAAAAGCAGTACATCAGGGAAGTCAATCTGTATCTAGGAGTGGCCCGTATGTCAGATGGCCTTAACTCTGGGAATACCTGTACTTTACCTGCAGTTTATACTAACATACTTTTTTGGTGACAATACAATGTGCAGTGGCTTTGCAATTAACTCAACAATACTTTCATTTAATTTAGAACAAAAAAAAGAATTCAAATTTTATGTTGGTGCATGTTCCCATAAACCCTTCACCTTACAATGTTGGTGACAATATCACGTTCAGGGGCTGTGTAATTCATTTTAAAAAAAGTTGTAATCCATAAATTTCATAGTGGCATAGTAAATCAAATTTTAGCATATACCTTCAATAAAATGTACATATGCATGAAATGGCCATTTATAACCTACTATGTCGAATTTCAACTGCTCTTCTTTAAATGTTTGTAGAGAGAAGGGAGAAAATGAAAAGAAAAAAAACACTGAATACCAGGTTTATTCACACTGCTTTACAGTAGACAGGTGACTATTCCTCAAGAACTATCAATTTTGATCCGTGAGTTCTACAAAACATCATTCCATTAATATTTTTTGCAATGCTTGCATGCGAATACTTTTTATTTGCTCTTGGTACTTCTTATCCATAATCTAACACAGGAAGAGACCTTCCAAAGGGATTTTGTTCTGGAATGCTTCAGATGGTAAAGTCCCTATCTTGTTGACCTATATTCCTAGTAAAATATTTGGTATTTTTTCAGGGATGTCTTTTCATAGTGAATAAATACTGAATAAATGTGCTGAGCTTAGTGGTCATTAAAATTTGCTTCATCGCAGCTTTTTAAACCTACTCTGATCTTATTTTGCTCTGTCAGCTTAGCCAGTTTATTTTATCAAATGCAGCAAGATCACAGTTATTACAGCTTTAGCTGTATAACTTTTCTCTTTGATGTAATATGCTTTTTTCTGTCCTTGCATAATCAAATTTACATTATCCAATAACAAAGTGCCGCTGCATTATTTGGTAAACTAAATGTTTGCTCTTCACATTGACAACAAGCATTGCTCCTGGCCCAAGGCCCAGGAGTAATATCTTACTTCTCACCTAGCTAGGTCCCCTCTGTACCTTTTCTGCTTTATTGGCAGGCTTGATGTAATCTGTCCCCGAAGACAGAAATTTTGTTTACAACTCCAAAGCATCTCAGATCAACACCAGTTTGTCTTAGTTTGAATTATGTATCTTGCAGTAAGTTTTATTAATAAAGAACCCCTGGTGTCTGATTGTGATTGTGTGCTGTGAAGAAAAGAACATAACGAGCAATGATTAATAATATATTTCAAAATAAGTTTACATGCAAAATTGCTAATGTTCTGGTTGTATATACAGCCAATATATATATATAAATAGAGAGAGAGAGATTTATATATATGCACAAAATGTGTATATACAAGGTTTGTTAAATGGCTTATGTTTAAAAGAAAAATAATAGTGAAAATAAACAGTGTCTCACCTCTGTAACCATTATACTAAAGAGAGTTCTAATGGCTATACGCTAAGAGTTCTTTGAATTGCTCTTGGAACATTATTCCCCAATGACATACACAAATGAGATTCCGACACAGTTAAGGGGAAAAGGGCACACTTTAAATTGGCTGGCATTGAGCTCTAACACAGGGGAAATGGTTGCCAGATTGAAAATCATTTGGAGTTGCTGCTCAACAAAATTATGCCTAGGGCACTGTGCGTGGTACTTTTGGTCTTTAGTGCAATGTTTGAAACCTGGATCAGACTATCACGTATGAAATATTTGTACAGCAATCATAGGTCAATATCTAGTTGCTTGATTTTAAAAGCTGGAAACATATGCTTGCCACATATTTACAGTTTCTGAAATGAGTATGTTTACTTTTTTATGTAATTGTAAAATACAGAAAGGTTATTTTTAAATTGTAAGCAGATACAGTAATGTAAGCAGTCGAATGGTTTAGAGATTACTATATTTGTTATGCAATGCTGGGGTTTTAAATTCAATCTAAGAATGGACTCAATTCACATACAATGTATATGTCCAATTGGTATATGAAGCTAATTAAATTCTAAAATAATATGTAGTACATGTCTGCTGTACATATATATTTCTTCATGTTGAATCCCTTTAAAGATTTTGCAAGCACAAAAAATAATTGTTGATCTATCAGAAATGAACTCAGCTACAAAGTCTTGTTGTGGACAAGTTGGTATCAGCCCTACCCAGGTTTCTTATATAAAATACTCAAACCCACTCACACTTTCTTCTTCCTAAAATCTATGTTTATCCTAAGGGTTTATTTAACAAATCATAAATGAGCACATAGAAGAAGAGAAATACTGGTAAAGGATGTTCACTGTGTAGTGTTCCCTTACAAAACTGTGCAAAAGAATTAGATAAGTATAACAATTCTGTAAGTAATATTCTTATCAATCAATTTACAAATGCAAAATTGGTTTATAGAAGAAAATCTAAATTAAAACAATACTTGGTGTGACTAACCTTTTCATTTTGTAGGAAAAATGTAGGATTTTGTAGGATAAATGTATGATAATAGTATGATTACCCAATTATACCCAAACAGTAGCTGATGATCATAATTTTTATAGTTATACACAGTCATTAAATAAAACAAAAATAGCTGTGTGGGAGCATTAAAACTGGGTAAGGAACAGCCAACTGCGACCAAGGTGAGGTTGTGGATGACAAGTTTTATGTCGCAGGTCATACACCATGGCAAAACTGAGCACTGCAACAAGACTGCAGCTAGAAAGATAAAAATGATGAAAATAAAAGGTGAAAGAGGAGTCCTAAAAGACAAAAGGGAATTTGTTAAATTTAGCCTCCCTTTTTGCCTTCCCTTCAAGGTATTGTAGAGCGCCACCATAGTAACTCTTGCGTATGAGCTCTCGGCTGGGTTTACAGAAGATGATATGGGATGCATATCTGTCCTAGGAGCTTGATATAGAGAATAAAGGCAAACATGTGCTGTCTTGACAAAAGAGGCCATGCAAACTTACTCTGTGGCATTCGGTGCTTTCTCCCCAGCCTAAGGTTCGGAATTAGGACCATGTGAAATCCACTACCAGTGGTTGAAAGTTAAAAGTGCAGGTGTATGCAAAGGCAAAAAAAAAAATCAGGTAGCATTGGATTAGATTAGACACCCCTCAGGCTTCTATTACTGTATGTGTTCTCACTGAAGAGCTTATTTACCCTATAAAAAAAGTGAAAATGGAAAAAGTTTTAATTTTTCCCTACTCTAATCGAAAACTAAAAAAATGTTTTGATTTACATAATTTAGGACTAAGGCTGCATATTAAAAAATAATAGGAAAATAATACTAGGTGTTTGAATGCTGTATATAAAACAGTAGAGCATTTAAAATATTTTTATTACAACACTTTTGCCAACTGCCTAATATATTTGCATGTTCTGTTAAACAGTTGCTGTAAAAATTCAATTTGTTATAATGCAGTCTAAGCTTTTAATTTACATATATTTCATCTGTCTGTAATATTTTTATCAAAATTTTTCTATTCAGATTTTAATAAGATGTGGTATCCACAATGGGCCTGATTTATTAATGCTCCCCATGGCTGGAGAGGATACACTTTCATCAGTGAAGCTAGGTGATCCAGCAAACCTGGAATGGATCTAGTCAAGGATTCTAAAGATTTGCAGGTTTGCTGTATCGCTCAGCTTTTTTGATGACAGTGTATCCTCTCCAGCCTTGGAGAGCTTTAATAAATCAGGTCCAATGTTTGAAAATGAAAAATTTTGTATAATTTAACACTGCAAAGCATTCTACCACAGGTAGTCCCTGTTAAGGACATTCAACATATGGACGACTCCTAGATATGAACGAGCTTCCCTGCTCTCTTGTGTGCAGGACAGAGGCTTGATGGGGAGGGGTCCGTTCGCATGACTTCTTTTGGTAAACACAGCTGGGGTTGTGGGTGATCTTAGGAGCTGAGCTGTTCTGCAACATCTTGTAACTCTTTATTGACCAAGAAAAACTCTGCAGTTGCTGCTTTTTGCATATCAAAGCACACTTTGCTCCAGAAGATAAATGTATAGGCTCTATAAAGTTTTTTTTTTTTGCTTTGTGATTAACTCACAGTGAGGATTTTATAAAGTAACTGACACCTCAGTACCTAATAATATGTTAAGACAAACATCTGTCCTAATTGCATTTATCAAAATAATGTACCTGTTCCATCTTACATACAAATTCAAATTAAGAACAAACCTACAATCCCTATCTTGTATGTAATCTGGGGACTACCTGTACATCCTTACTTTTAAAACCTTCATTAAAGTTCACTTTGAAAAGTGTTTGTCATTTTAAATATTTACTCACAGGATTAATCACAATTCATGTTTTTACTATATGGCATGTTCTATAATTTTAGCAATAACTAAAGTAAAACTGGAATGTTTTTCATTTTTACTTGCTGATTTGATCATTTATAAATCTTAGCTGTATTTAGCTGACATTGACCTGGAAGATGTTTGTGAGAATAAACTGACATATAAACAACCTACACAGCTTTACAAGTTACGCAAAAGTTTAAAGTGACCGTTGTGGCAACAAAATCATTGGCTAAAAAATAATCAAATTAAAATGACCGATGTTAACAGAGAAGAGTTGTACTATATTTACATTTACCAAGCAGAAAGACTGCAGTGACATTATACATTTTACTGCCAATCATTACAATTTAAGCATTCAAGATTTCAAAATGTACTAGAATTCTTCATCATGCAACACACAATAAAAGATCTCAGGTAAAAGTGTCAGTGTGTCTTGACCCATCCCAAAGCAAAATATATTCACCTATCCACCCCCCCTCCCCAACGCTACCAGCTTCAAGAGTTCACCCTGCTGAATGACTTTACTGCTCCTCCAATAGTGTTCACGTCTAGTAATTGGCGGGTAAGCCTAAGCACTGTAATTTGAAGAAGGTGATATGCTTGCCTTTATCTAAAACACCCTGCTCCAGGTACAGATTCATTTCTTTAGGATTCAATGTCAATGTGAAGTGCAATGTCCATTTAACACAGTACAAAATAATAATATATTCTACCCAAAACACCTATTATCCCCTAAGAGCAAAAGTTTTACTGACATTCACAAATAGTTTACCCTTTTCTATTACACAAATAACACAGATGTTATAAAATGTTTATTGCTAAAAAATTGAGTTTATTAATAAAGTTGTATTTTTATTTTGAGCATGCACTTTGCAAACATGGCTATTATTTTTCCGATAAAATCTGTTATCTTCAACTAAGCTCACACTAAAATTAATTTCTATCTCATATTGATCTGGCTGAAAACACAGTGACTAATTCCCAGTGGCAGCTATTCAAGTCACAATAGTTTCTGCTTAATTTAGGCGCCAGCAGCATTTCTCTTTATTGAACCGATGTTCTTTATTTTCAGTCCATGTAATTTGGTATTTTTAAAGAATCTATTTTTCAATTATACATGTTCTTGAATGATGGAAAGAATTTTAGGTATGACAAAAAAAATGTAAAACAATTTTGTTTTGATTAACCTACGCATTTCATATTTTTGGCACTTTTTTCTGCATAGTATTTCTATTTCTATCCTAAGGGTTTAAAGGAAGTAAAGTATTGCATGGCATTATTAGTACTTTGGCTACAATCTATTGTATACATGGGTTATTAGTACCAAAGTGCTCCATATGAGTGTGATTTTTTGCATGCAACAAAGACATATTGGTCAATATCTTTGTCTTATAGCAGACTGACTCTGGGCTGTGTGTCTGCATATACCAATGGGAAAACTTAATTCCTTTCTTATGCCAGCTCAGTGCAGCATGCAGCCCAGTGCAAGATACTAGGAAACTTTAGGTATCCTAACATCCCACAGGGCTGCCAGGGCTGAAAGAACTGGGAGGTACATTTTCCTGTCCTAGCCAATAAAGATGGCCGAAGGTCAAACACCTGGAAGAAGAAGGTGGCGCCCATGTGAAAGCGAGGATAAGGGAGTGAAAATAAAAAACTGCGATCAGGCAGCTATATTTTTGTATTTCAAAAGAGACATGGAATGGTTGTAATTAAACCAAAAAATTAATTAAATATAATTATTAAATATTAAATATTAATTAAATATACTGTATATGTAAAGCATATATTGTCATTTTGGTTTACAGTTTTTTACAAAGGAAAATACAAAAATCACATCCAAGGTGGATTATTAAAATATTTGAACTTGTTCTAGACTAATTACAGGATTAGAGCCAAGAGGTGACTTTACCATACAGCTATATATATATATATATATATATATATATATATATATATATATATATATATATATAT